>NC_052151.1:190938142-191255924 GCF_902713615.1 Scyliorhinus canicula
ATATCAACTACAACTAAGTTTTCAAATATAATTCATTGGATGTAAAGCATTGTGGAATGCCCTAACGATGTAATAAGGTACTAAATAAATACAAACTCTTAATTTCTTTATCTAATTTCTCACTTTTGGCATCTCTTGACCTAGCATCTCTAATTTTAAAATATTTGTTGTTGATTTGCATCAACAAAATGGTCTGCATTTTTAGATTTGTAGATGTATTAACAAAAGTCTCAAAATGAGTGTTGTAGGAATGATTGATGGAAGTTGTTCCAGAGTCCCATTAAGACTTGAATTGAATGGGAACTGAAATATCCAATAAGCAAGGATGGTTAGATGAAAAATCCTGATTTATGATGCCCATAGTTAATTTAAAGAAACATAACTCTCTCTGAATCTACCATTTTATGCCTCAAATTTGGTATTCTATACCGTAATTAGCTTGCATTGACTTTAACACCACTTCTACTGAAAGAAAATATTTTGCTACACCTTGAGTAAATTACAATAGTTGATAAGCTTATCAAACTTGGCTGAGATCAAGAAATTGCAAAGTAATTAAGTGGGGGGGTTGTTGTTGCGTAGTGGTATTGTCACTGGACTAATAATCCAGAGTCCCAGGGTAACGCTTTGGTGTCCTGGGTTCAAATCCCACCACAGCAGATGGTGAAATTTGAATTCAATAAAAATCTGAAATTAAAAGTATACTGATTACCATGAACCCATTGCCGATCGTCGTAAAAACGCTTCAGGGAAGGAAATTTGCCCTCCTTACCCGATCTGGCTTACATGTGACTCCAGTGATGTGATTGATTCTTCACTGCCCTTTGAAATAGCCTAGTAAGCCACTCCGTTCAAAGGCAATTAGGGTTGGGCATCAATGCTGGCTCAGCCAGCGACACCCACATCCCAAGAGCGAATAAAAAAGAATAATGCAGTAGCTCGTCTCACTGCCACTACAGCACAGTAGTACCTCAGCTAAGTATTATATAATGATCCAGAGTTTTCAGTATTCGGACACGGCATACCTTGCACGCTTTAGCTCATAATTTTCTAGCCCTGTAATTTACTGCAAATATAAGCCGATCATACAGAGAAAGCAACAGGCACCTGGAACCCTGGAAAACAACAGAACAAGTAGTTTATCATGATTAATGAGAAAGGTGGCATAATGATTATGTAACTGGACTAATAATCCAGATGCCTAGACTAATGCTCTGGTGACACGAGTTCAAATCTCAGCAAGGCAACAGGGACTATAAATACAATAAATCTGGAATAAAAAGCTATTCTCAGTAATTGTCTGGTTCACCAATATCCTCCTCCATCAACATCCTTTGCCATATCTTGTCCCACCATCTGGACTGATTGGTTGGTTTGCTCTACAGTGACAGAATAGACTCGATAGGCCAAATGGCATCCTTCTGTGCTATAAATGACTCAATGGCACATTGGTGCACGTTACGCAGGGAGTGGCAGTGGGAATCCTGAACGTGAACTCGGTACCATGAGCTCTCATTTCATCAGGTCAAACATGGACAAGGAAACTTCCTATTGCTTACCACCCACCACCCTTCTTCCACTTATGGATCAGTACTGTTCCATCTTGAATGCCACTTCGAAGAAGTACTCTGGTAGTAAGAGCACCAAATATACTCTGGGTTGGGGTCCATCACCAAGAGTGGCTCGGTAGTACCACTATAGACTGAGCTGACTGGATGTATGGCAGGAGATGAGGTAGCCATTGAAGAAAAAAATTACATAACCTGGTTCTTACTGATTTACCCTGTTGAAGATGCATTTGTCATTGACAGTACTGGTTACGATAACCAGTGCATATCCTTTAGGATGGCAGAACACCTGCCACCATGGTGTGTGCCAGTACTGTGCTAAATGTGATAGATTCACAGCTCAAAACTGGACATTCACAAGAAATGATGAACCATCTGAAACAGCAGAATTATATTCAACCATAATTTGTAACTTCATGGTTTGGCATATCTCTCAGTTTATCATTACTAAGAAGCCAGAGGACCAACCATGATTCAATAATGGGTGCAAGAGAGTCTTGTCAAGAGTATGGGCAGCATGGTAGCCGAGTGGTTAGTACAGTTGCTTCACAGCTCCAGGGTCTCTGGTTCAATTCCCGTCTGGGTCACCGTCTGAGTGGAGTCTGCACGTTATCCCTGTGTCTGCATGGGTTTCCTCCGGGTGCACCAGTTTCCTACCACAATCCAAAGATGTGCGGGTTAGGCCATACTAAATTGCCCTTGGTGTCCAAAAAAGGTTGGGTGGGGGTTACTGGGTGACGGGGATAGGGTAGATACGTGGGCTTGAGTAGGGGGCTCGTTTTAAGGGCCGGTGCAGACTCGATGGGCCAAATGGCCTACTTCTGCACTGTAAATTCTGTAAGTGGCAGGTGGATCTTAAAGTGATGTATCAATTTGGTGAAATTACAACGCAAGAATACATGCATGTTAAACGGAAACGGCAAGCTAAAATTTTTTACGTTTTTAGTTCCAGACAGATTGTTTGACTGTAATCAAGACTTGTCATACTGTTTTTGGACAAAAATGAACAAGGCTTAGTTCTTTATGGCAAAGTTGGTTTGCATTGACCTCAAGGGCACAGCAACTGTTGTGTCCTGGGACAGCCATTTCCAAGCTCAGGGTTGTGACCCACGGATGAGTAGCAGGCAGCTATTGGGAGGGTCATGGAGCAATCAGTCGCAACATTCCCTATCACGGGAAGGAGCGCCCACCCGCTGCGACAGGCTTTTTAAAAATGCCAGCCATGACTGGCTTTCACGTTGGCCATCCCGCGCGCATGCATGCCCCCTCAGCCGGATCTAGCAGTGCTCAGGCCCGGCGCCCAGTGGGACAGACCGTCTGCTCCTGATATCAGCGCGCTGCCCCAGGACCAAATTTCTTTACAGTCGATGGTCTTCCTGCTGGAAGCAGCGGCAGAGAGCAGGTCACGCACCCAGCACATTATGTCATGTGTTCTAGCCACAAATTCATAAAGGAAGATTTGGTAGCTGCCAGCATACAAGCAACATGACTGTGTGAAGAGCTGAAGATGGGTCGTTTTGGAATTAGGAAGAGAGGGCCAAAGGCACAAACCGACCAGGATCTCACAACTGAATCTGCTGGAGAAAGTTTCTCAGGAGAGACCACGGCAGGACAAAGCAGTGCTTGGTGTGATCTCCAGTGCCTCTGATGAATTACCCATTAAGAAGAAGCTGAAATGGGGGACAAAGCCGTGAAAAGATAATTTCTTGAGGCATGGCTTTATTAATTGTGCCAGTGCGAATCAGGATGTAAAGCCATATGTGTTATATGAAGGGAAGCACTGGCAAAATGAAAGTTTGAAATCCTTAAACTTCAAAGGCATTTGAAGACTAAGCATGGCGAATTCGAAGACAAACCTCGCGAGAACTTGAAATCATCAGCTGAAGTCCTCAACAGAGATGTAACATTGAATGACCAAGCAGGTGAGATCATGAGGACCAAGCAGGCTCACCTGTGCATTAAATGTAAGCGAAAATTGGGGGTCCCTAGTTCGGGCAGCGTGGACCACAAAGGTCAGCCAGCATGGATTGCGAAAGTTGACCGGCGTGGGCCGCAAAGGTTGGCCGGTTGGTAAAAATGTGCCCAGGGAAAAAAAGTTTGAAAAACACTGAATATCAACAGCAACTTGCATTTTAACAGTGCATTTATTGATGTATGAACAGATGGTGATTGACACTGAACCAAAGACCTAGACAGTAGGGTAGGTAGCCAGATGCGTGGTTTAAAAAAATAAGTTTTAAGTAGCATTTAAAGGAGGACAGAGGGGATGTTTATTAAGGAGAGAATTGCAGAGTTTAGGCCTAGGTGGCTGAAGACCCAACAATGGTGGAACCTCAATAATGAGTGGATGCACAAGAGGCCAGAGTTAGAGTGCAGAGAGCTCTGAAATATGTAAGCTTTGTACTCTTTACCTCTTAGACTTGCAATTCAAACACAAAAAGCTAGTATGGTGCAGAGTTATCACTTGCTAAGGCATCATTTTGCATGCCAAAACCAAAGAATCTCCTCATTAAGCAAGTATTTTCTGAAAAATGTGTATTTGATGTCTTCAGTCAAATATAACTTTAAGGTGAATAGAGCATGAATTACCTTATTTACTGACTGCTGGATAATTGGATTGGCTTTTTTTTCCGTAGATGGTGTGAACCTAAGTCCAACTGTTCTGAAAAGGATAGTTTCTCATTGGCGTCAGCTATCAACATGCATATATTTAGTATTTCAGAGAATGATTATAGTTGTGGGAGACTTTCATCCATCTTTAGATGCTTTATAAACGAGCTCTCGGGTTTTCTGTGCTTCTTCTCCCCCCAACGGTTGCAACAGCCGTCACTTTCATTGATAAATCTAGATTTTGGCATCTGGGCTCTTAAAATAAAAAGATTTAACATGGAAATTTCATAATCTGAAAAGTAACCCGCAGTAACATTAGTGCCAATGTGAATAGCAAGTGATAAATTTTGCATGTCACAGTTTCTAAAAGCTGCATTTATATGTGTAATAGTTTTTTAAAAGGTTACTGTATTTGAAAGCCAGATTTGGAGTCTTGTTAATCATTTTCTTTTTGCCTCACTTCATCCTGTTTCTCCATTACCAAACCCAATTCTCTCCCCTAACGTCAGGGTTAAAATGTTGGCCAGAGTTGCTTTCTTTATGTAAATTATGATTAAAATTATGATTGCCATTAGATCTGTAGACACAGCCCATTGGAAATGCAACAAGAAAATTGGACTGTAAAGTTGCGTGGATTATCTGAAGTTGCTGTTCTGGGAATAGTTTGAGCAAAATGTCAGCATTAGAAATTAGTGGATGATGCATTGTATAACCCTGTAAACAAAAAGACCTGCTCTGCCATGAGGCAAGTTCTAAAGAGATTTATAATCACGAGGTAGTTACTCTGCCATCTGCTTTAACATATGCAAGATGCAAGGTACTTCATGTTTCAACTGGAATTTCATTAAGAATAGATTAAAACGTTTTACTTTGGTCAGGCTAAATATTAATCTGGGCTCATTTGAGATTTTGTTTGTGTTTAGTTTAAGAATCGTTCCAAAGGTTTTTTAAATTTTTGTTGGGTTTTGTGCATTTCCTGACTTAAAAAAAAATATATTACTGTTCTCTTTGTGTTTGCCTTGTAGAACTGGACCTAAGGGGCAAATAAACATTCTGACCTCCTTTTGTATTTACAGTTGTAACAGATGGTGCATTAGTTCCTTCAGGGTATTATTAGATAAAAGGACTTCAGTTGTGGTTGAGCAGCCTAAACATCGTGCAGCATTCAGTAGCTTTATGCGTGATGAATGCCAGAACCCTTCCAGACCTTGGGTTGCCTGTAAGCAAACACTTTCTATCGCATAAAGCATGCCTGTTAAATTACTTGTAGTATCTTTAACCAAACTAAAATCCCCTCATCGTGACAGCTTAATTGTGCGACTGTCAAAATATATTAACATGTCTTTCTAAATAGTAGTAGACAAAACTCTAAATAATGAGTCGCTTCTTCAGTATTAAGTGTTGAATTCTTGCTGCAGCTTCTAAATCAGTCTGCTGATTTAAAAACTTAGAATCAAACAATCAGGATAGAAAGTGACCATTCAGCCCATTGTGTCGAAGCTAACACCTTGAAAGAGCTATCCAGTTAGTTCCTTCTTTAGCCCTGCAAGATTTTTAAATTCTCTTTTGAAAGCAATTACTGAAGCTGCTTTTATCATCAACCAAGGCAACATTTTCCAGACCTTAACAGTTTGCTATGCAAAAAACTTTTTGTTATCTCTCCTCTGCCAACCAGCTCAAATCTGTATCCTCCAGGCACTGATCCTCCTGCTGGTGAAGGTATACTTTCCCATTACACTCCACCAAAACTCTCCCCTGATTCAAGAACCAGCGCCAATTTTCCTCTCAATCCGCTCCATTTCGAAGAGAAAAGCCCTAACACCCCCCCCCCCCCCCCCCCCCCACTCTACCTATACAACAGAAGTCCGTCCAATAAGTTTCCTCTGCATCTCTTCCAAGACCCTGATATTCCCAATCCCCTCCCTCTGTGTTTTTTTTCTATGTTCCTCATTGTTCCTCATTGAACATACTCCACAATCTTTAAAAGAAAGGCTTCACTTGGTGTGTTCAAAGGAAAACCATACTTATGCATGGGAATGACTTTGTAGATTTATCGTGCTGCTCTGATGGTCTTCTATACAATATCATGCAGAGCTCCCCGGTATCCATTTGTTTCTCCCTATCAATATTGTTCCTTATGTCACATATTTCATTGCCACCATTAAAGTAATTAGTGCTACTAATCTAGTACACCATGTTCAGTAACTTCTGGTCGCAAGATATTTTGTTTTCAAAACGGCCACTCCAATGTATTTTCCTTGCAAATTACCTGAAAAGTTAAGTGAAGCTGCAGGAAAATCTCAACATACAGGACTCTCCTTAATAGAACCAGCATTTGAGAGGTCAATTAAAATTGATATTGGTCAGTAAGGAAAAATAGCAAATTTGGTGGTTCATGGTTCTCCAAACCATGCAGCACAAGTGATCTTTTCAGTGTGCTCTCTGTAATGAATTGTAAACTGTCCTTTATAGCACCTACATGATTTTGCTTCTGAGTGAAATCTTATCCTGTGAGAGTAAATGAGCAGACAATTGAAACCAAAGATGTCCGTTACCATATACCATTAGTTTGGTGCTGAGGATACTGATGCTGGGGAATGCCATGTACGCAGGAGCAACTGAGCATGCTGGGAAGTTGCTGACATCAGGCCACATGAATGCACCGGTGCTGATTCGCATGGAAAAGTAGCCAATGCAATCAACTGCCAAACATTTATAGCAGAACTGCAGTCACTGGGAATCCGAAGTTGCTCACGCAGTGTCCTAGACCCAACCATCTTCAGCTGCATCATCAATTACCTTTCTCCCATCATAAGGTCAGAAGTGGGGATGTTCACTGAAGACTGCACAGTGTTCAGCACATTTGCGACTCCTCATACTTAAGCACTTCATGTCCAAATGCAGAAAGACCTGGACAATATCCAGGCTTGGGCTGACAAGCGACAAATAACATTCGTGTCCAAGTGCCAGGCAATGACCATCTCCAACAAGAGCGGTTCTACCATCGCCCTTTGACATTCAGTGGCATTGCCATCACTGAATTCCCCCACTATCAACATTCTGGGAGATACCAGAAACTGAACTGGACTAGCCATATAAATGCTGTCTCTACCAGAGCAATTCAAGGGCTTGGAATCCTGCCTTGTAACTCACCACGTGACCACACCCCTCCTTCCCCTCCACCATCCAAAAGCACATATCAGGAGTGTAATGTAATATTCTCCACTTGCCTGGATGAGTGCATCACCAACAACACTCAAGAAATTTGACACCATCCAGGACAAAGCAGCCCACTTGATTGCTATCTCGTCCACAAACATCAATCCTTCCACCACCAACTAACAGTGGCAATTTTGTGTACCATCTACTACAGGTTGTACTGTAGGAACTCACCAAGGCCCTTGGGTAGCACCCTCCAGACCCATGACCATTACCATCTAGAAGGACAAGAGCAGCAGAAACCTGGGGATACCACCACCTGGAGGTTCCCATCCAAGTCACTCACCATCCTGACTTGGAAAATATATTGCCGTTCCTTCATTTTCATTCGGTCAACTCTCTCTTCCTAACAGCACTGTGGGTGTACCTGCACTTCAGGGACTGCAGTGATTAAAGAAGGCATCTCACCCACTACCTGAAGGGTAACTACAGATGGGCAATAAATGCTGGTCTAGCCAGTGATGTCCACATCCCGTAAATGAATTTAAAAATACTAAGAATACACCACTAAAAGAACATTGGTGTTGATTGGAATCATTTGTTATCTCACCTACAAGCGAGTTGTGCCTCATGTACAAAATAACTCAATAGAACAATATAGGAGTTCACATGGATTGAGATTCTCCAACAAAAAGGTGAATATGGAGTTGAACCTTTTTCTAAGTTGAAAAGCAGTAAATTCAAATTATATGTTTTTCTGTGTTGACAACTGATTCTAGTCCTCAACTCTATTTCCTTCTCGGACAAACCATACAGTATAAAACTATAGATGAAACAGGATGGTTTGATGATTGGATTGGATTTGTTTATTGTCACGTGTACCGAGGTGCAGTGAAAAGTATTTTTCTGCGAGCAGCTCAACAGATCATTCAGTACATGGGGAGAAAAGGGAATTAAACAAAATTCAAGCAAAAACAAGAAAATACATAATAGGGCAACACTAGATATACAATGTAACTACATAAGCATTGGCATCGGATGAAGCATACAGGGTGTAGTGTTAATGAGGTCAGTCAATAAGAGGGTCATTTAGGAGTCTGGTGACAGTGGGGAGGAAGCTGTTTTTGAGTCTGTTCATGCGTGTTCTCAGACTTCTGTATCTCCTGCCTGATGGAAGGAGTTGGAAAAATGAGTAAGCCGGGTGGGAGGGATCCTTGATTATGCTGCCCGCTTTCCCTAGGCAGCGGGAGGTGCAGATGGAGTCCATGGATGGGAGGCAGGTTCGTGTGATGGACTGGGCGGTATTCTCTGAAGTTCCTTGCGGTCCTGGGCCGAGCAGTTACCATACCAGGCTGTGATGCAGCCCGATAGGATGCTTTCTATGGTGCATCTGTAAAAGTTGGTAAGGGTTAATGTGGACATGCCGAATTTCCTTAGTTTCCTGAGGAAGTATAGGCACTGTTGTGCTTTCTTGGTGATAGCGTCGACGTGAGTAGACCAGGACAGATTTTTGGTGATGTGCACCCCTAGGAATTTGAAACTGCTCACCATCTCTCCCTCGGCTCTGTTGATGCTGACAGGGGTGTGTACAGTACTTTGCTTCCTGAAGTCAATGACCAGCTCTTTAGTTTTGCTGGCATTGAGGGAGAGATTGTTGTCGTTACACCACTCCACTAGGTTCTCTATCTCCCTCCTGTATTCTGACTCATCGTTATTCGAGATCCGGCCCACTATGGTCGTATCGTCAGCAAACTTGTAGATGGAGTTGGAACCAAGTTTTGCCACGCAGTCGTGTGTGTACAGGGAGTAGAGTAGGGGGCTAAGTACACAGCCTTGCGGGGCACCGGTATTGAGGACTATTGTGAAGGAGGTGTTGGTGTTCATTCTTACTGATTGCGGTCTGTTGGTCAGAAAATCAAGGATCCAGTTGCAGAGTGGAGAGCCAAGTCCTAGGTTTTGGAGCTTTGATATGAGCTTGGCTGGGATTATGGTGTTGAAGGCGGAGCTGTAGTCAATAAAGTTTGCACTGTTTAGTTGAAATAATTTCTGACTCCTCAGCCCTTTCTTAATATTGAATAGTAAGGCAGCAGTCATAGAACCAAGAATTGTGGGAGCCAGGTAAAGCCATATATTGCCAGGTTTCATATTGCGCCGATCTTATCTCACAAGCATAATAACAAAATAAATAGGAGCAGAGGTCGACCACACAGCTCATCGAGCCTGCTCTACCATTTAATATGATGATGGCTGATCAGAAACCATCAGAAACAAATGTGGAAACCAAAACAGAATGCAGTATTCCAGATCTGTCTCACCAAAACCCTATCCAATTAATGCAAGACATTTTGATTCTTATAATTCCTTATAATCCCATTCCCCTTGCAATAAAGACCTACATGCCCTCTGTCTTTTTAATTACTTGCTGTGCCAGCATGCTAATTTTCTGAGTTCCTTGTCACAAGGAACATCTGTGTCTCTTTCCATATTTACAAGTTTTGCACCTTCAAAAAAAAATTCTGCTCTTCCATTCTTGTGATCAAAGTGAATAACTTCACCTGCATAACTTTACAAAGTGAATAACTTTACTCTACCTTCCAACTTGTTGCCACTCACTTGATCAGTCTATTTCTCTTTGCAGCCTATGTCCTCCCCACAGCTACCTTTTCATGTAGCTTTGTATCATCAACAAACTTATTTATTTTACTCTCTGTTCATCAAAGTACTTAATGTAGTTTGTAAATAGCTGAGGCCACGCACAGATCCTTGCGGCACTCCATTTGTCACAGCCTGCCAATCTGTATGTGTCACGTTTATGCTCACTCTCCGTTTCTATTGGTTAACCAATCCTCTACCCATGCTAATATATTCCCTTCAGCGTCACGAGCATCATAAGCTTTTTCTCCAGTAAACAGTATGTATAGGGGAGGAATGGAATTAGAACATTCTGGAGGAACAGTTATTGCAACAGATGTGCTGTGTATGTTGTGATGGATATAAAGGGTTTATCATAGGTGGTAGAAAATACAAACCAACTGCAGAAAGATAAGATGCAGTGCTTCGCAGTCAAACAGGATACATGACGACTTACGTGATTCTGTTCTATGGGAGAGGCCTAAAGTCAGGCTTGGGATTCCACCAGTGATGGGTGGGAAAGATGAATATAGAATTGGTGATAAGTTTGAGAACCTTGGATAAGAACATGATTAAAAATAGTGGAGTACTTGAAGAACAGAGGTACAGAATGGACTTTTAAGGAGGAGTTGTGTTGCTGCAGGTTCAGGTGCTTTACTGAGACCATCCTTTTGTTTGTTCCCTCAATATAAATCATACGTCTAGCTGTGCTTGAGACGAGTGACAGAAAGATTATGGTTAATCACAGTAAGCAAAAAAGAACTAGCTCCTGTTTGTTTTGGGCATGATACAGAATTCAAAAGGTATCTTTCAAGGAAACCTAGGTAAGTTTACAACGTTTCCTGCTTACGGAAGGTGGTTATGCTGATCATTCTGAGCATTGATTAACACAGCCAGATCACTCCCTGTAGCATCCCTTCAGTGACTACACTTGATACTTTGGATCTTGTGTAGACCAATTTAGCCAGAATAGTTTTCTGGTTAGAGAATCACAATAATCATCGAATCCCTACAATGCAGAAGGAGGTCATTCGGCCCATCAAATCTGCACCGACCCTCTGAAAGAGTACTCCACCCAAATCCAGTTTCCAATAACCCATTAACCTAACCTTCATATCCCTGGACACTAAGGGGTAATTTATCATGGACAATCATCCTAACCTGCACATCTTTGAACCGTGGGAGGAAATCGGAGCACCTGGAGGAAACCCACGCAAACACAATGTCCACACAGACAGTCACCAAAAGCCGGAATTGAACCCAGATCCTGGCGCTGTGAGGCAGCTGTGTTAACCACTGTGCTACCTTGCCACACATTTTGATACTCTCGTTTTGAAGTGTGCTTCGCTAACTTGTCAAATTGCATTTGTCACCGGGATAATTATTATCCTGTTGGGATGCAACAGTCCACAGCTATCATTGTGGCATTCCATTTCATCACGTCAAAATATTTTCTAGATGGTGCAATTTTTCTGTTGGGCCCCATGTTCGCTTTTCTCCTATTTCCCTCCCTGACATTTTTAGTTTGTGTCCAGATGCAATAAGATGAACCATGCTTGCATTCAATAATCTTGTATCTCCTGCCTAAATACTTATGGCATGGGCTGTTGAAGCACTTAATACACTTGTCAGGATGGGATTGATTAAAATGTTGGCCCACTGTCAGTACTGTTCTTGACAAACTGTACGGGTGCATGCAAAATAGTCTGTTGGAGGCCCCAGACATCTTACCATGTTCCATTCTAATCAAGCCGGCATCCTGAGATTTCAAAATGCAAAGCATCTCTGCGTCAACATGCTGCATGAATGAATGCACCACTGGTTAATTCTTATTTACCTGCTACTGTGTGGGGAACAAATAACTTCACATTACATATTAATTTTTTTGGGCAAAAGAATAAAGTTTTCTGTATCCAAATTTGCAGATGACATTAAATCGGGGCAGAGGGGTGTGGTGTTGGTAAATTGTGTAAATGAGAGCGTGAGATTGCAAAAGGACATAGAGTAGACTAAACTGTGCCACATGGCATCCGGTGTCGGAATATGTTGCATCATGCACTTTGGATCCAAGAAAGACAAATCATTTTTTTTTCTAAATGACAAGAGACCGGAAGTTCTGGAGGAGTGAATATTTGATTTGTCCAGGTGCATAATCCAATAAAAAGCTATTGCTCAGGTCTAAAAAGTATTCAGAAAGGCTAAAAGAATGCTGATCTTTATTTCCATGATTGGAACACAAGAAGGTAGGAATTAATACTTCACTTGTACAAAGTCTTAGTTAGAGCCCATCTGGTGTATTCTGTTCAGTTCTGTGCACTTCGTCGTAGGAGGGATACATTACAGATTTACCAAAATGATAGCGCTTAAAAGGGTTAAATTATGAGGATAGGTTGCATAAAGTTGGGTTGAGTTTAAAGGAATTAACTAATTCAACTAATTTAAATGTTTAAAATTATAAGTAGTAAAGAAGCTAATTCCATTGATGGGGGAAAACAAAAACAAAATGACACAATGTTAAAATCAGATATAGATAGTGAAATTAGAAAGAAAAGCTGGGACGTATAATGCTTTTCACAAATTCATAGAAGCCTAAAGTGCTTTACAGCTAATAAAATTCTGTTGAAGTGTAGTCATTATTGTGTTGGTAGCCCTCCGTCTCACAAGGCAATGGGTTGCGCTGTGATGGTTAACTGTGTTAAGCAGCAACTGGCATGGCAAGGAGCCCCACTCTACTATGGCAGGCTCTGCCACTTTTGTTGTGGTGGAAGATAATGAGCTGAAAAGGTGCTCAATCATCTAGACTCTTTTCTCAGTCAGCTGAGATTTTTGTTTCAGCTTGTCTCTTCCAATGCCCATCCAAACAGCCAGCCTCCAGAAATCAGGGCCGGCAGCAATTGTCTCCCAGTTGTCAGCATCAATGTCCACCATCTTCATTTCTTTCTTGTAGACATCCAGGGGTCGTGACCCATTGGGCAGTTTGCCATGCAGGAGGTTTTTGGATATGCAGCCGTCATTCGTTTGGCAATCATGGCCGAGCCAACGCATGTATCGTTGGCTTCGCAATGAGTGTATGCTGATGGAATTAGCATGCTCCAGAGTCTGACCTTTTCCTGCGAGGAGATACCGAGAATACGTCTATGATAGCAAAGGTGGAAACAGTTCAGCCTTTCTCTTGCCGAGCATGTGTTGTCCAGGTCTCAACACTGTAGAGGAGTGTAATGAGGACACAAGCTTGTTAGATTCGTAGTTCTGTTTTCTCAGTCAGGTTGCTGTTACACACTCTCTCACTCAGCTTGAACATAACAGTTGCAGCTTTTGTGATGTGATGGTGAGACAGATTGTTGGTGATTGTGGAGCCGAGATTATGTGAATCTTATCAACAACCTCCAGGTCATATTGTCTTTGCTGATAGATGGCCCAATGGCAACATCCTGGACAATGATATTTGTCTTCCTGATGCTGATGGTCAAACCAAATTCTTTAAAGGTGTGAGATGGGTCCATTTGCAACGAATGGTGTTCCTGATTATGGAGTGTTGATTTGGTGTCAGAGTAGACCAACTCTCTGATGTGGACTTGGCTCATCTTTATTAGATCTCAGATGCGAGCAGTTGAACAGCTTTCCATTAGTTCTGCTATGTAAGTAGGCATCCTCTGTAGTTGACTTAAGGACAGATGACAGCAGCAAGGAGATGAATATGCCAACGCATTTTGATGTCAGAGCACTTTGACCTAACTGGGGATCGGAAAGGGTCCTGAGGTTGTCCTGTCATAGCTGATCTCACTCATGATGTTGTCATGGGAAGAGGAGGTTGCGTGGTGCAGCCCGTTTCTTCAGCAATTTAAATGGACCACCTCTGCTGACACAGTTGAATATCTTGGTGAGATCAATGAAGGAAATACATAATGGTCAGTGTTTCTCGAGCAGCTGCCAGATTAAGAAGATCATGTCAATTGTAGTTCTGAAACTACACTGGGAATTGGGATAAATGCGTTCATCCAGGATTTGCAATCTGACCACAGAATATACTTCTCCCACAATGATCAGCAGGCTGCCCTGGGTCTTATACAGGGTCAGAATCTTTGCATCATGCATATCCTGGGACTCTCCCCTGCCTTCAGCAGAGATGGGGATGATCTTGTAGATGCTGCAGGACTGCCAGTACCTCATGCTTGATGAGTTCAAGCAGTATGGAGTCAGCACCTAGAGTTTTGCACATGGCAATTGAGTGAATAGCTTTGCTAAGCTCCTCCACTGTGGGTCTGATATCCAGCTCCATGACGGGCAGGTTTTCTGTGGTGTCTAGAGCCTCCTTTGTGACTATTTTTGTGTCCCAAAATGTGTGGGTGCTGGGCCAATTGAAGCTTTCAGCACAGAGTTGGATTTTTTTATGAGATACTATAATGCTGTCAAAGGCAGGTAAACGGAGTTGAAATACAGATTAGCCGTGACCCAATTAAATGCAGAACAGGTCAGAGATGTTGATAGGCCTTAATCCCCCTTCCTAAGTTCCTATAAAATGTTATAGAATTTGTACCTTTTAAGAATCACGCTGAAAGACTTTCATCATTTGAAAAAATAATGTGGAAAGTATGTGATTTGCATTTGTTTATTTATGGATAAATTTTAATGTACTCTATAAAAGGGAGTTCTTGGTTTGGTATTAATTTGATGAATTTTATCCCACGTGGTTGGTAAATTTAATAGCTGTTGCAATAAAGCTTCCACAAAATTATTTAAGCCACATGAGCAGTTTTTAATTTTAGTTATCAACAGAACATGACAAAGCTTCATTTCTTTAGGCACCATTGGGATTTGAAGCTTTTTGGGAGGTTGCCATCAATTGCAATGTGTGCATCCCTCAGTACTGTTCTGGTGGGAAATATAAGATCTTAGTATTCATCGACTGCATCTGTCAGTGAACTAGAGTTACTCTGTGAATTTGCGCACAAGCCATATTCTATTTTATGCATTAAATATTTGTCTCGAGGCTAGCAAGGTGGCGCAGTGCTTAGCATTGCTGCTTCACGGCGCTGAGGTCCCAGGTCCGATCCCAGCTCTGGGTCACTGTCCGTGTGGAGTTTGCACATTCTCCCCGTGCTTGCGTGGGTTTCACCCCCACAACCCAAAAATGTGCAAGCTAGGTGGATTGTCCACTCTAAATTGCCCCTTAATTGGAAAAATGATTGGATACACTAAACTTATAAAAAGAAAAAAAAAAGATTTGTCTCAATCAACTTTGCAGAAGCAGATTATCTGGTCATTTTCACATTGTTGTTTGTGAGAACTTGTGTAAATTGACCTGTATTTTCTCCATTGCAACTGTGACTACACTTCAAGAAGTATTTAATTGGCTGTAAAGAGCTTTCGGACATCCTGAGGTCGTGAAAGTGTAATGCAAAAGCAAGTCTTTCTTCTGGAAGTATCAGTGGTTTTCGGCTGATTTATATCGGAGTTCCTGATATGAACATCAGCACTCACAAAAAATATTCAAAAAATATCTGAATAATTGGTAAAATAATATTGATCTAATCGTATATTTTAAAACACTAGCCCGTTTACCTTCAACCGAGTAAAACTTCCCGATGCACTTCATTGGAGCATTCTAAAACAATATTTGACATTTGAGACATGACAGGCAATTTCAAAGCAGGTAAGCAAAGGCTGGGTCAATGAGGTAGATTTTAAGGCGCGCTTTAAAGGACAATGGAAGTGCAGGGAGGTGTGAGAAGTAAATTTCAGATCTTGGGTCCTAGGCAGCTGATGGTCTGACCTTTGACGCTGGAGCAATGAAAATTGGAGATGCACCTGAGACCAGAACTATAATAATAATCTTTATTATTGTCACAAGTAGGTTTACATTAACACTGCAATGAAGTTACTGAAAATCTCAAAGGGCCATTCAACTATAGGAGGTTACTAAAATTGGAATGGGAAGGGCATGAGGCGAGCCAGGAGAACATTTGGAATGTCCTCGGAGAACAAAGGCTTGGATGAGGATTTCAGAAGTCGGTAAACTGAGGCCAGAATGAGGAACAGTATTTCCAGAGTGTTTTAGGTGGTCTGAGTGATAGACAGGATATGCGGTTGTCTCAAATACATGTAGTAGAATTTCACATTGACCAGACGGGCATGTCCCTGACCCGGAAGAGCAGTAAATCTCAAATGATGATGTCGGATGTGCATCCCAATGTCATCGCACACCCGCACGATATTTCGGTCAGTGGATGCAGGCGCAGATTGGCATGGCACTCTTCGATAATAATGGAGGTAGTTAAGGGGATTAATTGACCAGAATTCAAGGCTGCCCGTGTGATTTTAAGCCAAACTTGATCTCTTTTCATGCAAGAGAAACAGGTTTGGTGCTCATTGAAGAGTAGGAGTTTCTAGGAGAGAGGTGATGTGGTGTTCTGGACTGTTGATAGCGTTTTCTATGTTGGGTTCATCATCATCTGGCACTCGTGGGATATTTAAAAGTTTGTATTCCTCTGTCACCCCTTTTGCACAGCTAAGCCCCATTTGCCAACTTGCAGCTGGGTATTGTCTACTCAGAAGAAAGCACAACCTCCTCCTCTGAGGAGGAGAAGGAACAAAGAATGAGGAGGCCGCATGGTCGTTTGCACCCCCCTCGGGGAGAGGTGTAGCACAGGATGATCAGCGGAGAGGGAAAAGACCCCCCGCCCCCCGTGAAGATACCACTACCCTGCTGCCAGAATGTACAGGTAGCGATCAAACTACTTGGCCATGAGGGCTGCATTTAGGATGGCGCAGTGGTTATCACTGCTGCCTCACAGTGCCAGGGACCTGGGTTGAATTCTGACCTGAATTCACATTCTCCCATATCTGCGTGGGTTTCCTCCTGATGGTCTGGTTTTCTCCCACAGTCCAAAGATGTGCAGGTTAGGTGGATAGGCCATGCTAAATTGCCCTTTAGTGTCCAAAGATGTGCAGGTTAGGTGCGGTTATGGGAATAGGGCAGGGGTGTGAGCCTAAATGAGATGCTCTTTCAGAGTGTTCGTGCAGTCTTGATGGGCCGAATGGCCTCCTTTCGAAATTCAATAACAGAGGTCTCGTGCGCAAGAGGCTTCCATTTTTGGGAGATGCCGTGACGAGTATTTGCCAGATGATTGAGCCTGAGATAGCTTCCAATTTTGTGTAAACATCCAATGCACATGCCTCTGAAGGTCACTGTGGCAGTAAACCTTTATGCCTTCCTCAGGATTGTTACTGGGCCCCGTGGATGATCTATATGGAGTCTCTCAGTCATCTGCAGGCTGGTCACCGAACAGAAAATTCAGTAATTTCAAGCCACCAGGTCAGCCAGGCTGAGCGGGAGAGGGATTTCACCACCACTGCTGGGTTCCCCCCACATCCAGCCGGGTGTTTTTATGAACAGGAAGAACTTCCACTCTATGAACGTTCAGATTATATGTGACCACAAAACCCAGATTTTGCATGTACCCAGGCAGCTCACATGATGCATATATTCTTTGCCGCTCTCATCTGCCAAGACTCTTCCTTGCTCCATCTCACCGCGCCAGGTGGTTGATTAGCGACATGGGTTACCCGTTGAAAAGGTAGCTGGTGATACCCGTCGGGTGCCCAAATGCAGACGCTGAGGAGAGATACAACCACTGCCAAACATCCACAAGGACGGTGGTGGAGCAACCCATTGGGCTGCTGAAGATAAGTTTCAGATGCCTTGACTGATCTGGAGTTGCTCTGCAGTACCAACCTGATCAAATGTTGATCGTAGTTGTTGCCTGTTGTGCTCTTTACAATCTCACCATCTCCAGGGGGTGCACCTTGAACAGCAAGACGTTGATGATGCGGTACATGCTTCAGACATGGACATCACAAGACTCAGGTGCCGATACCTGGCAGCCAGAGGGTGGGGATGAGGGTGAAAACAGGAACCTTCAGGGAGGCAGAGACACTGGGGACCAGCTGATTGGATTGGATTGGATTGGATTGGATTTGTTTATTGTCACGTGTACCGAGGTACAGTGAAAAGTATTTTTCTGTGAGCAGCTCAACAGATCATTAAGTACATGGGAAGAAAAGGGAATAAAAGAAAATGCATTATAGGGCAACACAAGATATACAATGTAATTACATAAGCACCGGCATCAGGCATAGCATACAGGGTGTAGTGTTAATGAGGTCAATCCATAAGAGGGTCATTTAGGAGTCTGGTGACAGTGAGGAAGAAGCTGTTTTTGAGTCTGTTCGTGCACATTCTCAGACTTTTGCATCTCCTGCCCGATGGAAGAAGTTGGAAGAGTGAGTAAGCCGGGTAGGAAGGGTCTTTGATTATGCTGCCCGCTTTCCCTAGGCAGCGGGAGTAGATGGAGCCAATAGATGGGAGGCAGGTTCATGTGATGGACTGGGCGGTGTTCACGACTCTCTGAAGTTTCTTGCGGTCCTGGGCCGAGCAGTTGCCGTACCAGGCTGTGATGCAGCCCGATAGGATGCTTTCTATGGTGCATCTGCAAAAGTTGTAAAAGTTCAGCATTCATTCAGCTAGGCTAGCATACCCTGTTACCTGTTACTCACTGATTCATAAATTGATTGATATTTATTGTCACATGTACCGAAGTACAGTGAAAAGTACTGCGGCCAAGGGAACGTACACAGTACGTACATAGTAGACAAAGGGAATAATCGACAGATAGTGATTGGTTACAGTGCGGAACAAGGCCAAGCGAGAGCAGCATAGGGCATCGAGATTGGTGTTCTTGCAGGCAACAGATCAGTCCAAGGGAGATTCGTTGAGGAATCTAGTAACTGGGAAGAAGTGTTTCCTATGTCTGGATGTGCAGGTCTTCAGACTTCTGTATCTTCTCCCTGATGGAAGGGTCTGGAAGTGGGCAAAGCCTGGGTGTGAGGGGTCTCTGACAATGCTGTCTGCCTTTCTGAGGCAGCGGGAGGTGTATATAGAATCAATGGGAGGATGGCAAGCTTGTGTGATCCGCTGGGCTGAGTTCACCCCACTCTGCAGTTTCTTGTGATCTTGGGCCAAGCAGTTGCCATACCAGGCTGTGATGCAGCCGGATAGGATGCTCTCTATGGCATATCTGTAGAAGTTTGTGAGAGTCGATGCAGACATGCCGAATTTCTTTAGCTTCTGTAGGAAGTAGAGACATTGGGCATTCGTGACTGTTGCATCAACGTGAGTGGACCAGGACAGAATGTTGGTGATGGTGACCCCCAGGAACTTCAAGCTATCGACCAACTCTACTTCGGAGCCATTGATGTAGACGGGGTGGGGGGTGTCGTGCTGCGCTTCCTGAAGCCAATGATCAGTTCCTTGGTCTTTCCAGCATTTAGAGAGAAATTATTTTTGGTACAGTATGCAACCGAGTGATCTAGATCCCTTCTGTAGTCTGATTCGTCGTTGTTTGAGATACGACCCACCACAATCATATCATCTGCAAACTTAAAGATTGAATTGGAGTTGAATCTCGCCACACTGTCGTGTGTGTGTATAGGAAGTACAGAGGACTGAGCACACATTCTTGCGGGGCCCCGGTGTTGAGGACTTGTGGAGGAGGTGCTGTTACCTATCCTGACAGATTGCGGTCTGTTGGTGAGGAAGTCAAGGGTCCAGCTGCACAGGGAGAGGTCAAGTCCAAGATTGCAGAGTTTGGTTATTAGGCTTGTTGGGATAATGGTGTCAAAGGCAGTGGTGTGGTCTATGAACAGCAGTCTGACGTAGGTGTCCTTTTTGTTGAGATGTTTGAGAGTTGATTGTAGGGCCAGAGAGATGGCATCTGCTGTGGTTTGGTTGCCGCAGTAGGCGAACTGCAATGGATCGAGACCATCTGGTAGGCTGGCGTTGATCCGTCTCATGGCTAGCCACTCAAAGCATTTCATGATAACAGACGTCAGGGCCACTTGTCGCTAATTGTTTCATAGAATTTACAGTGCAGAAGGAGGCCATTCGGCCCATCGAGTCTGCACCGGCTCTTGGAAAGAGCACCCTACCCAAGGTCAACACCTCCACCCTATCCCCATAACCCAGTAACCCCACCCAACACTAAGGGCAATTTTGGACACTAAGGGCACTTTATCATGGCCATTCGACCTAACCTGCACATCTTTGGACTGTGGGAGGAAACCGAAACACCCGGAGGAAACCCACGCATGAGGAAGTGAACAAACGAATATGATGGACAGTAGGACCCTGAGGGTAATGAGTTCACAGACAGAGAACAAAGGGATGAGCACAGCATGGCTAGGAAGGGGGAGGGGAGCTTTGCCTCGTGGAGAGAATAGTGAAAAGGATGCTGGGTAACAAGAGGCCAGGATTGGGAAAATGCGAAGTGAGCCAATCAGGATATATAGCCAGGTCAGAAGGTGTATACATTGGCCTGTGGGAAGCTTGTATGTGAATCTTGATGTGATTCAATCAATATGTGCTGTCATTTCTTTGTCTTAGCTCTGACTAACTTTTAGGAACTTTAGAAGACAGCTGTATGTGTTCTAATGTCCCACGAGTGAGTCAGCCTTGCAAGCTGGTGGAAATAAAACAATAATTGATACCTGCTCATCCATCTCAGATTTTATTGAGTCCAGACCGGCTACAAAGAATCAAGAATTAACACGCACACACGTGGAGGATGTGCAGACTCCGCACAGACAGTGACCCAAGCCGGAATCGAACCTGGGACCCTGGAGCTGTGAAGCAATTGTGCTATCCACAATGCCACCGTGCGGCCCTGTTGAGGCATGCTACCCTGTTCTTCTTTGTTATGGTATCATGGTGGTCTTTTTGAAGCAGGTAGGGACCTAGGAGTGGAGAAGTGAGGTACTGAAGTTATCTGCGAATACACTCACCAGCTGTTCAGCGCAGACTGAGTGCTCGCCCAGGGACTCCGTCTGGGCCGGTCGCTTTCTGCGGGTTTACGTTGAAGAAGGCAGCTCTTGCCTCCGAGGCTGGAAGAGTTGTTATGGGTGTGTCCAAGGCTGTTGTGGTGGGTGCCACTGATGTATTGGCTGACTGTTCAAAGCGGGCATAGAACTTGTTCAGTCATAGGGGAGAGATGTTTCAGCCCCAGAGATTCCGTCTGGCCTTGCCTGTGATCTCATGTAAGCCCTGCCATAGACAACCTGGGTTTGTGTCGTTGGTCTGGGACTCTAGTTTGATCCGGTATTGTCTTTTGGTGTCCCTGATGGCTTTCCATACGCCGTACCTGGATTTCTTATATAGGTCAGGGTCATCAGACTGAACGGAACTTCCGGGACTTTAGCAGGAAGTGGACCTTTTGGTTGAGCCAGCGTTTCCGATTGAGGAATACCCATATTGTCGTCTTTGGTCCTTGACACACTTACTGATGAAGTCTGTGACGGTGGTTGAAGGATTTGTACTCGTCTAGGTTAGCTCCTTGAATAATGGACCAGTCCACAGACTCCAAGCAATCGCAGAGAGTGTCCTCTGATGCCTCGGACCAGCACTGCATGGTTTTCTTGACTGGTTCAGCACGCTTGAGACTTAGTTTGTAAGCCGGAAGTAGGAGTCCCGACTTGTGGTCGGATTTGCCAAATTGGTGAATGAAGCGGTAGGCACCTTTGATGCTCGTGTAGCAGTGGTCCAGGGTGTTTGCACCTCTGGTGGGGCAGGAGGTACGTTGATGGAGTTTGGGTAGAACCTTCCTGAGGTTGGCCTGGTTGAAATCTCCAGCCATAATTGTCAGGGCTTCAGGGTGATTTGTTTCTTGGTTGTTGATGGGGGAGTGTAGTTTGTCAAGTCCTTTCTTCATTTTCACCTGGGGTGACATGTAGACTGCTGTGATGAGTACACAGGTGAATTCACGTGGAATTAGAAAGAGGGACACTTCACGGTCAGGTACCTGGCAGCCAGAGGGCGGGGGTGAAAACAGGAACCTTCAGGGAGGTAGAGACACCGGGGACCCCCTGATTCAGCAGTCATTCAGCTAGGCTAGCTCGCATACTCAATGGTCAATACCTCTATTCCAAATGCATAGCACTCAGCCAGCTATTCCATGAGCCCATTGCACTTCAAATACAGTTCTAAATCCCAGACCTCTGTACAAAAACAATAACGAGGCTGACACCAGAGCAGCACACGGGACAAGTTTAGCTTGAATGCACCAAGTGATTTATGGTGAGAAAATTCACATGAAACAAATCAAAGCAAATCTATCCGGATCATTTTAAATTAAGAGAAAACAAAACACCCAGTACAGACCCCATTTTGTGATTCGTGCATCTTCAGCTTTCATTTGTGGGTACTAAGTCTTGGGGCACCCCCCTCGCTGATGGTGACATTTCAGGCAGATTGATTATTTTGTTGCCCTATTGGCACCAGTGACCTTGGTGGTAGTCCTTTGGATGGTAGGGCTTGAGCAGGCACAACCTGTGAGGGTTTGCTCAGCAACATGACCAGACAATCCTCAGTCGCTGAGGGTGCAGAGGATGGAACGGCCACAGGCAGGGAGACGGAGAAGCTGCTGCCCTCTGAGAACAAAGAAAATTACAGCACAGGAACAGGCCCTTCGGCCCTCCCAGCCTGCGCCGATCCAGATCCTTTATGTAAACCTGTCGCCTATTTTCCAAGGATCTACTTCCCTCTGTTCCCCGCCCGTTCATATCTGTCTAGATGCATCTGAAATAATGCTATCGTGCCCGCCTCTACCACCTCCGCTGGCAAAGCGTTCCAGGCACCCACCACCCTCTGCGTAAAAAACTTTCACGCACATCTACCTTAAACTTTCCCCCTCTCACCTTGAAATTGTGACCCCTTGTAATTGACACCCCCACTCTTGGAAAAAGCTTGTTGCTATCCACCATGTCCATACCTCTCATAATTTGGTAGACCTCAATCAGGTCCCCCCTCAACCTCCGTCTCTCCAACAAAAACAATTCTAATCTACTCAACCTTTCTTCATAGCTAGCACCCTTCATACCAGGCAACATCCTTGTGAACCTCCTCTGCACCCTCTCTAAAGCATCCACATCCTTCTGGTCATGTGGCGACCAGAACTGCACGCAGTATTCCAAATGTGGCCTCACCAAAGTCCTATCCAACTGTAACATGACCTGCCGACTCTTGTACTCAATACCCCGTCCAATGAAGGCAAGCATGCTGTATGCCTTCTTGACCACAAGAGACGACAGCAACCTCCCAGTTCACAAATGAAGATGGGCAAGCATCGTTAAGACTGGTTGCTGTCTCCTTCTCCCAAACAGGCATTGACCTCTTGAGGCCTGTGCCTGTTGAGTGCTTGCAGAACTGAGCACAACTCCAGAATTACAACATCCTGGGCTAGTGTGCGGTAAATTCCAGCCTTACAGGCCCCAGAGTCCAACACCAGTGAATTAACCAATCATTCCTATAAAATTCCCCAAATCTTTGGCCCGTGGCTGCTCAATAAACTACAGTCACCAGGTTTGTAAGTTGAAACACAATTACTGTTTGTTTATAACCAAAAGAAATATGATATATGCAGGAATACCGGCAAGCTAAGTTACTACACCCACCTTCATCTGTTCCACTCTCTACCCCCACACACACACACGACAAACAAACACAGGAGTGGAAAGAGGTGAATATAGTAAGGATTAAGATAAAAAGAAAGATAGTCCTTACTTTCAAAGTTAAATTCTTTGCCACAAGCTTTCCTCCCAGAACGCTAAGTGATCGAAACCATCGGTATGCAGTTGGTGATGGTCCTCTGGTAATGCGTATCAGTAGTAAATATTGCACTGTGAAGTACATTTGAAACTTAAGTCCCAATTTGAAGTGCGATGCACACAATCAGGAATAATGTATTTCTGTTTGTGATCTTATGAATCTAACTCTGAAATCTTAACATATGGGAACTTCATTCGAAAGAAATCTCATTGACGTAATGACATCTAAGATATGTAAATTGTAGCAGAATTGTTCCTGTCCTCTGTGTATTACATCAAGCTTTCACATATCCTGCTGTTTCTTGAAGAATGCAATTTTTAAGAACTGCACCGTAATTAGTAGAGAATTGTTTGATAATTTTAAATTACAAAGTGGATCTCACTGTTTTTTGATTAGGATAGTAGCTTTAAAAATATGTGCATTTTAGGTTTTAATGTGCATCGAGAAAATTGGGTATTATTTATACTGTGTATACACCAGCTCTAAATCTTAAAATGGCAATTGTAGGATCTGCTATAAATAGGCTGTGAAATTAACTGGATTGTTTTTTATCTCTCATAAAAGAAGTGATAAATAATCGAGCACATCTGTGAGAATATCTGTAACGTATGTGTGCAGTAATTAAAACATACCCCACTGTTTCCTTCAGTGCCATTGGCCTTAAAAGGCGCAGTTACGTTTAAGCTCAAGTCGACCTGTGCTTGAAATCTTAACCGACGATGACCGCCTCAAAAGTGTCATACTTTCAGCTTTTAATTCTGTAGTCGGACTTGTATTTGATTACCGTGTTAATATGCACTTTTAAATTTTACCCATTAACTGCTCATGTCGTTCCTTTCCAAGTCCTGTACTATGTCAAATGAAATTTAAATGGTGCTCGTTTTAACTATCCTGGGGTAACATGGGTCCTTCCCAAATATAACTTCTGAAACAGCACAAATGTCATGACAGAGCGTCTGTTTTGTCCAACGTCTTAAATTTCAATTCGAATTTCAAGGATTGCCAGCAAAAATCATCGAATGGTTACAGCACAGCAGGGAGGCGATCCAGCTTGTTATGTCCATGCTGGCCTGTTGTGTCCATGCCAGCTCTCTGCAACAGCAGCTCACCAAGTCCTACCGTCCCACTCGATCAGCTTCTCCCTCTAGCCATGTAAATCTTTTCAATAATTAGTCGGTACCCTTTCTGTATTCTACTCGATACCAGGAAAACTCGGTAATGCCTGGGCTTTTTCTAGGACCTGAGTTTAAGTATAATCCAAATTGTTCACATGATAATCTCCCTCATCTGCTGGTTGTCCAGCTCTTGCATCGCAGCAGTTTGGGAAGTTTTAATTTATTATGAATGGGCACATCACTTAACTAACCATAATTAAATAGCAATTTCATTCTCAATCACAGAATGGTTGTTGTAGAAAATGGCAAAATGTCATATTCATTCGGTAAGGGCAGCATTCTGATGTTTGGGACTGAAGAGCAGAGAGTCATTTAATTGTGCCGTATTCAAGTTGGAATCTTTGGGCAGGATTTTCGCTCATATGAGGGCAAGTATGGAGGTGGGCTGGTATAAAAATTCTCACAGTTGACTGGTGTCCCGTTTTTGGGCACCATTCTGGCCCTGGATCGTTTTCCTAGAGGTGTGATCAGTGACTAAAGGACAGTGAGTATCTAATTAATAATAACAGTAATCTTTATTATTGCCACAATTAGGCTGACATTAACACTGCAATGAAGTTACTGTGAAAATCCCCTAGTCGCCACACTCCGGCGCCTGTTTGGGTACACTAAGGGAGAATTCAGAATGTCGAATTCACCAGACAGTCACGTCTTTTGAGACTTGTGGGAGGGAACTGGAGCACCTGGAGGAAACCCACGCACACGCGGGGAGAACGTGCAGACCCCACACAGTGACCCAAGTGGGAATCAAACCTGGGACCTGGTGCTGTGAAGCAACAGTGCTAATCTGCGTTAAAACTTTCGGACAAACACCTGATGTTCTACATTGAATGGGAATAAGGGAAAGAATAGGAGCATTAAAGGGACTTTCCTGGTTTTGTATTCAGAAGTAAACTGTGGTCAGATTCTACATTTATTAATTTGAGTTGGGAGCTTATTATGTTTACATGGGTCAGTAAGGAGATTGGACTGCAAATATGGTGCAGACTAATTCATCAAATTAAGTGCACTTTCATTTGAGTGTAGATCTGGTTCAAGCCAAAATGATCGGCTTGTGTAATATACACCAAAGTGCAATTGTTTCATGATGGTTGGAAATAGATTCAATTAATTTGCAACTTCTTGCATACTCTGTAATTTTAAAATGGGATACTTCAGCATAATGGTTCACACATTGAGTTTATCATCAGCCACTAGAGTCGCTGAGGTTGATACCTTTTAATAAAAGATAGAATTCTCAATTTTAACACTATATCACTGATGTTTATAGCTGGATTGCATAGCAATTAATACTTTTGAACTTAACGTGCGATAGGGAAGTGAGCCCTCTTTTTTAAAGATGCACGGAATGAAAGCTGCATCTGGGTAAAGGGATTACACACAGCAGGTTTAAGTTAAGTTGTTGTCTGTGTGAATATTATGATATAATATTATTCACAGTTTAAAAATGCTGCATGCAACTAAAATTTTTTAAATTAGCAGCAGAAAATATGGACAATTGCAATTTCATAACTACTGTCTTATGGTAAGTAGAGTAAAGAATATGTTGTGATTACTACTTCAAAAGTGTTATTAAGGAACTTAAAAAAAAAATCTAATCCTATGCTCTTCCTCAACATTTTAGGCTCTAATGAGCTGGTGTCTTCATCATGGAATAAATTGAATTACTTTCCAATTATCTGCTGAAGCCAACTTTGTTTTATGGGGAGCTTTTTTGAATGATATCTGAATTAATATGTTGGATTTAATTTGTTCTTTGATCTGACGATACCATTAGCAGCTAATGGAGGATTGAAAAAGTTGTCTCGATTCCAGAAGCATTTGTAGCCTCTGCTTTTCGGTGGTTGATTAAAAATAGCTGGGTGAAAATTTTAATTCTTGTGCTTGAATTGTTGGATAAATGTGAAGCTTTCAGCTTTAGAAAAATATTGACTTTTTTATTTTCTCTACATTTCCATCTCCTTTGTCTGAATTTAGTGTAGACCAGTAACCTTGTTTACATTCATTGAGGTGTAAGTTTGAATCATTTCAACTAGTATATTGGTGCCTTTTGGTAGTTAATCAGTTTTGAAGTTCATTTATTTCTGAGCATTTGCTCTGTTTTCCTGATTGGGAAAGTTTAAAAGAAAACTTGATAGTCCAATTTTTCATGGCAGTTGTCATTTGCACAGGAACATATGTTATATAAAGGTCACATTTGAATGTTAAGTTTTTTTTAAAATATTTTTTTTATTGAATTTTACATCTGTACACTATGCAGTAAGTGAGTAAGACAGTTATTATGTACAATGTACACGTTTCTCCTTCATTGGCCCTTCCCCCCCCCCCCCATCCCTTTTTGTAATTTGTGCTCCACTTGGGGCCCTTTCATCCATCATGGATATTGTTGTCTCTCTTTGTTTTTTTTCGGGGGGGGGGGGGGGGGCTCATTTCCTCTGTCCCCTCTTGATACTTCCCTGAGTAACTTCCTTGCTCCCCCTTTGTTCCTGTCTGCTCCCATTGACTCTCCCTGCCCCTTCTCCCTTTCTATCCACTAATGAATAGCCCCCACGCTTTGAGGAAGCCCTCGTCCGACCCTCTGATAGTGTATTTAATCTTCTTCAGGTGGAGAAGTTGCATATTGTAAATTGGAGTATACTTATGTGGCATTCCCTTATATTGATTTCACAGTCCAGATGAGCCTGGTAGGACCCGATCCCGGCCCCCAACCGGCGTGGTGGGAATTCCGTCGCCGCCTGAAAAACAGCGCCGGAGAATGGGGCAACCGGCGGCGGGGCGGGATCCGCGCCTCCATCGGGGATTCTCCGACCCGGCAGGGGTTCGGAGAATCCCGGCGCTCATATTTATGTTCACAAAAATGCAGTAATATGTTCTACTTTCCTGAGTTCTCCTTAAATGCTTTATGAAAATGATAAAAGTCTAGGAGAGAAGCAGCACTTATTGATGTAACTGCCTTTTGCTTCCTGAGGGCAGCCTAAAATACTTCATGGTTAATTAAACACTGTTTAAAAATATAAAGTGCAATCTAACAGAAACATTGTGAGGTGTTATTCGTGGCGGGTTTTGCTGGGAATTTCCCGGCAGCTCTGTCGCAAGTTCCCCACCACTATCTAACGACACTTGGTCACTTTTGTGGGCCCTGGGGAGTTTCTCACAGATTTAGCCCACACTTAGAATTATTTTCATCACTGGGGAGCTGAACTCCGAGATCAAGCCAGATTTTGAAAGGGTGCCCCGATCTCTAAGTAAGCTTGTGGATCCCCCGTACGTCCTAAACACATAGGCATCACCCCCCTCCCCCCCCCCCACCCCCGCCTCCCCACACCCCCCCCCCCCCCCCCTCCCCCCACACAACCAAGTGAGGACACCCCACTATAGGGTCCCTGGGGCCCCCTCCCTTCCAGGGCCCCCATTCGTAACTCCCCACAACCTACCAGAGGCCCCTCCTTACCTGCCCTGCACTCTCCTCTTCCCCACCCTGCACTCTCCTCTTCCCCCACCACCTTTCACACCAGCCCCTTTCATGGGCATTGCCCCCCCCCTCAGGCCCTGACCCTTGGCAGTGCCACCCTGGCATCTGGGCACCCTTAAACTGACATCTTGGTCGTACTCTTGCTACATTGGCAGTGCCAAGATGCCCACTTTCCAGGGGAAGACCTATGGGCCTCCTATGGTCTGGGAGACAACCCCCCCCCCCCCGGTGTCGTGACTCCTGGTACACGTTTGTGTGAACCAGTACTGTACGGCACCTGGCTGGGGACTCCTTGGGGAGGCCGTTAGATGCCGGGAAACTGCTAAGTTGTGGGTAAGTAGACCTTGGGTAAGTTTAAGGCTTACTTACGCGACCGTGGCTTTGTCCTGCCCATTGTAGGCTCGTTCCTGATCCCGGTGCCCCGTGGGACTTGGGTAGTTCCCATGAGGTGTGGTGGCTGCCGGGAAGCCCACAAGAGGCTTTTACCAGCCGCATCACGCTCTCACTCATAGCCGGCAGATCTCACTCATAGTCACTGTTGTAACGAAAGTAATCCTGAAGCCAATTTACACAAGGCCAGGTCGCACAAATAGGTTATTGTTAAATAACCAGATAACACTCTTCACGCTGTTGGTTGAATGCTAAATGTTAACCAGAATGTCAGCATTTATCATTCAAACTGATTCTGGAAGGCTAGTGATGGGAGATGAGGAAATGGCTGGAGAACTTAATAAGTACTTTGCGTCTGTCTTCACAGTGGAAGACGTTAGTAATATCCCAAAAATTATAAAGGGTCAGGGGGCTGAGTTGAGTATGGTTGCCATTACAAAAGAGATGGTGCTAAAAAAGCTAAAAGGTCTTAAAATTGACAAATCTCCTGGCCCCGATGGGCTACATCCTAGAGTTCTGAGGGAGGTGGCTGAAGAAATAGCGGAAGCGTTGGTTAAGATCTTTCAAAAATCACTGGAGTCAGGGAAAGTCCCGGACGATTGGAAGATCGCTGTTGTAACCCCCTTGTTCAAGAAAGGATCAAGACAAAAGATGGAAAATTATAGGCCAATTAGCCTAACCTCGGTTGTTGGTAAAATTCTAGAATCGATCGTTAAGGATGAGATTTCTAATTTCTTGGAAGAGCAGGGTCGGATTAGAACAAGTCAACATGGATTTAGTAAGGGGAGGTCGTGCCTGACGAACCTGTTAGAATTCTTTGAGGAGGTGACAAGTAGGTTAGACCAGGGAAACCCAGTGGATGTGGTCTATCTGGATTTCCAAAAGGCCTTTGATAAGGTGCCACACAGGAGGCTGCTGAGTAAGGTGAGGGCCCATGGTGTTCGAGGTGAGCTACTGGCATGGGTTGAGGATTGGCTGTCTGACAGAAGGCAGAGAGTTGGGATAAAAGGTTCTTTTTCGGAATGGCAGCCGGTGACCAGCGGTGTCCCACAGGGTTCAGTGTTGGGGCCGCAGCTGTTCACCATATATATTAATGATCTGGATGAAGGGACTGGGGGCATTCTAGCGAAGTTTGCTGATGATACGAAGTTAGGTGGTCAGGCAGGTAGTGCTGAGGAAGTGGGGAGGCTGCAGAAGGATCTAGACAGTTTGGGAGAGTGGTGCAGGAAATGGCTGATGCATTTCAACGTGAGAAAATGTGAGGTCTTGCACTTTGGAAAAAAGAATCCAAGCATAGACTACTTTCTAAACGGTGAGAAAATTCATAATGCCAAAGTACAAAGGGATCTGGGAGTGCTAGTCGAGGATTCCCTAAAGGTAAACATGCAGGTTGAATCCGTGATTAAGAAAGCGAATGCTATGTTGTCATTTATCTCAAGAGGGTTGGAATATAAAAGCAGCGATGTGCTACTGAGCCTTTATAAGGCTCTGGTTAGGCCCCATTTGGAGTACTGTGTCCAGTTTTGGGCCCCACATCTCAGGAAGGACATACTGGCACTGGAGCGTGTCCAGCGGAGATTCACACGGATGATCCCTGGAATGGCGGGTCTAGCATATGAGGAACGGCTGGCGTTCCTGGGATTGTATTCATTGGAGTTCAGAAGGTTAAGGGGAGATCTAATAGAAACTTACAAGATAATACATGGCTTAGAAAGGATGGACGCAAAGAAACTGTTTCCGTTAGGCGAGGAGTCGAGGACCCGTGGGCACAGCCTTAGAATTAGAGGGGGTAAATTCAAAACAGAAATGCGGAGACATTTCTTCAGCCAGAGAGTGGTGGGCCTGTGGAATTCATTGCCGCAGAGTGCAGTGGAGCCCGGGACGCTAAATGGCTTCAAGGCAGAGATAGATAAATTCTTGATGTCGCGAGGAATTAAGGGCTATGGGGAGAATGCTGGGAGGTGGAGTTGAAATGCCCATCAGCCATGATTGAATGGCGGAGTGGACTCGATGGGCCGAATGGCCTTACTTCCACTCCTATGTCTTATGGTCTTATGGTCTTAACTGCTTTTGTTTGGCGACAATAGAATGTACCTGTGAAAGTAGACGGCACTTGGGTTTAATGTCTCATCCAATTGATAATGGAATGATGGAAGCATACAGCACAGAATTGAGGTAATGACAATATAATTCTCCATCTGTATTCCCTTCCACAGCTAACCTGTTTCTTATCCGGTTTCCTCCCCATATCCTTTAATATTTATTTCTTACCAACAAGTATTTAACTTCCTTGGAACAGAACTTATGTTTGTGATAAAGAATTTCAGAATCCAACTACCTATCTTCAATTTCTACTCTCTCATTACCATTTAACTGACCACTGGCAGAGACTCATCACTATTTAAAGAAAGGCTTGCAGTTTTATAGAGCCTATCATCACCTTGGGAAGTCAAAGTGCAGTCACTGTTGTACTCTTGGAAATGCACACAGCAAAGTCCCACAAACAACATTGTGATAATGTTGTTATGTTGATTAAAGAGAAGAGGTTGACCCTGGGGATTACCCTGACTTCCCTGCTTTTGTTTGGAATAACACCATGGAATCTTTAATGCCCACTTGAGAGAGCAGACAGGGCATGTCTCATCTGAAAGACACACCTCCAACAGTGCAGCATTCCCTCAGTACTGACCTGTCTTTTCAGTCTTTTCTGCTGAAGTTCAGACATGGGACTTGAGCTCACATCTTTCTGCCTCAAGATCTATGGCTGGTGCACCTTTTACCTTTATCTTAGCCCCTCACCTGAGGAAGGAGCAGTGCTCTGAAAGCTAGTGATTCGAAACAAACCTGTTGGACTTTAACCGGGTGTTGAAAGATGTCTTACTGTGCTCACCCCAGTCCAATGCCGGCATCTCCACATCATTAGTCCCTCAGAATATTGAACGATGGGACCAGATCATCTCCTTAGTTCTAATTTTTTGAAAAAAACATTTTAAGTTTCCCTTCATGGATCCAAACCCCTTGCCCCTTGTAATGCCCAAGGGGATCTATGCTACATGTTCCCTAGCTTTTATACTCTTCCTGCAATACGATGTACTGTGTGCAATGCTCCCAACTAAGGCCTCATACAAGTCAAATGTTACCTCATTAATCGTGAATGCTTTCGTTTGATAAAGAAGAAACATTGCCAGAAAGAGAAAAAATAAGCCATTGTTTGTGCGTTATCCTGCTTATGTGCTGTTTCTCTAGTCCAGCACACATTCCACTGTCAGTGTAGAATTCATTGTTGAATTCAAGCTGTGGAGACATGATTGTCTCTTAACAATGGAAAAGATCAAAACTCTTATCAAAGCTCCAGGCTACAAAGCTTTGCAAGTCATTGAAATCACCACAGCACAAGTGATCTTGAACAGAATTTACAAGGCAAGACATTTAGCACAGCTTATTTGAAATATTGCATAGCTCAATTTACTGAATGATTGTCAACCATAACAGCTTTAGCCATACAAAGCCCTGGTTAGGCCACATTTGCAGTACTCTGAGTGCCAGACCTTAGGAAGGCTATATTGGCGTTGGATGCTGTGCAGTCTTGATCAGTCGGAATGATACCTGGGCGCCATCAGTTAAATTATTTTATTTTATAAATTTAGAATGCCCAATTATTTTTTTCCAATTAAGGGGCAATTTAGCATGGCCAATTCACCTACCCTGCACATCTTTGGGTTGTTGGGGGCAAAATCCACGCAAGCATGGGAGAATGTGTAAATTCCACACGGCCAGTGACCGTGAGCCGGAATCGAACTTGGGACCTCGGCGCCGTGAGGCAGCAATGCTAACCACTGCGCCACCATGCTGCCCGCCGAGGGTTAAATTATGAGGAGAGATTACACAGGGTTGTATTCACTGGAATTTAGAAGTTTAAAGGATGATTTCATCAAAGCTTTCAAGATATTGAGGGGATAAATAAGTGTGTTTCTACTAAGTGTGAGTAGTCTACATGGGATGGATAGAGTGAAGCCATTTCCTCTGGTTGGGGAATCTAGGACTAGGGAGCATTGTCTGAAATTTAGAGCTAGAGTGCTAGACGTTCCTAGAGTGAGATTAGGAAATATTCTTGCAATATTCAAGGGGGTAAATGGCTTAGTCCTGTTCCTCAGCATTATCAGTATGTGGATGTACTGAAATGGTGGGGTGTGGGAAAAGATAGCGAGCAAAAGCTGCAACGTATATATGAGGTCGCTGACTTTGTGATTCACGCTGTTGTATCAAAAAAGGGTTACTTTAATTTCAACAGTTTAAATTAAATAGGACTGCATTTAGAATTTAATGTATCTTTCGTCAAATTAAAATTGACCTGCCATTAATTCTTGCCAGTAGAGGGTGATATAATGCAGCTTGTTTAGCAACACTACCGAGTGTGACTGGCTTAAACAGAAAGCATTATATTGTCTTAAATTCGATTTTGCTATTGCGGAGGATACCTTGTTAATAAACGAGGGTGCTAGACATTCACATTTTTGAAATTCACTTAGTTATTTTATAACTGTGTTCAAAAATGATTTGGTGAACAGAATGTTCACTCAGTTCCGACAAATAAAAGCTGCAGCTTATGAGCACTGTCCCAAGATTGAGGTCACAGATTCCACTATTCTGCTATTGTGTACTGCATATTATTCCTGCATTGTGTTTCTTCGCTGAGCCAAGTATTACGAATTTCAGTGCTTCTGCTCTTTGATTCTGAAAAGGAAGTCAGAGGATAGAGTAAATATACAAATCGTTGCTCAGTTTCTGTTCCACCAGGATGGCTCAGCTACAGACTTCATTACAGCCTTGGTCGAAAGATGAACAAAATAACTGAATTCTATGGGTGAGGTGAGATTGACTGCCCTTGACATCAAGGCAACATTTGACTGAGTTTGGCATCAAAGAATTCTGGCAAAATAAATGACAGTAAGAAGGTGGGGGGGGGGGAGCTATCCACTGGTTGGAGCATTACTAGCACAAAGGAAGATATTATTGGAGGCCAATCATCTCTATCTCAGGTTATCGCTTGTTATGGCGGCCACGAAGGACATAATAGATCTCCCCTTGGATCTCCTGGAGTATGAACTTTCCTATTGAAGTGGAGGAGCTCACCCAATAGGAAGTAAACAGCAGGAGTTTATAACCTGTGGCTTCAACCCAAGCTGAAGTTCTGTCATCCCCCTGACCTGAACGCTTTAAGACCGTAAGACATAGGAGCAGAATTTGGCCACTCGGCCAATGTAGTCTGCTCCGCCATTTAATCATAGCTGATATTTTCTCATCCCCATTCTCCTGCCTTCTCCCCATAACCCCTGATCCCCTTATTAATAAAGAACCTATCTATCTCTGCCTTAAAGACACTCTGATTTGGCCTCCACAACCTTCTGCGGCAAAGAGTTCCACAGACTCACCACCCTCTGGCTGAAGAAACTCCTCCTCATCACTGTTTTAAAGGATCATCCCTTTAGTCTGAGATGGTGTCCTCTGGTTCTAGTTTTTCTTACAAGTGGAAACATCTTCTTCATGTCCATTCTATGCAGGCCTCGCAGTATCCTGTAAGTTTCAGTAAGATCCCCCCTCATCCTTCTAAGCTCTGACAGTATAGACCCAGAGTCCTCAACCGTTCCTCATACGCCAAGTCCTTCATTCCAGGGATCATTCTTGTGAACCTCCTCTGGACCCTTTCCAAGGCCAGCACACCCTTCCTTAGATACAGGGCCCAAAACTGCTCACAATACTCCAAATGGGGTCTGACCAGAGCCTTATACAGCCTTGGAAGTACCACCCTGGTCTTGTATTCTAGCCCTCTTGACATGAATGCCAATATTCCATTTGCCACCTTAACTGTCGACTGAACCTGCACGTTAACCTTAAGAGAATCGTGAACAAGGACTCCCAAGTCCCTTTGTGTTTCTGATTTCCTAAGCTTTTCCCCATTTAGAAAATAGTCTATGCTTAAATTCCTCCTTCCATAGTGCATCTCACACCTTTCCACATTGTATTTCATTTGCCACTTCACTGCCCCCTCTCCTAGCCTGTCCAAATCCTTCTGCAGCCCTCTTGCTTCCTCAATACTACTTGTTCCTTTACAGATCTTTGTGTCATCTGCAAACTTAGCAGATGATCTTCCAAATCATTAATGTATATTGTGAAAAGTTGTCGTACCAGCACAGACCCCTGATACACACCACTAGTCACTGTCTGCCATCCTGAAAAAGACCCCTTTATCCCCATTCTCTGCCTTCTGCCAGTCAGCCAATCCTCTATCCATGCCAGAATCTTACCCTTAACACCATGGGTTCTTAACTTCTTAACTTATTTAACAGTCTCCTATGCGGCACCTTGTCGAAGGCCTTCTGGAAATCTAAATAAATCACGTCCACTGGTTCTCCTTTGTCTAATTTCCTTGTTACCTCCTCAAAGAACTCTTAACAGATTTCACAGACATGACCTCTCTTTGACAAAGCCGTGCTAACTCAGTCCTATTTTATCATGCACTTCCAAGTACTTCGCGATCTCATCTTTAATAACAAGACTCTAAAATCTTACCAATAACCGAAGTCAGGCTAACCGGCCTATAATTTCCCGTCTTCTGCCTCCCTCCCTCCCTTAAACAGTGGTTTTACATTAGCTACTTTCCAGTCCTCTGGGACCCTTCTTGCCTTCAGTGATTCCTGAAAGATCACCACCAATGCCTCCACAATCTCCTCAGCTATCTCTTTTAGGACCCTGGGGTGTAGTCTATCTGGTCCAGGTGACTTATCCACTTTCAGTTTTCCCAGAACCTTCTCCTTAGAGATGGCAATTGCACTCATCTCTGCCCCCTGATTCTCCTGGAGCTGGATCCTACTGGTGTCTTCTGCCTTGAAGGCTGATGCAAAGCAACTATTCAGTTTGTCTGCCATTACTTCTCCAGCATATTTTCCAGTGGTCCAATGTCTATTTTTGCCTCTCTCTTACCTTTTATATATTGAAAGAAACATTTCCTATCTTCTTTTATATTACTCGCTAACTTGCACTTATTTAATCTTCTCTCCCCTTATCGCTTTTTACTTATTACTGCTCCAAAAAACCATCTCTTAAACATTCCACAAAGTCCTTTTCTTGGGATCCACTACCAACCTGATTTTCCCAGTCTACGTGCATATTGCAGTGATCCATGATTATTGTGATATTGCCTTTTTTTACATGCTTTCTCCTGATTCTGCCCCACATCCTGACTACTGCTCGGGGCCTGTACATAACTCCCCTCAGGGTCTTTTTACCTTTGCAATTCCACAACTCTACCCACAGAGATTCTATGCCTTCTGATTCTATATTGCTCCTTGCTATCGATTTAACTTCATTCCCTGCCCCCTTTGCCCATCTGCCTGTCCTTTCGATAGGACACATATCCTTGTATACTTAGATCCCAGCACTGATCCCCTTGCAGCCACGTCTCTGTGATGCCCACAATATCGTACCGGCCAATTTCAATGTGCGCAACAAGCTCATTTACCTTGCTCTGCATACTGCGCGCATTAAGGTACAATATCCTCAGTCCTGTATTGACCACTTCCCTTCTCACACTTGTCACCTTTTTTGTTCTGCCTGAGGGTGATGTTCTATTATTTTTGTTCTCTATTTCCCCTTAAGTTATGACACCTTCTAAGCTGACGCTCTGGTTCCTACCCCCTGCCATATTAGTTTAAATCCTCCCGAGTGACACTGGTGGCAAACCTCCCAGCCAGGATATTGGTGCCCCTCGAGTTTAGATGTGACCTTTTACAGGTCACACCTGCCCAGGGAGAGATCCCAATGGTCCAGAAATCGTAAACCATCCCTCCTACACTATTGGTTTAGCCACGTGTTTAGCTGTACTATCCTCCTATTTCTAGCCTCACTGGCACGTGGCACAGGGAGTAATCTTGAGATTACAAAGCTAGAGGTCCTGCTTCTTGGCTTATTGCCTAACTCCCTGAAATCCTTCTGCAGGACCACATCACTCTTCCTGCCTATGTCATTAGTACCTATGTGTACTATGACCTCTGGCTGTTCACACTTCCCCTTCAGGTAAGGTGCTGCTGTGGCCTTTTCTGTTAGTAGATAAAAGGGTATGGTGTTGGAAGACTGGCGAGATTATTACTTTGGCAACAAGGAGGAAACAAGTTTTTTTTAGCCAAGGAACCTTCATTGTTGAAAACAAGCAGCTTCTCCAGTAAGAAAGGAAAGTGCCTCTCTTCGGTAAACATGAACCCTATGATGTAAGAGGAGAAGATTGGGCCCAATACACAGAGTCCGGGCTAATAATATCGAGGCAGATGAGAAACAGAAAGTGATCTGACTGACAGCATATGGGGTCCTAACATTCAGCGTAATAGAAAGTCTGACTTATCCAGATGCCCCTAACACACAGACTTTTAACGAGTTAGTCGACTGGGAAGAAACCACCATGAAGCCCTCTATATAATCCAGAAATATGGCTTTAACACAGCAGGGAGAGGCTTGGGGGATCCTGCCAAAGAATATTTAAATAGGTTATGAAAATTGGCAGAACATGGTGAATTTGGACTATCCCTAAACAAAACGTTGCGTATTTGGTATGCAGATTGGTATACAGATAAACAACATGACAACAAAAAAAAATTATTGGCAGAACCCAACCTGGAGTTGAAAAAAGTCATTGAAATAGCTCTATTACTAGCAGATGCAGAAAAAGGAGGTTCAGGAGCGTCAGACAGCAATGTCCTCCGGTTAGGTGGAGGGACCTCGTGTAACAATGACCCTTACTCAACTGAGGGCACTTGTTAAGTAAGATGTCAGAAAATTAATTACAATATTGGAGTTCAACTCATTACCCGGCAGTCAAGGAGTTGCAACAATTGCTCCAAGAAAGCACGGTAGCATTGTGGATAGCACAATCGCTTCACAGCTCCAGGGTCCTAGGTTTGATTCCGGCTTGGGTCACTGTCTGTGCGGAGTGTGCACATCCTCCCCATGTGTGCGTGGCTTTCCTCCGGGTACTCCGGTTTCCTCCCACAGTCCAAAGATGTGCAGGTTAGGTGGATTGGCCATGATAAATTGCCCTTAGTGTCCAAAATTGCCCTTAGTGTTGGGTGGGGTTACTGGGTTATGGGGATAGGGTGGAGGTGTTGACCTTGGGTAGGGTGCTCTTTACAGGAGCCGGTGCAGACTCGATGGGCCGAATGGCCTCCTTCTGCACTGTAAATTCTATGAAAGCTAGGGAACACGTTCCGGAAGGTTGCAGATTCCAGACGATGCAAGCACTGTCAAAGTGCACAGCCACAGCAAAGTTATAGGAATAGGCAAAATGTGTGCATCTCTTTTGGAATGTGCTGTTGTTAATCTTGGATAGAGATGGATTAGTCCAAAACTGTGTGGGAAAGCAACAACTGGTTAGATGAAGGGAAGAATGTGCCCCAGTGGATTCCTGTGTGTTGCAGTATTAAAACAAAGAGAATCCTTTTGATTTAATATTGCTTATTCTCAAATCCCACTGCTTGTATTAAATGTAGTCACTCATGAACAACGTTATGGACAGAGCAACAGGCAAATCATCATACTGGAAACTTAATAGTAGCCGGGTAGGATTCAGTCCCACCGTTCTCTGAAATACGTAAGTCTGTTTGAAGATCTTTTCTGCATTGTTACATACCTGCTTCAACAACAATCAGATTATTTGAGGGTAATTATAGATTTGCAGCAGATGGTCCAAACCCAGAATGTATGCTGATTCCTCAGTAATTTCTTACTGGATATTGCAATCTGTTTTACCATATTGCACAGACAAGTATATTTAAAATAAACAGGAGATTTGAATAAATATTAAATAATGCGCATTTGCAACAAAAACATCATGGATGGACATCTGTAATCTATTTGTAGCAATTCCTATGCCATGTGAGAACATAAGGACACTTCACATGTCTTGGGTAACCACAGGTGTAAGACATGTCCCCAGCTGCTTGAGCTCAAGCTTTCCAAACTCGAGGGACAGCTGGGGCCACTGTGGAGCATCAGGGAGGATGAGGGTATCCCGAATCGTACACTCCGAGATGGCCACCCCACAGGCAGTAAGAATTCAAGATTGTAGGTGGGTGGCCATCAGGAAGAGGCAGAAAATACTGGAGGAATCAATGTGTGTGCCAGTCTCAAACCGATACTCAGCATTGGAGACTGCTGGGAGTGATGATATCCGGATGAAGGGTATCCAGACTGTGGCAACAAGGAACTGTACAGGTAGGGACAGCAAAGTGTAGAAATGCGGTTGCTATAAGAGATTACATAGTCAAGAAGATAGATTGGCATTTTGTAACTGTAATCGTGACGCAGGTGGTGTGTTGCCTCCCTGATGCAAGCGTAAAGGATATCATAGAGAGAGTGCAGAATATTGGAAACATATGAATTAGGAGCAGGAGTGGGCCATTTGACCCCGAGGGTCTGCTCTGCCATTCAGTAAGGTCATGTTTGATCTGATGCGCCTCCCCCACATTCCTGTCTACCCCCAGTAACCTTAGATTCTTGACTAACCAAGGAAGTAGATTACTCCTGCCTTTAAAAAAAATCAATAACTCTGCCTGCAGCGCTCTGGGGAAGAGAGTTCCAAAGGCTCATGACCCATTTCTGTCTTAAATATTCTACAGTGGGGATGGGAGTGAGACAGAAGTTGTGGCTCACATTCTTACCAACGACATAGGAAAGGGCAGGCATCAAGGAGCTAGAAAGATAAAGTTACAAAGTCGGACTTCAAAGGTAGTACTCTCTGGGACTCTGTCACATGCAGGTGAGAGTAGAAATAGGAAGATACCAAAAGTCAATGCACTGTTTGAAGCACGGTGTAGGAGGGGTGGGCTTCAGGTTCTTGGGGCATTGGGACCAGGTTGCACTTTGCCAAGACTGGGGCCAGGGTCCTTGTGGGAAGGTTCACTAATGCAGTTAGGGAGGATTTAAACTCAATTTATGGGGGGCGGTGAGCACCTGAATACAGAAGCAAAAAAATTAAATAATGTGCATTAATGTGGAATGCAAGATCATTCAAGGGAAGGATCCATAAGTTAATAGGTAGGTATAGGAGGAAGTAAAAGAAACTGTAAATTAGCATTACTGTACATGTATGTGAATGCTCAGCATGCAGTGAATAAGATTGGTGAGTACAGATTGCCATGTGGGAATATGATTTTGTCGCTATGTCTGAGTTCTGGCTCAAAAAAAGGCATGATGGGCATTAAATATTCCTTGACGCAAGCTGTTCTGTTAAGATAGGGGGTGCTATTACCCCCCCCCCCCCTCCAAGCCGGGTGAGAGAATCGCCGGGGCACCGCGTGAATCGCGCCATGCCGCCCCGACCCCCGCACGCGATTCTCCCACGCCCCTCCCAAAACCAGCCTCGCGCGATCGCGCCAGGCTGCTCTGAGATGGGCCGAGCAGCCGCTTCGATACGACATGGTCCCGCCGGCGCCGTCTACCCCTGGTCGCTGCCGGCGGGAACTATGCGGGAATGCTTGGGGGGCGGCCTGGGGAGGGGGGCTCCTTCACCGGAGGGGGGGGGGCCTCAGAAGGGATCTGGCCCATGTTGGGGGCCCACCGATTGCCGGGCCGCCCCCACACCCCTCCCCTTCCCGGCCTACATTCCGTTGCGGCCGGCCCCTGAACACCCACACCATATTACGTCGGGGCCAGCGCGGGTAAGACGTTCCATGCGCAAGGTGGTGCGGCCCAACTGCGCATGCGCAGGATTGAGCTGCCCCAACTGCACATGCGTGGGTTGCAACGCCACCCATTTGGTGCCACGTAGGGACGCTGGAGTGGCGTGAACCACTCCAGCGCCGTGCTGGCCACCTATGGGCCAGTGGAGAATCGCACCCAGGAAAGGGGGAGGTGTGACATGAACTAAGAATAGCATTGCAGTCCTGGAGAGGAAGGATGTAACAGAGAGGTCAATGACAGAATCTATTGAACAAGAGCCAAGGAACAAAATCGGTTGCAATTGCATTGCTCGGTGTAGTCAAGAGACGAGCTACCAGTGGGAAAGATGTGGAGTAAGAAATTTGCAAGCAAGTTACATAGACATGCAAGAATTATAGAGCAGTCGTTATGCGTGACTTTAATTATCCAGATATAGGCTGGGATTAATATAGTCAAGTTGATCAAATGTCAGTAGGGGAACATTTAGGAGACAGTGATCATTTCATAAGGTTTAGGATGACAAAGCAAAATGAACTATCCAGAGTAAGAATATTAACTGGGGAAAGCTGCCTGGAAGCAGGGGTCACGGCTGAGGTATGAAATGAATACTTTGCAGCTGTCTTTTGTTACGATCCTAGCTGACGTTGCTACTGGGCAGTCTGGTTCCAGAATTGAATCCCAGCTCAATGGACTGGAACTTTTATTTTTGGTTTAGAGATGTGGATGAACAGATTCACAGGACTTCCGATTAACTTTTACCAAAAGATTTAAAAATGTATTAAAGGAAAGATTTTTTTTAGAAAATATTTTATTGAGGCATTTATAATTTTAACAGTTTTAAACATTTAAACAAGAACAAAAACCAAATATACCCAGTCCAAAGATGTGCGGGTTGGGTGGATTGGCCATGCTAAATTGCCCGTAGTGTCCTGAAAAGTAAGGTTAAGGGGTTGGGTTATGGGTAGAGGGTGGATACGTGGGTTTGAGTAGGGGATCATTGCTCGGCACAACATTGAGGGCCGAAGGGCCTGTTCTGTGCTGTACTGTTCTATTCTAAACCTCGCGAGCACAGACCCCAGCCAACATGGCTTACATAAACAGTGACACCTTCCCCAGCCCCCCGTCCGTTGGTTCTCCTGCCCTCACTTGTCTCCCCCATGCTTCCCCTCCCTCCCATTCACCCCCCTGTTGACAGCTTAATTTTTCTCGAAGAAGTCGATGAACGGCTCCGAGGAAACTCCGTAATGAACCCCTCAAGGAAAATTTATTTTTCTCGAGTCTGAGAAACGCCGCCATGTCGTTAGCCCATACACACGACTTTGGTGGCTCCGAGTCCCTCCATCCTGGTAGTATCCGTCTCCAGGCCACCAGGGAGGGAAAGGTAAGGACATCGGCCTCTCTCACCCCCTGAGCTGCCTGGTCTTCCGACACACCAGAGATTGGCACCTCTGGACTCGGCACCACCCTCAATTTTAAGACCTCTGATATGACGTCAGCAATCCCCTGCCAGAAACCCTTCAGCCTTGGACATGCCCAAAATATATTAACATGGTTCGCAGGACCGTCCACACAGCGCCGACAACTATCCTCCACCCCCTCAAAGAACCAGCTCATCCGGGCCACAGTCATGTGTGCCCTGTGGACCGCCTTAAATTGTATCAGGCCGAGCCTGGCACATGACGAGGATGCATTGACTCACCTCAGGGCCTCCTCCCATAATCCAGCCTCCAGCTCCCCACCCAGTTCTTCTTCCCCTTTCTCTTAAAGGAAAGATTAACTATAATATTCTCCTACACTACACCCTTATGATAAATGCAGTTGTAAAATGGTTCCACAAGTGACAACATCTATCTTATAATCCAATGTTCTCAGTAAGTTCACAGTCTATATAAACCAATAGGTGAAATGTGTTCAGAGACACCACACTCTGAAGCTAAGTGACAGAAGCCACCCAAAACAACTTGTGTGGATTTCACATCAAATCCCCCCAGATGCTTGTCACAGAGTCAACCGGTCTCACTGGAACTCTTAACTTCCACACAATGACTTCCAACAAGGGTTTCCAATCACCACACTTTGAAATCTTGACTCACACATGCCTTCACCAAGGATGTGATTTAAACCTCCTTCCAGTATTTCTCTGCCTTGGATTGCCTTGCGCATTTAAGCTTCCACACAATCTCTCAGGTAGCCAGCCATGCCAACAGAACACCATTGCTTCAAATACTGTATTAAGGTGTCACTAGCCTTAGGATTCCTTCAGATGTCTTGCTTCTCCCTATCCTACTTAATCAGGTTTGCACCTTGCAATTCAGTCTTTCATTGGGAGCGTCTCTCTGCTCCATTAACTTTAGTGAACAGGACCGTACTCAGAATTAGGTTATTTGCCCCTTTGACTTCAGTCTTCCTGGTATTTTCTGTTCTTTAGCTTCTGGGACTTGCTTTCTGCCCTTTCTCTATTGTCCAGCCTGTACTGACAATTTCTGTGAAAGCTGCTTTCTCAGTTACATGGTTCCAACTAAACTCAAATATGTCAACTTTTCAGTGTGGGCCTCTGATTGCTAAGCAACAGCTCAATTTTATTTTTTTACATTTTAAGCCCTTAATTACAGTGCAGGCAAGTTTAAAGTGAAACTAAAACCTATAGATATGCAGGCATCTTTGCTAAATATGAAGCAAACTGAAATTTTAAACCTTTATTAGCACACAAATGGAGAAACACACATTAAGCTTAAACTGCTATCTTATTTCTCGTACCTACAATACAAAGAACAATTATTTAAACCAGCTCTATTTTCTAACACTTACCAAGGAAGGAGGTGTTGCACAGATCATATTGAAGGAGGAGGCAATTCAGACACTTGAACAGTTTAAAATAAATAAATATACTTGGGAACAAGGACCTGGGAAGTAAGAGTGGAAATTGCAGAGGCAGTGGCCAGAATCTTTCAGCCTTCCGTAGACACAGGAATGGTGCCAGAGAACCAGCAAATTGTTAACATTGCACCTTTGTTTACTCAAGGGTGTAAAGAAAGCCCAGCAACTGCAAGTCAAGTCAGTTTAATGACAGTGTGAGGGAACTTCTGCATTCAATAATTCGGGACAAATTTCGAGACTTGGACAAATGCAGGTTAATTAAAGAAAGCCAGCACAGATTTGTAAAGGGCAAATTGTGTTTAATTAATATGCAGGACTTTTTTGAAGTTTTGAAGAAAGGGTTGATGAGGGTAATGCTTTGGTGGGCAATGTTATTATTCATGGAATAAAAGGGACAGTAGCAACATAGATATGAAATTAGCAGAATGACAGGAAGCAGGGCATAGTGATTAATGGACTGGAGGAAGATTTGCAGTGCGGTTCCCCAGGAGTCGGGACCCTTGCCCTTCCTAAACATGGTGTACAGGGCGCAATTCAAAATTTAAATGATACAAAACTTGGAAGCATAATGAACTGTGAGGAGGATAGTATAGAACTTCAGAAGAGCATATATAAATTAGTAGAATAGACAGACAGGTGGCAAATGAAATTTAATGCAGCGAAGAGTGAAGTGATTCATTTTGGCAGGAAGAATCAAGTACAGAGAGATGATATAAAATAAAGGACACAGTTCTAAATCATTGAAGGTGGCAGGACAGGTTCAGAGGATGGTTAACAAAGCATACAGCATGCCAGGCTTTATTAATAGAGACAAAGTGTATCAAAGCAAAGAGGTTATGTTAAACTTGTAAAAATCATTGATTCGGCCTCAACTGGAATATTGTATCCAGTTCTGGGTGCCACATTTTACACAGGATGTGAAGGCAGCAGTGAGAGTGCAGAAAAGGTTCATGAGGAACTACCGTTTCGGAAATAGATTGAAGAAGTTTGAAACTGTTCCTTGGCTGCGAGAAGATCTGATAGAGGTATTCAGAACCATGAGGGGTCTGAACAAAGTTGACAGGGAAAATCTGTTCTTCCGTGTGGAAGAATCGAAAACAAAAGAGCCCAGATATAAGGTAACAGAACCAATGGTAATGTGAGGAATAACTTTTTTTTACAGTGTGTTGTTGAGATCTGAAAGGCGCTGCCTGAGAGTGTGGTGGAGGCAGGTTCAATTGAGGCACTTAAATGGGAATTGGATTATATAAAAAGAAAGAATGTGCAGAACTATGGGGAGTAGGCAGGGGTGTGGCACTAGGTAAGTTGCTCCTTCGGAGAGCCAGCACAGACACAGCTGGCCGGATGGCCCTTCACATGTTGTAACCATTCTGCAATTGTGACGTTATGGGGTATTTATTAACAGTGAGTGATAGTATGTTACATTTTTACGGCCACACTTAGGCTACCTTCCAAATTATCCCACTGTAATGACCAAAGTAACTTGGGTAATTCTAAAAATTGTCAGAATTTCATTAGTGCCATTGGACCTCATGCTGTTAAGCAGATTTCTGAGCAGAATAAATTTCAGATGGATCATCCATATTACCCAACCAACTGGATGATGGTGGTGGGCCATAAAGTACCTGATCAATACCCTCCCTCCACCAAACCCACAATAAGGCCTCCAGGGTTTACCTGATGGTATTTCCGTGTCTGGCTAAAAATATCCGTTTAAAAATATCAGGGCCACTCCATGGCCTCATTTGGCCTCAGGAGAGGAGGGCCGTCCATCACCTTCCCCACCACTGGTAAAATGGTATTGCTGGTCGAAAGACCCGCTGCCATCCCACCTGATTTCCACCCACCCCCATCTCCCCACGCACACATACCCTTTTCCCCACCATGCCGACCAGCAATCCGCCTGAGGCCATGCAATATTCCAACTATGGAAGAGGAGAATGATGCCTCCTCGGTTCATGATGGTAATTGACTTTCAGGGTGGAGGAATACAAAGACTTGCATTTATACAGTACATCTCATGACCACCTGACATCTCATAGCACTTTAAAGCCAATGAAGGGCAGTCACTGTTGTAATGTCAGAAACAGAAGCCAGTTTGTGCACAGCAAATTGCCACAAACAACAATGTGACGATGACCAGGTATTATGATATTTATGTTATTGATTGAAAGATAAATATTGGTGAGGATACCAGAGAACTCCCCAACTCTTCAAAACAGTGCCATTGGACATGCGATCTTGTACATCCACCTGAGTAGGCAGAAGATAGGGGCTCGGTTTAATGTCTCATCCGACAATGTAGCACTCCCTTAGTACTGTATTGGAATGTGAGCCCAGATGTTTGTGCTTCATGCCCTGGAATGAGATTGGAACCTGGAACCTTGTGATTCAACATGGGACACTCCTCTGCAGAAGACGTAATCTCAGGACAGATGGGGTAGAGCAGTTTACACGGCACATCAATAGATTGAAAATACAGGCAATACTGTTTTCAGGAAATAATACAGAGCAGGCTGGAAGATCTGTAGTCATATTATCAGTGGATTAGGGCACAAGGACTGCTCTTGCTATGGCCCAATCCTATGGTTGTAGGATCATTCTCTTGGTTTACAGCTCATCATTTAGTTAGGTGGGCATAATAATGATAGGTATTTGGCTGCCTCACTGTTCAATCTCAGGGGTGAAAGATCCATCCAGGGCAGTCACAGCATTGACGAATGTTGTGCCAGATGGACTTCCTCGTCAAACATTCTTCATCCTGTTTGGGGACCAGAGACTGTGCCAACCTGGGGGCTGATTGTTCTGTTTTGGAAAACTGAAGTTTCTGTGTGTGTTTGTCTAGTTTCCCCCAATCTCATGAATAATTCAAATGCTGAATTAAAAATGCCACTGATGACCTTTTATTGGCCTCAGAGACCATGATGTTCAAAGACCAACGCAACAAGTAAGAAGAAGGCTGCATGGCCTCCAAACAATGGCTCAGTTATTAAAAGACTGGTTGGCCTTCCATCCCTGATGCTGTGTTGTGGTTCGTTCATATCAGGCAACCACTGTGGTCTACTAAGTTAATTCTAATTTGTGAAATGCTACTTATAGAGATCACAGAGTGGGTGGAGTCCCTGCATCTGAGCTAAGAGCTCCGGGTTTGAGTCCCACTCCAGGACCTGATGGCCAAAGAAGGTGCACTGCCAAAGAGGTTGATTATCAACCTGTAATCCTTCCATTATACTGATAGCAGGCAGTAAGGGAAGGAGAGTTTCCTGGTCAGCCATGTTTAATGCAGAGTGGTATCCCTTGTGTAATATGGTACACTTCTGGCGTTGTCAAGAGACTTCAGGCTTTATTAGGACCATGAGGTATTTCTTAATAAAAAGAAACTTGGTACAGGAGATTGTGCAACGCAAGACTGTCTTTTTTTACAGGCTTACTACATGGCTGCTAGATGTATTCTGCCCAAGTGAGGACTCCACCCTCTGGGGTGATCACTCATTCTTAGTTCCCATTAGTACCTTATGTCAGGCGACCTTTTTGGTTGTTCTGTCTTAAAGAGACAGTCACCATAACCACTACATTTCTCTTTACTTTTTTTAATACAATATTCATAATTAATTTACTCAAACCCAAATTCTAAACAAACATTATACACAAGTTAGACATTTGTAAATTGATGTAGCGATTGTTCAATGTTAAGATCTTGAGGCTTGCATTTAACATAACATTTCTGCTAAAAGGCTTCAACTATGCACAGTTCCAAATATAGTGTTGCATGGGATTCTTCCTTGGAGGCTTTCTGCTTTCCAAGTCCAGTTCTAAACTATGCACTGACCAAAGGACTACATATTTTAATCTGTGGACTGTGTCACTCCAATCCGTTGCTCATTTTCTCTTTCAAGTATCTTGCCCTATACTGCATGGAGGTTTGACCATCACAATACAACACGGTCATATGTGAAGGAATGGGCATGGTACTTGCTCTATTTCTGGTAATTGGATCGAGAGAATATAGTTCCTTCTCTTTCTAGCACTTCTATTCAGCATCCTACCCTGTTACCATAATTCGTACCGATTTCTATTAGTGTCGCCAATTCACAAATCTTGTTCTGGCATGTAATCTCAGTTTCCTTCTCTGCCTGAATTGTTGCTTTGACTAGTTCTGTTCGGCACAGCTTCCTTCAACTGGATGGCTTCATCTTTCAATCTCTTTCTTTTGTCTTCTGCATCAACCAATCTTCTGCATGGACCTCCCTTATTTAATGCATCCACTTTCGCCTCCATCTATATTTTTTGCACTCAGCCTCCACCAGTTGCAGTTAGGTCTGAGCCAACTTCAGCAATATCTCCTTTACTTTGATATTCATCTGAGGTACCCTTAGATTAACTGACATTTTTAAAAGGCCCATCTTTGTTAAGAGTTCTCTGTAGCAATCACAGTCTTCAATCTGTATCCAAATTTGTTCTAACTCAGATTTATTTCCCAACTGTTGCTTTACCAATCTCTCACTCAATTGCGAGCTGATAGGTTTGTATTCGATTGTTCAGCTATTCTTGGTTTCTGATTCTCACTCTTAGTATGCGCAAGTTTTACTCTTCGTCCATTTGTCTCATTTAAACATTGCTCCATCAGCATTCGAACCTTTATTTACAGCTCTTTGTAAGAATTTTCCAGTTGACTGACATTTGATCCACTTCTGAGTTTCTTTAAGTTGAATCCATCATTCCCTTTTAACAACATTTGGTAATGATATCTCCCTCCTCATACTTTGCATGTTTTCAGAGAACTGATACGTTCCTTTTCTTGTGGTTTGGGTTTTGGTGGGAAACTACAGCTCCTTTTTGGACCCTTTATTAACTGCTGAACTTCGCTTTATTTGCTGGTGGAAGATTTCTACATCAATTTCTACTTTTTCCCATTTTTACAAGCTGGTTGGAAAGTCCGTTTTTCTCTTTGATCTAATATCGATCCTTTTATCAATTTAACTATTGGCTCCCGCGCTGCCCAGTCGGGACCAATATTTTCTTTCAAAAACCTTTTTCTAAAATTTAGAGTACCTCTTTTTTTTCCAATTAAGGGGCAATTTAGCATGGCTAGTTCACCTACCCTGGATATCTTTGGGTTGTGGGGCGAGACCCACCAGACATGGTGCGAATGTGCAAACTCCACATGGACAGTGACCCGGGGCCAGGAACAAACCCAGGTCCTCGCTGCTATGAGGTATTCAAAATGGTTTTAACATCTTTTTTTTAAAACAGGTTGGGGACTTCTCTTCTCCCCAAAACTCCTAACTTCTCTGCTGGAAGTCCCTCCGTGCAGGGATCTCTCTCCCGAACACTTGCAGGTTTGGTTCCGATCGGTAGACCTGCAATAGCTCCTTGAGGCTTTTCTTCCCCTTCTTCTCCTTTTAGAATCTGAACAGGTTTAACTACAGCAATCTCTGCCTTCCATTTCTTCTTTTTAAAATCTGGACCACAGCTGTCTTCCAGCTGGGCATATCTTCTTTTTACTTCAGATAATCCTGTCCTTTCTTTTAGTTTCTCTTTAGCTCCTGAAGGATAATCTCCATTTTAATTTTCTATATATTTCCAAACCACTCGCCGGCCAGATTGGGTTCATTATTTTGTCTGCCCCCCAGGACTTGACACTACCTCACCAGTTCTCTTCGAGTCTATTCACCCAAAACAGGCATTTGTGTGAGTTAACCCTCTTCTCCAAACTTGAATTTAATGAGGTACTCACAGGTAGGTTGTGCCGTCCAATTGGTCCACCTTTATGTCAATATGTTCGGGCGTTGTCAAAAGACTAGACTTTGCTAGAAGCAAGAAGGTATTTATTAATAAAAAGAAACTTGATACAGAAGGTTTTGCAGCACTAGGCTGCCTTGAAACACATTCCAAGTCCTTACATGCTTACTGTATGGCTGCTAGATGTATTCTGCCCAAGTGAGGACTCCACCCTCTGGGGTGTGAGCGCTCATCCTTGGTCCCTCGAGTCAGGTGACCCTTTTTGTCTGTACTGTTTTAAAGAGGCAGCCACCACAGTCACTACGCCCTCAAGCTATAGCCTCTGGCAACTGGCTGACATCTTGTTCCAGGAAAAACTAGCGAAGGGAACGAACAAATATGTGGTTTGTCTGCCTCATGTGACACTGGCACAGGAAAGGACTAAATCTATTGTCACATATTTTGGAGCATTTGCAGCATCTGTTCAATATCTGTCTTTTAATCAAGTTTTATTCGAATCGCAGCTATTTCAATTGTTTAAGACCCATTTGTGTTCAAATTGTTTGCAACATGTTTATGCGGTTATTTAGAAATTCTGCAGTATATATTGCTATATTCAAAAAATACCTTCATTCATTCTAGATGAACGCATCCTCCATGAATGGATCTCTTTGAATGGAAAATTACAGTTTTGCTACTGGTTTGTGGCTCATAGTGAACTGCAATATCGGTTGGATTTAATTTGCCATTTTCATTTCCTCAGTTCTTGCATCTGAGGCCCTTTTTCTATTTTGAGTCGAGAATTGTACCATGCCTTTTCTATTGTCAAAAGTATGAACTGAAAAATATTTGGAATATATTTTATAACCAGCAGGGATTGTTCCAAATGAATCCATTTTTGCTGAAATCTCACCACCAATTAATGTTCCATGTGGCATCCATCCGCATTTGGTACCAGGGTTAAATTTTTAAGTATAAATTGGCATTTAAAAAAAAAAATTAATTTGCAGGATGTGGGCATTGCTGGTTACACCAGCATTTTTTGCCCATCCCTGGTTGCCCTTCAGAAGGGGGCAGTGAGTTTCCTCCTTGAACCGTTGCAGTCCCTGAGGTGTAGGTACACCCACTGTGCTGTTCGGCAGGGTGTTCAGAATTTTGCTCCAGTGACAGTGAAGGAATGGCGATATATTTCCAAGTCAGTGTGGTGAGTGACTTGGAGGGAAATCTTTAGGTGGTCAGGTTCCGAGGTGTCTGCTGCTCTTATCCTTCTAGATCGTAGTGGTCATCGGTTTGGAAGGTGCTGTCTAATAAATCTTGGCAAATTACTGCAATGCATCTTGTAGATGGTACACATGGCTGCCACTGTTCATCGGTAGTGGAGAGTTTGAATGTTTGTGGAAGGAGGAGCAATCAAATGGGCTGCTTTGTCCTGGATGGTGTCGAGCTTCTTGCATGTTGTATTCAGACAAATGTGTATTCTATTACATTCATGACGTGGGCTTTGTAGATGGTGGGCAGGCTTTAAGGGGTTAGGAAGTGTAGATGGTGGACAAGCTTTGGGATTGTTAGGCAGTGAGTTACGCGCCGTAGGATTCCTAGTATTTGACCTACCTTGGTAGCCACAGTATTAATATAGCTAGTCCAGTTCAGTTACTGATCAATGGTAACCCCCAGGATGTTGCTTGTTAGGGATTCAGTGATGGTAGTGCCATTGAATGTCAAGGGTGATGGTTAGATCCAGGGCCGGCTCAAGGCACCGGCAACTCGGGCTGTTGCCCGGGGCGCCATGTGCTTGGGGGCGCCATGTGCTTGGGGGCGCCAGAGACTCGGGTCCCGCGCATGCGCAGTTGGGCCGGTGCCAACCAGCGCATGCGCGGTGGCCGCCCGCCCCCAGGGCGGCCCCCCGGCTCGGTCCGCTCCCCCCCGCCCCCCTCGGGTCCGCCCCCCCGCCCCGCCCTCGGGTCCGCCCCCCGCCCCGCCCTCGGGTCCGCCCGCCCCCCCCGCCCCCCCCTCGGGTCCGCCCCTCCTCGGCCCCGCCCCCCCCCTCGGGTCCGCCCCTCCTCGGCCCCACCACCCCTCGGCCCCCCCCCCCCCCAAGGGCGCCGAAGTTCAGCTTGCCCGGGGCGCCAGCAACCCTAGAGCCGGCGCTGATTAGATCTTCTCTTGTAAGAGAAGCTCATTGACGAATGTAACTTGCCTCTTGTCAGCCAAGCCTGGATATTGTCCAGATCTTGCTGCATTTGGACATGGACTGCTTCATTATCTGAGGAGTTACGAATGGTGCTGAACATTGTGCAGTCATCCGCAAACATCCCCACTTCTGACCTTATGATGGAACGGAGGTCATTGATGAAGCAGCGCAGGACACTACCCTGAGGAACTCCTGCTGTGATGCCCTGGAGCTGCAATGATTGATCTCCAACCACCACAACCATCTTCCGTTGTGCCAGGTATGACTCCAACCAGCGGACAGTTTTCCCCCTGATTCACATTGACTCCAGTTTTGCTGGGGTTCCTTGATGCCATATTTGGTCAAATGCTGCCTTGATGTCAAGGGCAGTCACTCTCACCTCACCTCTGGAATTCAGCTAATTTGTCCATGTTTGAATCAAGGCTGTAATGAGTGACCCTCAAACAGAGTGTCCGAGAGCAGGTTATTACTGAGTAAGTGCCACTTGTTAGCATCGGTGATCACTCCTTCGATCACTTTGCTATTGCTGGAGAGTAGGCTGATAGAGCAGTAATTGGCTGGGTTGGATTTGTCCTGTTTCTTGTGTACAGGACACACCTGGGCAATTTTCCACATTGCCAGGTAGATGCCAGTGTTGTAGCTGTACTGGAACAGCTTGGCTAGGGGAGCGGCAAGTTCCAGATCACAAGAATTCAGGACTATTGCCGGGATATTGTCAGGGCCCAGAGCCTTTGCAGTATCCAGTGCCTTCAGCCGTTTCTTGATATCACGTGGAGTGAATCGTATTGGCTGAAGACTGACATCTGTGATGCTGGGGATCTCCGGAGGAGACTGAGATGGATCATCCACTCAGCATTTCTGGCTGAAGATTGTTTTTAAATGCTACAGGCTTGTCTTTTGCACATATGTGCTGGGCTCCTCCATCATTGAGGGTGGGGCTATTTGTGGAGCCTCCTCTTCCAGTGAGTTGTTTAATTGTCCACCACCATTCACAGATGGATGTGGCAGAACTGCAGAACTTAGATCTGATCCGTTGGTTGTGGGATCACTTAGCTCTGTCTGTTACTGGCTGCTTATGCTGTTTGGCACACAAGTAGGTCTGTGCTGTAGCTTCACCAGGTTGACACCTCATTTTTCTGTATGCCTGATGTTGCTTCTGGCATGCTGTTCTGCACTCTTTATTAAACCAGAGTTGATCCCCTGGCTTGGTGGTAATGATACAGTGGGGGAGAGGTTTCAGATTGTGTTTGAATACAATTCTGCTGCTGCTGATGGCCCACAGCACCTCATGGATGCCCAGTGTTGAGTTGCTAGACCTGTTCGAAGTCGATCCCATTTGTCACGGTGGTAGTGCCACACAACACAATGGAGGGTATCTTCAATGTGAAGACGGGACTTTGTCTCCACAAGGACTTTGCAGTGGTCACTTCAATGAAGCATGCCTTAAGAACATAAGAACTAGGAGCAGGAGTAGGCCATCTGGCCCCTTGAGCCTGCTCCGCCATTCAATGAGATCATGGCTGATCTTTTGTGGACTCAGCTCCACTTTCCGGCCCGAACACCATAACCCTTAATCCCTTTATTCTTCAAAAAACTATCTATCTTTACCTTAAAAACATGTAATAAAGGAGCCTCAACTGCTTCACTGGGCAAGGAATTCCATAGATTCACAACCCTTTGGGTGAAGAAGTTCCTCCTAAACTCAGTCCTAAATCTACTTCCCCTTTGAGGCTATGTCCCCTAGTTCTGCTTTCACCCGCCAGTGGAAACCTGCCCGTATCTATCCTATTATTTCTAATTTATAATAGGATTCAATTTTCATCCTCAGACTGCCCTATATAGCGCATAAAGGAGCCTTGAGATTGCAGCACTTATATGGGGCTACAAGATGGGAAACCCACCAAGTCCTTGGCCAGATATAGCTTTATAGAAAATTCCTTGGAAGATAATTAGACAAAGAAGCAGAATGGTAATTTACAAGTAGTTTCAAACCAGAATAAATGTTTATTTTAAAATTTATAGCATTCGCCCCCTGCTGTGCATCATTAGGAATATTAAATGTGCCTGTATCTGACAGGCGGTATGTAATTTTCAGGAGGTGGGTGGGCACTATGTTTATGGTGGCGGGGGGGGGGGGTGCTCTGTAACTCAGTTGCCTACTCTGATGTTAGGTATGGATGCTTTTTCAAGCCTTTTGGTTGTGCTGATGTGTGTGCTTGAATCTGCAAACTAATAAATATCCATTGAAAATATATTTTAAGTAACCCTGATCTCTTGTGGAAAACCGTAAATCACATCCTTCACCACTTGATGATTATGGTTTACTGTTAGAAAACCCGACTTATATGCAACCTTTTTAAAGGGTAAATAATGCCAGAGTGATCATTTAGCATTATTTGTGCGTTTCATAATCTAAATCCGCAATCTGGTCTTGTGTTCTACTCTGCTGAGTGTGGATATGAAATCAAATTATTCTGCTGTAAGTAGTGTAGCTCTTAGGTTTATTTAAGAACGGGAGGATATTGTATTTGACTAGCCACATGAGTTTTCTGGCTTAATTAGTTCACTTCCAGTTGTAGCAAAATAAATTTACCGATGAAGCCTTCTGTTGGCAATGATCTTTATTTTCTGGTTCGACTTCTCATTCTGTATACTTTCTTTCTTCAAGGCTTATGGTATGTCCGCATTACCATTGAACCTGATAAGAGGTACAAGGAGCGTGGTTTATGAACGATTGCAAAATACCGAAGACCTTGAAGAAGTGGAACAGCAAATGGAGAGGATTAAATCCAAGGTCGGGGTCAAACATTTACATGTCAATAGGTTTCAGGATCTTGAATCAACAGATACGTTATGTTAATTTTGAATGTGTTTTGAAGCATTGATTTATTCACATGTTTTTAAAAAAGCAATGGCCTGCTAAAGAATCAAAATACTAATTAGTTAAGCTTTGATAAAATTAGCTTCTAAATAATTTGGTGGTCACGGTACTGATTAACCTCAAAACCCGGAATTGCAAATCGTAAAGTTAAATTGAATAAAATATGAGTTTTGAAGACCGACATCAGCAAATTATACAAAATCAGATGGCGATTGTAAACACCTAGTTGGTTTCTTGATGTTTTTCAGGAGGAACTAGCCACCTACTTGGCCAAGTGACTCCAGTCACGCAAAACGTTGTTAACGCCCTCAAGACATCGAGGGCTGGCCAATGTAATATTGACTTATCAGTGTCACCCACATCTCAAGATAACTTTTGTTTAACATAAAGCGATTTCCTATCCTGTCTTGGTTGCCAGCTTGCACCTCTGGTTATTTTTGTGTTGTAAATGGGTGAAATTTAAAGCTCGGATGTAGACAATCAGTAGCAAATGCTGCAAAGTCTAATTTTTTCAAGTGAAGGCAATCCTGGCCAAGTTTAGAAGTAGGAAAAAGCATAGAAGTTGGGAGTTAACTGGGTAAAGTTAACCAGCCCGCAAATGTGGGGAAGCAGAGCATACTTGAAAAAAAACCTTTGAAGTCACAATTCGAACCATAAATATCACTTTCTCTGTACATTCAACCACTGCAAAATCAAAATGCTTAGCAATTTGTTTCTCACCTCCTCTTCTAAAATATTCAAAGCAAGAATGGCAAAAGCATGCTTACAAAAGATGAGAATTTAATTTCAGTCATTTGGAATGCTATGTTTATTATAGAATTAGAATTCATAGAATTCCTACAGTGCAGAAGGAGGCCATTTGACCCATCGATTCTGCACCAACCCTCTGAAAGAGCACCTTACCTTGGCCCACCCCGCCCCCACGATTCCCATAACCCCGCCTAAGCTGCACATCTTTGGACTGTGAGAGGAAACCGGAGCACCGGGAGGAAACCTGCAGTCATGGGGAGAAAGTGCAAACTCCACACAGACAGATACCTAAGGTTGAAATTGAACCTGGGTCCCTGGTGCTGTGAGGCAGCAGTGCTAACCACCGTGCCTTGTAGCATTTTAACTGTTAAATATGACCCACTTTGGATAAAGGAATAAATAGCTGAATTGAAGATTTTCTTGGTTTATTTCTACACAGACTTTCTCGCTCAGAAACAGATCATTTGGCTCAACTACTCTATGGTGGCATTTATGCTCCATCCAAGCTGCCTCCCACCCTATCTAATCTGAAATGCTTCCTTTTTATTGTACAGGCATTACAGACACAACACGATTCTCGCACTCCTGGTAGTAAGCTGCTTATTAGTTACTGGATAGATATTTGTTACTGTTTTGTAGCCTTCATTCTTCACTGCAAAATGTAGTCCATTGAATAGTTCAGACACAATGTAAGCCTGTAAGACATAAGGGGTGTGAAACCAGGAATATCTGAAGTGTAATAAAAGCACAATGCTGTGGAAGTTGGAAATACTCAGCCGTTCTGGCAACTTCGGTGGCGAGAAATTCAGAGTTAATGTTTCAAATATGACTCCTCAGAAGCCTGAAGAAGACTCATATTTGACTCAAACATTAACTCTGCTGCTGACCTGCTGAATATCTCAACTCTAAATCAAGTGTGTGCATGAAATGTAATATATTTGTCAGTTTTATTCCTGAAGGGATAAGGTTGGTATGAATCTGACAACTACATCTTTGTAATTCACCCATAATTTGTACAATTTTAGAATTCTAGGAATTCTTAACCAAGTTTGTAGTGGATTTTGTCAGGGTAATTTTCACACATCCAACTGATGCAAATGCTTTGTGGCAGTGAAAAAATTAAATCTCCAGAAATGCTAGAAAAATATTCTATCTGAATTACTTTTCCAATCATAAAGCCAGTGAACTTTAACAAACCTTTTAATTAAACATTAAATTACACGTCAACAGCAATGACTTGTAATTGTTGTAGTAAAATGTCGCGCTGCTTTTCAGATGAGCATTATCAAATAAAATATGACACCGAGCCACGTAAGGAGATACTAGGGTCCGTGACCAAAAACGTGGTCAAAGACGTAAGATTTAAGGAGCGTCCTAAAGGAGGAAAGCGAAGTGGGGAGGTATAGGGAGGGAACTTCAGAGCTTTTGGCCCAAATAGCTGAAGTACAGCCGCCAATGGTGTGGAGTGTTTCAAATTGGGGATGCCCAAGGGGCCAGGTTTAGACCTTTCAGAGGGTCGTGGCACTGAGGAGATTAGAGCTAGGGAGAGCAAACCATTGAGGTACTTGGTAATGTAGGTCAGCAACCATAGGAGTGCTGCATGAACAGAATTTAATGTAAGTTAGGATATGGGTATTAGAGTTTTGGATGACCTCAAGCTTACGAGTGATAGAATGAGAGAAGTCAGTCAGGAGAACCTTGCAATATTCAAGACTAAATGTAGTAAATGCTTGGTTGAGAGTTTCAGCAGAGGATGAACTATGGCAGGCTAGGTGAATGTAATGTTACAAAGCTGGGAACAGGCAATCTTGGTGATTGCCTACATATTTCAGGAGCTCATTTTGGGGTCAAATATGTCATGAAGGGTGAAAAGAGTTTGCTTCAGCCTCAGGTAGTTGTCAGGAAGAAGGACAGAGTTGGTGGCAAGCCGATGGAGTTCGTGGCTGGGGAGAGAGAGAGGTGTCTGTGGCAGGTATTGAATTTTCCTACTTTCCGCCAGAGCGGCGCAGCTGGATGGAAAAATAACGATGAAGCAACAACAGCATTGTCCGCTGATGATGTAATACTGGAGCCCACCCCTCCAGCAACTTAGTTTTTTTTAAAGAGGTACCCTGATATAATGAAGTTAAAACTGAAGACAATTCCCACCCTACAACACCATGTGCCATGCAGAATTTCCTCCCCATGCAGAACTCTTTCCCTCCCCCATGCAGACCCCCTGCACACCTACACCCCTTCCTTCCACTTCGAACCCCACCCTGCGCCCGTGAGCATAATCCTGCCCAACGGAACCCCGCCCCCCATATGTGGAACCCAAGAGCTCCAATACCTTCTCCGGCATAGAACTTTGCTGCCCTCCCCGGCGCGGAACCTCGCTGCCCTCCCCGGCGCGGAACCTCGCTGCCCTCCCCGGCGCGGAACCTCGCTGCCCTCCCCGGCGCGGCACCTCGCTGCCCTCCCCGGCGCGGCACCTCGCTGCCCTCCCCGGCGCGGCACCTCGCTGCCCTCCCCGGCGCGGCACCTCGCTGCCCTCCCCGGCGCGGCACCTCGCTGCCCTCCCCGGCGCGGCACCTCGCTGCCCTCCCCGGCGCGGCACCTCGCTGCCCTCCCCGGCGCGGAACTTCGCCCCCCCCCACCATCCCTCCGTGAGATGTATTCATGTGTACTTTGCTGGGTTCCGCTCGCCAGGTGCACAACTTGGGAGACCATTTGTAATTCAGGTAGGTGTACCCTCTTGCTAATGTGAATCCATTATGTAATGGTGGGGGTGCATTTTCAGCCCTGAGATGGGGTTCTCAATATTGACCGTCACGATTACTGTTGAATTACTGGCAGGGGGAGTGGGATCAATTGTGTCACAACTTCAAGTAGGCATGAAACATGGTTTGGTCCTTCTGCAGGAATTTCCACTCCCGTCACCAAAATCCCCCGATGAAAATGGGAGCAGACAATCCCCATCCAATGACTTTGATCTTCCTAGTATTCAGTTGGGTGCCAAAAAGACAAGTTGGTGTAATGTACAGGGCAGCACGGTAGCATTGTGGATAGCACAATCGCTTCCCAGCTCCAGGGTCCCAGGTTCGATTCCAGCTTGGGTCACTGTCTGTGCGGAGTCTGCACATCCTCCCCGTGTGTGCGTGGGTTTCCTCCCGGTACTCCGGTTTCCTCCCACAGTCCAAAGATGTGCAGGTTAGGTGGATTGGCCATGCTAAATTGCCCTTAGTGTCCAAAATTGCCCTTAGTGTTGGGTGGGGTTACTGGGTTATGGGGATAGGGTGGAGGTGTTGACCTTGGGTAGGATGCTCTTTCCAAGAGCCGGTGCAGACTCGATGGGCCAAATGGCCTCCTTCTGCACTGTAAATTCTATGTATATAAAGCATATTCTGATTCACAAAGTGTAGATTTGCTTGAATATTTGTTTGCGCCAGAGAAAATTGTTACCTGAACAGTACTCGGTAATGCTCATTGAATCTTCCAACAGTGCATAGATGGCCGCCCACTGTCCACGGGGGACCGAAGAACTTTACAAAAACTACAGGAAAAGTTGCGAAATCTTAAAAGAAGAGACAGACACCTGGAAACAGCTGAGAGAAGTTGTTGGTTAAAGTTTTGCTGTGCTCTACGACCCTTTAAGGTACATATTTTGTCTATGCCATATATACATATTACAGCTTACTTATTTCAGACACCTTTGTACATACATATATAAACCTTGCACAGAAATTCAGTAGATAGGCAGAACATATATTTAGTTGAGCTTGAACATGGTTTATAATGTTTCAACATGATGGACCATTTTGGAACTTCTGACAGTTTAACTCCAGTATCCTCTCTGGTTTATGTGAATAATGTGATATGAAACAAAATGGTTGTCAAACAGTAACTCAAATATACTGCCCCATGGTCTGTGTCTCCTTCGGTAATGTAAGGCAATGTAAAAATGTCAAAAGTATTAAGCTGGTGGGGAGGGGACTGTTGACGTACAAAGGGACCTGGGTGTCCTAGTGCACCAGTCACTGAAAGCAGACATGCAGGTACAGCAAGCAATTAGGAGGGCAAATGGTATGTTGGCCTTCATTCCAAGAGGACATGAGTACATGTAAAGATCTACCATGCGGATTTTGTGGCACTAAAACTCAGTACAAATTTGAGTTAAAACTTCTTGGGTGCAAATAAGAATCGTTTATTGCCTCTATTTGATTACATTTGAGAGTCACTTAAATCTTATTCTATAATGTCCGGCTAGCAAAAAGGACTTAAAGAGAAGCAACTTGTACACAATTTAACTTTCAAAATAATACAGAAATGGTTTCTTGCTTGCGGCAAAACAGCATGCATTTACTTCAAGAGTTAGAGTGGAAAAGTGAAAGTATAGAGACAGCGAATAGTTTAGATCAAAGCATAGATGATTCATGAATAAAGATGGCCGTACGGATCCTCGCCGTTATACAAAATCATATCGGTCTTTAGCCATCGATCTGCACCCCTTTGTAATCCTAATTGGTTTGGGTTAGAATCAAGTGAGTTTGATTTGACAGTTAGCTGTCAATCTTCAATGTGCAACATTAGTTTTAAATGTTTCATGTCTGAATACTTGTGCATGTTATGGAATGCAATTCTGTGCTGTTTCCTGGGATGTCAGGATTGTCGAATGTGAAGAGATTGAGTCAACTGGGCCTGAATTCACTGGAAGTTTGAAGGATAAGAGAGGATCTCATTGAAATATATAAAATTCTGACAGATTTGGAAAAAGTGTAGATACATTTTGAGATTTTAATGGCATTAAGGGGTATGGGGAGAGCACAGGAGTGTGCTGTTGAGATAGAGAATCAGCCATGGTCATATTCAATAGGCTCTACGGATCAATTGGCCTCCTATTTTCTACGCTTCTATAGTCAGAGCATGAAATCTAGGCAGGAGCTGACAATTGCAGTGATTGAAAGTTAATAAATGTTAATGTTGCTGTAGAAGCCACTGTGGAATCATTTCAGATAAACCCAACAATGTTTTGTTTATTTTTTTGTCAGCTTTTTCATGGGGGGGATGTGGGGGCAGGTGTGATCAGGGGGTGGAGAGGGGTGAATGTATATTATACTTGAATTGTGCCAAAGCCCGTCTAGATGTTCATTTACTCTAGTTCAAATTTTCAGGGCAATTGCTTGAGCGCATTCTGTCTGCACCACCCTCGGGGTGGCACTCCGTGGGCTGTCTCAAGATAATTTGCCTGTAGGCTGTGTATCTAGTATAAACTCACTAGAAAATGTATGTCAACTCATGGACGGCTTAAATGATTTTCAGAATATTTTGCACAATGAGACATGTCACATTAATAAAGAGATATAGGAATTGGAAAGTTTGAATGTTAAGGTGCTGTTTGAGAATTCTGGTGAATCTATTTTTTCTTTGCACCCCAACTCCTAATGTTTCATGTGTGTGTACGTACACACACACATAAAATTATCTTGCTAATTAGTTGTGCTCTAACAACATTACATACATACAAACATAGGAATTAGGCGCATGAGTAGGCCACTCGGTCCCTTGAGCCTGCTCTGCCATTCAATAAGATAATGGCTGATCTGATTGTAACTTCAACCCCACGTTCCTGCCTTTCCCTGATAATCTTTCATGTACATCTTTGGTTTGTGTATTTAGAGGTGTACATATTTTATTCCTTCTTGGGATGTGGGCATCGCTGTCTAGATCAGCATTTATTACCCATACGTAATTGCCCCAAGAAGGTGGTGGTGAGCCACCTTCTTGAACTACTCCAGTTCATATGGTGTAGGTGCACCCACAGTACTGTTAGGGAGGGAGTTCCAGAATATTCATCCAGTGTCAGTGAAGGAACAGTGATGCAATTCCAAGTCAGGATGTGGAGTACGGGGGGGAGCTTGCAGGTGCTGCTGTTCCCAGGTACCTGCTGCACTTACATACATAGAATATTACATAGAAAATTCGGCCCTTTGGCTAATCATCAAATTCAACACCCTGAACCCGCCTTCCCCCATATTCCTTCATCCCTTTAGCCCCAAGAGCTATATTCCTTCTTGAAAGAAGCGGTTGGTCTAGATCGGACACGTGGTCTGCGAAGGCTTGGTTCTTTGTTCTGGCCTGAGCTATTTTCTGTGGAAGTGAATTCCTACAGATTCACCACACTCTGGGTGAAGAAATTTCTCCTCACCTCAGTCCTAAAAGGTTTACCCCTTATCCTTAAACTATGACCCCCTAGTTCTGGACTCCCCTCACCATCGGGAACATTCTTTCTGATTATACCCCATCTAATCTTGTTCGAATGTTCTATCTTTCTATGAGATCCTCTCTCAGTCTTCTAAACTCCAGTGAATATAATCCTAACCACTTGGTCTCTCCTCATATGACAGTCCTGCAATCTCAGAAATCAGTCGAGTAAATATTTGCTGCACTTCCTCCAAAGCAAGAACATCCTTTCTCAGATAAGGGCACCAAAACTGCAGTACACCAGATGTGGTCTCACCAACACCCTATACAATTGCAGTAAAACATTCCTATACTCACATCCTTGCAGCAATTGTTCCCCATTATGAATTCCCCCATTTCTTAATCAATCCCTTGGTCTGCGTCTGCTGAATTTTAAACTGTTCCCAATCCTCGGGTCTATTGCTTTTCCCCATCTAATTTCTTTGAATCTAATACGATCTCTAATGTCCCTTGTAAGCCATGGTTTGGCCACCGTTTCCTTTCCCTTCTTACACTTGCACCAGATAGGAGTAAACAACTTTTGGAGTTCTCCTATTCGTTCCTTGAATTCGTTCATTGCCTGTCCATTGTCCTTCCTTTCAGTAATGTTTCCCCGTCCATCAAAGCCAACTCGTGCCTCATACCATCACAGTTACCTTTCTTGAGATTCAGGACCCCGATTTCAGAATCAACTACCTCACTATCAACCTTGATTTTAAAAATTCTATCATATTAAGACTATTCATCCCCAACGTTCTCTCACAACCTGTACTTCTATCTCTTTTATCTCTATTTTATGTCAATAGAAATATCTCTAAAGAGTCAGTCCTATTCTGCACACGTAACACACTTTAACAGTGGCATTGATTGCACTTGGAATGATATCATTCCATTATCGGAACTGAAAAAACAGCATTAATATCGGGGCCCCATGATGGGAGAACAAGGAAAGAATTACTTAAAATTTCATTACAAATGGTGACTAACTCAGGAAGATCATTTAATAAATATGTCAAAACTTTCTCATATTAAAACGAAACAACATAGCTTCCGGTCATCATTTGATCTATAAAAGTGTTGACAGTTAAAATTGCCTTACAGGCTAATTAGTTGTGCTCTAATAAAATTACATACGTACAAACACAAAAATTAGGCACAGGGGTAGGCCACTCAGTCCCTCGAGCCTCCTTTGCCATTCAACAAGATCATGGCTGATCTGATTGGAAATTCAACCCCTTATCCCTGTCTACCTCAAATAAACGTCCACCCTGTGTTGATCCAGAATCTTTCCAGCTCTGCCTTAAAAATATTGAAAAATTCTGCTTCCACTGCCTTTGAGGAAGAGAGTTCCAGAGACACTCAACCCTCTGAGAGAAAGCATTTCTCCTCATCTCCATCATAAATGAGTAATTCTTTAACAAGCTGAAAGAACCTCAAACCTGTTGCTAACCTCCCTGATGTGTTGCAGAGTCTGCAGCTTATCCTCTAGCTCATTGACTACAAGCCGAAGTTCCTCAAGCTACAAACACGTACTGCAGCCGTGTTTACCCTGGATAACAATGTTATCCAGGAGCTCCTACATGCTGCAGCCTTGACACATCACCTGTCTTGCCATCCTTAATGTGTTTTAAATCACTGCTTAATTATATTATTTACATATTTATGGTGATTTTATATATTTTATTAACTTTACTGACAAGTTGTGTACTGTTTTAAACCATGGGAATGGAGTAGAAATTCCCCACCAGATTCTCACCAAACAGCTAGCTCCTTTCCCTGTAGTAGAGCTAGAACCAATCCTAAAGGGTGAGGAAGACAGAAGAAGCAAAGGATATTAAATACAACTCTTTCCCCCCCCCCCCCCCCCCCCCCTTACCAAAGTCAAAGTTTGCACTTCATCTCCATGCTGCACGCTCCCATTTTGATGTCATTAAATGTTTACTGTCAAGTAATGCAGATTGCCCTTCATTTGCCAACAATTTTAATGCACAAAATACTTTGGTTGTAATCTTCCTGCTTTTCTTCCATCTCTGTTCAGTTCTTTCTTCAGCTACTACACATACTATTGGAAGTGAAATGGATAGCTTTGTTTTGTTAAAAATTGACCTTCATTACAGCATCATTGGTTTCCTTGTAGTTGGATAATCACTTCTGGGATCGAGAAGCATACTTGGAATCCTTCCATTCTGATAACAGTCCCAGCTACATATTATCTTTCACATTATAGCAATTCCCACTGAGTTCCAGCTTTTGATTGTGTTGAATTAAATTATTGCTGATGGAAGCAACTAATGTTCAACCATGTTTGTATAAGTTAATGGTTGGTTGTATCTTTATGATTTAAGAAAAAAGAGCTATTTAGACTTAACTCTCAAAGTGCTATTGTAAGATTATCCACATTGGCCACTAAATATCTGTAAATATTGTACAAATGGTTCAGGTTTAGTTTCCAAAGTACATATCTAACTTATGTAATTTAGTTTCAAAAATAACTACTTTCAAACCTGAGTGGCTTCAAATCAGTTATTACAAATTCAATGTTGAATAGCATGGACAGTATTTTAAACATGGACAAAGCGGGAGTTCTAATAATTTAAATTCAAGATGGATCAATTAGCCAAAGCGAATATTAATTGTGAGCATGTATTGTAAGGTTTTCTAATGTGTCAAATGCTGTGGAGAAAAACTGTCAAAACCAAAAATGAAGATCAAAATGCAAACAATGAACAATGATTATTAGACTAGTTACTTAGACTTCACTGCTGTGATGAAATAATAGTATGGAAGAGAAACTGCCAAGTTGTTCCCCTCGTTACTTAGAGCATTTACCTTTGATGCTTGCTTCAAATACTTTCTTAGGCATATACATCTTTTACGAAGGTAGGCCACTCAAAATTGTATATAGCATTTGAAGCATGGCTTCATCAGTAATCTATCGTCACTACAATAACTTGTTTAATTTATAATTAATTGATTTGCAGATTCCTCCCATTTTAATAGGCCTTTTGAGCAGGTTTAATTGACCGGACTCTGAGTGGTGAGTGACACCCCAACCCCTTAAACAAGGTTTGATTATTGCTGAGAAAGAGACATTCTGACAAAGCTTTTCATCTCGCACTCATCAGGACAGATACAAGCATGCCAAAATTCCAAGCGAGCAACATTTTATATTGCATGAGAAGTGAATACTGATTCATTGGCAAGTTGACTCTGGTCGAAGGATTGTAATGGAGAATATACCAGGAATTATTGTCCCCCGTGCTTTTGTTTAACTCACGAAAAGTGCAATATCTGGTCATGTTCCTTTTGCTTGCTGTGGGCAGATCACTGCAAATGAATATATGCAGCTCCTTGCAAGTATAAGTGAGCCACATTGTGAGCCTGACTGATCATCTTCACCTGGTTACTAGTGTAATCGTTTGCACACTCGGGATTGTTCGACATTATGTTCTGAGTTTTGCAACCATGTGGTGGTTGAATATAGTTTGTACTCTGCCTATTGAGAATAGCCAAAGAATAATATGAAATCCCAGTCGTTTGGACGTATGGTCTATGTACCTGGCATTGCACCAGCACTGAAATTCATACACCACATTGCTCATTTGTGTGGTCGGCAGAACTTATTAATGGCTCGGTGGCAGCATCCTGTTAATGGAAAATACCACTCATGTTGCCACTGCGCAGCTAGCTTCACCTATTGCTCAAAAATTTGTGAAACTTAAATGTGTGGTCTTGTGCTCAATTGCATTTAAGTTTGATATGTTGTCCTTTTGCTTGGTTCAGAATTCCTTCTGTGTCATCAGTTTCTTAAAAATTTGGTATTATAAACTTTTATCTCGTCACAATCAAAACTGTCAAATATAACTGTTATGAACACAATTATTCTGTTGCTTGTTAGTTACTAATCATTTTTGGTTTGCTGCAAGTTCAATTTTGCATTAAATAAATAATTTTTCTAATCTATCCACTGTATCTTGGTTGTGTTTTGATTTTCTGCAGCTGCTGTCATGTGTTTATGTTGTGGATAAAATATAATGGGTGTGAATTTAAGAATATATTTTGTTTTGCAGATTGCTCTGGGGATCTTTTTCATCTTGGTGGCCCTTTTGTTCATTATTGCTCTCTTTCTGTCAAAGTAAGTTTATCTTGATTATTTCATTACACACACCAGCTTCCCGAAGAAAAGAAATAGATAATGAAATTAATTATTATATTATCTTCATTTTGATGAAACTATGTGCAAAAGATTGACGGATGTGGCCTCTTTAACACTGGCTTAGATATTTGTGAAAAGATGGCCCAGCATAGCTATTATTGATGTGAGGAAGTGGTACGGAGTTAAAGCATAACACTTTTTCAGCATATTCTAAATGTTCAATTTCCACTTAATTTCCTTGTGTTAATGCAGCAGTATTAATTATTGAGATTCGTATCTAATTCCTTTGAGGGAGGTGTTTTGGGGGGCTACTTTAAACAGTACTAATTTCTCTTCTCACCACCCATCAGTAAACCGAAAGATGTTTTTGATTTTGTTTCCCTCATTATGAGTGATGACGCATTTTCCAACCCTCAGTTTTAGTGTGATCCAATTTTCTATTAATAACCCCACTGCAAATTCCAGTTAAGATGAACTCAAAGGGTTTGTTTATTTTCACACACTCAAAAACATGGGGGTAGGAGGTGGGGTCGCAATGCCACCCCCATACTTAGACAGCAGAGATGATGCGGAGATGCCGGTGTTGGACAGGGGTGAACAGTAAGAAGTCTTACAACACCAGGTTAAAGTCCAACAGGTTTGTTTTGAATCACTAGCTTTTGGAGCACTGCTTCCACAGGTGAATGAAGAGGTAGAATCCAGAAATATATAAATAGACAAAGTCAAAAATGCATTTGCATTCAAAGTATCGTCTTGCATTTTTGACTTTATATATATATATATATATATATATATATATATGTTTCTGGAACCTATTTCTTCATTAGCCTGAGGAAGGAGCTAGGGCTTTTCACAGTAACTTCATTGAAGCCTACTTGTGACAATAAGCAATTATTATTATTATAAGGAGCAGTTCTCCGAATGCTAGTGACAAAGCTGGTGGACTTTAACCTGGTGTTAGACAGCAAAGAGAGGGTTAGAGAAAGGAAGAATTTTTGTAGAGACCAGAGAAAAAATAAATATTGGTTCACGTGTGTACATGGTCTAGAATCAAAGTCCAATGAGGTATTCCTTCATGGAGGTCAGCGGGCTGAAAACCGATGTCGCAGAACTTATTTTTCCAATGGTATTGACTTCATGCGATGAGATAGGCACGCAGAAATTAATCCGTCTTATGGGCGATGGTACCGAAGTTCCTGCAGAAGCAGTGTAGATGGACCAGGTCTTCAACGTGGGGTTAGCTTCTTTTCTGTGAGGCTGCCAGTTAAATGGTGAGCAGACAGTGTTTCAGTTCATCAGGACACTATTACTGGTTCCATAAGCCAGAGGCCCATGTCACATGACTTACACCTCTCCACACTGTCTTTAACAAAGAATTTGTATTCCTCATATGTGTCACTGAGATTGTTAAATATCTTAACCATAAAAATTGAAAGGAAGTGTTTTTTAAATTCACCTATATGTTTTTAGAATTCCCTTTATACCAAAGAACCTTACGGGCCAATATTCTAAAAACCGCGAACAGGGAACTTCCTCCCTGACTCCAGTACAGGCCTCTGAGAGTGCGATTCGGGTCAAACTCTCCTTTCAAGTTATCCCCCGGTATAACTCCTACCTTCACTGAAGAATTTTACTTACTTACCCCTTAATGGCATCGATGTCACGGGTCCTGCGTTCTTAAGGAAGTGAAGTAAGCTAATAACCACTTTTTCAGGTTAAATTATTTTATTATTAACATACTCTTTTTATCTCATTAAATTAAAACATTATTTACTTTTTGATGTTGTCTGGTTGGTTGGTGAGGCCTTCAGACTCTCTCTCTCTCTCTTTCACTTTCAAGCCTCCTGGTCATCTCTCCCGGTGCAGTTTTCTCTTTTCCTCCTCTTCTGTCTTCTGTGGCTGCTTCTCTCCTGCTGCTGCTCCGTCTTCCTTCTGGTCTGGTCTGGTCTGGTCTGGTCTGGTCTGGTCTGGTCTTTTTGGGCCGCTTCTCTTTTGGGCCTTCCCTCTGCTGGGCCTCTGCTCTTGCTGTCCTTCTTCCTTCTTCGGGTGCCGCTGGTGTTCTGCTGCTGGTGTCTTTGTTCTTGCTTCTTGCCTCGTGGGGAGAAAAAGGGGAGGAGTCTGAAGTCCACGCTGGTTTCTTTGTTTCAGCTGTTCTGATCGGGACCTCTGATAAGGATCGGACTTCGGGTCTTAAAGGGGCAGTCCATCACAATTTTCCAACAACACAAAGAGATTTTTTAAAACTTTTTTTTCTTTTGCCTTTTTCCTGCTGCAGGTTGTAATAACCATTCTGATAGACTGAAATTGCTGCCCACAGTTTCTGTGCCCTTCAGCTGCCACCAACCTCTTGTGGGATCTTTCCCTGCACTCTCCCCGATCAGATGTTGGCAGACCTCTATGTTTCAAATGACACATTCTGTATTTTCCAGAACACCCCGTCTTGACATTTGAAACATTACTATAATTTGGTTTATTGTCCCCCCATCCAATTGTACTAACCTACATCCCTGATCATTGTCATTTGTATGCATATCATAGACCAGTGTCAATACGAGTCTTGTTTTCCATTTCTGATTGGAATGTGGTAATTGTGATATCTTTTACCCCCCACTGATCCCCTAGTCTTATTAATTTAAAATGTTCAATTGATCCTGCTTGTATTCCTAACTTCCCCATTAATGTCTAACATTGTCGTGAATCATGTAAGTCTGCCAACCCCTGGTTTACATGAGAGAACATCTTTCTGACAACGTGTATATTTTTCATTTCAGCATTTACAAAATCGCATTGAACCGTCTCTTTTTTTTTTTCTTCCCAAACAAATTCTCCTTATTGTTCTATACATAGTAAAATTTTTATCTTATCTTAACACCTTATACATTACCTAACCAATAGACTGTGTGTTACACTTTACATATTTTCAACTGTTAACAATTTAATATCAATATCGAAACATCGCTTCTTGGCTTTTGGAACAATCATTATTACATACTAACTACCCCTCTATTAAAACATTCACAGTTTAGAAATGCGGATCAAGTTATTTAACGACACACATACCCCCCTTCTCATATATATACAACAGTCCCTATCAATTTACATGAAAATAAAAAAATTTTCTTATCAACGATTATAGCTCTTCAATGCAATATTGTTTTGTTGCATTGGTAACAATTTTCCCGCCGTAGTATCAAGCTACTGAAATTCTTAACCTATTATCATTGATCATATTGGGGTTCCTCGTCAGTCGCTGCTATCTGCTGCCGAGACCTTAATGATTCCACTGCGTAGTACATACCCCATGGAGACCACAGATCATCCATCAACTAATGTCCAGTTAGAGATGTCTGACCGGGGGTTTCACTGTCCAGTTATAATTTGATATTCTAATTTGCATTTAATTCCCTCAAATTTGTAGCCAATTATATCATTAGTTTCCCCCCAATCCTGTCGAACAGATTCTTCTCTGGAGTGTAGTTCTCTTCCTTCTCGCGAACTGGTTTGTTATTGGAGTGTAGTTCTCTTCCTTCTTGCGACCTGGTTTGTTATTAATTTTTTCCACCTGAAAAAGCAAATGAACAGATCAAGGGTGGAGAGGGCCCTATTCTTTAATTCGGATTATCCCAGAAGTGCCCTCTCCAGGACTTCCGGATTCCTTTTGCCATCATTTCTTTTTGAACTGGTTTATATTCCATATCCTTGATGTAGTCAAGCCTCCTTCTGTCATTGCACCCCTGAGTGAGATTCGAAGAATCTCAAACTCCTCTGATGCTCACTGGGTCGTGTGTTTCAAGCGTGACACAATTTCTTTTGCTCCAGACACCATGCTTCTCTAATTCAATTGTATGTGTACCCAGAATCTGAACAATCTTGTCTTTACATTTTACAGTCTCGCGAATGATTTTCCCCGCAGTCTTAGTTGGTAACTTCACCCAAACTTCGTCTCCTACTTGATAATTCCCAGATTCACTTGGGTCTCCTTGTCCCTGGGGGACAGAGGTTCCAAGGTTGCTATTAAGATCAAATACTATTCTTTCAATGTCTTTATCCCAGCCTTTATTATTCTGATTCTTTATGATCCAATCCTTTACTTTTCTTACAGACCTCTCAGCCATTCCATTACTCTCAGGTGCATATTTCACGGCCCAATTGATTGTTATTCCTCTGTCAGCACAAAAGTTAATAACAGTATTGTTTCTAAAGTGTGGCGCGTTGTCCATTCGGATCGATTCTGGTCTACCTCTGGAGGTCATCATTTCTGCCAATACCCTTTTGGTTGTGGCTCCATTTGCTTTGCTGGTTGCTCTAAGGTCAATTTCTCCCGTGCAGCTATCAGCTTTGACTAAAAAATACAAATTACCTTTGCTGCTTCTGGGAAAAGTGGTCCTGCATAATCTAATGACCATTCCTGCATTGGTTTCTCAGTTTTTATGCTCCCATATGTTTTATTTCCTCTCTGTCCTCCACAGGCCATACATCTCTCACATTTTCTCCTTACTGCAGTTAAATGTTGTCTCCAATAGGCTATTTTAAGTCCCAACTTCTTCAACTCCCTTGCGACTACAACATGACCCCCATGTCCTGTGGCTTCATGTACTTGCTTAATTATCATTTGATGGTCGGCTGCTGAGTTCCCAAGAGTCCCCAAGATTATTGTCCTAAGTCTGGCTAATTCATCCACTTCCTGATTCCCCTTACACAGTTCCCCAATTCCTTTTGTGTGTGCTTTTTGATGAATTGTCTGGATCTCCATATCGGCTAAAATTTTATCTATCTCTTCCCACTGTTCTTTCTGTTCCAGTAGTTTATTTCTACCGTTCGTCCAACCGTTTAGTTTCCAAAACTCCAAATCTTTCTCCAATCCTTGCTGCACGAAAAAGCTATCGGTTACAACGGTAACTTCCTGCAGCTTTCGCTGGTGACACTCCTTTAACCCTTGCAATACTCCCTCTACCTCAGCTGTCTGAGCTGATCCAATGATTACTCCCTGTTCCTCCACTACTATGTTTCCTGAATTTTTTAAAATGAATGCCCATCTGGCTTGTTCTTCGTCCTTCTTGACTTTACTACCATCAGTATATAATACCCAAGCATTCACCAACTCCGTTTTACTAACTGGCTCATCAAGTTTCTGTCCCTTTTGAATGTTATGAACAAACATTAAGTCAGGGTTTAGAAGAATGGTTTCCCATCTTTCCCATCGAGCTGTATTCGCGCCTTGCTGGCAAATCTGTCTCTTGGTTAGCTCCTTTAACTCCAGAAACTCAGTTGTGACATAAATTTTCTTACCACCCGACAAGTTTTCTATCTCTGCTATTCTCTTTGTTATAGCTGCTAGACATTTCTCGATGTTTGAAAACTTTTGTTCAGCTCTCGACCAGTTTCCTGTCAGATGTTTGATAGGTGTCTGATTGCTAAGATTAGCAAGTACCATACCATATCCATTTTTATATATGTCTAATTTAATGCTTAAATCATCCTCTTCTTGTCTCCCAACTAATGACCCCGATATCGCAATTGCTGCCTTTAACTGATCTAACCCTCTCTGGGCCTCGCTGGTCCAAATAAAATCCCCTTTCAAGGTTTGATAAATGGCTTTAGCATAGAGACTGAAGTCCTTCACTACTGGCCTTAGATATCCCAACATTCCCATTATTTTTTGAACCCCTTTTTTTCGAAACAGGCGCAGTAATTTCAGCTATCTTCTTCCTCATTTCAATACTGGCCTCTCTACCTTCCTTCGATACTGAATAACCCAAATAGTTGACTTCGCTTCTCCCAATTTGACATTTCTTTAGCCCTATTTTAAAGCCTGCTTCACCAAGTGTCTTAATGATCCTGGCCACTCTTTCCACATGTTTGTCCTGATCGTCATCTCCAATTAATATATCATCGATATATACTAAGGCCAAATCATCTTGAATCAGCTCCCTGATTACTGCCTGAAAGTGATTTGGAGAATTAACATATCCCTGTGGAAGTCTACAATATACATAATGCCTAGTTCCAAAGGTGAATGCTGTTTTCTCCCTGCTGTCTGGGTCTAATGGAACACTCCAGAATCCATTCGCCAAATCTATACTAGTTAAGTAAGTTTTTCCCGCGACTTGCTCTAAGGTAGCTTGTGGATTTATTAAATATCTCTTGTCCTTCTTTGTGACTTTATTTAAAGCTTTGTAATTTGTTACCATTCTAAATGTGCCATCTGGTTTTCTTACTACCTGAAGTGGACTATTTGTTGAGGCATATGTGACCCCTTGAATAATCCCCTGCTGCTCCAATTCCTTGATTATTATCTCCAGCTCACTCTTAGCTCCTCTAGGCAAAGGATACTGTTTTTGAGGTCTGTGTTGTCCCCCGTGAATTGTGTGTTGAAATTGCTGGCTAAGCAAACCTGTGTCATTCTTACCTATCGCTAGGTTTGCTCCCATCAGTACTTCTTCCATCTTCTTCCAAGCTTCGTCATTTAAAATACTTTTCTCTTTCTGTTTCCTTATTTCCTCCATGTTATCAATTGGTTTTAATATCCTTATTTTTCCAGTATCTATTTTTATTAAATCTTTCCCTGCCATCAGATTATCAGTTCCTGATATTGCCAGTAATTCTCCCAATCTAACTTCTGGTCTAATATCCTTATTCCCTAATGCTCCTTCTACTATGTATTTCTTTCCTGTCGGATTTCCAGCTTCTTCCCTTATCATTGATATCTCAGCCCCTGTGTCCACTATAAATCTTACCCCCTTGTACACTACTACTAATTCTCCTTTGTCTGTTTCTGTGGTTAGATTTTGTATAGCCTGTTTAAGGGGAGAAGCCGAATCCTGTCAATATATACCGGGGCCTCCTCTGCCTCTTCCTCGGAATCCCCCTTGCGAGCGTCCCGGATACCCTTCTGGTGGTTGATATCTACCTTGCTCAATCCTCCCCTGACCAGCTGCTCTTCTTCTCCTATCCTCAATGAATCTGTCTCTTTCCTCCTGGCTGAGGGCTAGGAATTGTTCCCTTGGTAAATAATCTAGATTTTGTGGTGGAGGTGGCCCTTGTGACCGCAAATTATACCCATGTTGTGGCATTGCTGGTTGTGCTGGATTTTGTTCCGATTTGTCAGGTATCTGCCGGTTTGGTGGTCTAATCTGAGCATTTTGTGTTGAAACATTATTTTGGGCAGCTGCTCTTTTTTGTTCCCCTTTTGTGTGTTTATCCTTAAATGCTTTGCCTGCCAAATCAAATTTAACCAGTTCTCTTCCTATTTCTCTTCTAGAGGTCGTTAACAGTATTATTGAGAGGCTTTTTCCTCCTGGAATCTTGGGTCCTAATTCCCTCAGGAATCTGACTACATCGACCCCCTCTTCCTTATTAACCTCATATATTCGGTCGATATATGGTGTGAGGTGTTCCCCTGCATATGCTGCCTCTGTCATCTCTTTCATTAAATTAGCTCTCTCATTTCCCAAATCTAACTCACTTATTAAATCTGAGACTTCGCCTGTAACTATTTCTCCCACTGTATGTAAATCAATCAATTTGGTGGATTCTCCTGATGCCCCCATTTTCTTCGCTAACTGTTTTAACCTCTGTGAATACTCAATTTTACTCTCCCCATGTTTCTTTGGGCCTGCTGTCTTCATTACGGCTGCTACTATTTTATACGGTACCATGCCTCCCTGTCCTTCCTCTGGACCTGGTGTAAATGACTGGACTATTTTCTCACTTCTGGGGCATGGTGTTCTCAAAGGGGCACCTCTATCTGGGTCCCTATATTCGGAGAAATGTATCCGTCGTCGTACCGGTTCTTCCTCAAAATAGGGGGTACTATGTTGTGCAAACTCTTCCACCGATTCTATATATTCTTCAAACCTTGCACTTGGTACCTGGCTATCTCGTGGAGCATAACTTGCCCTATCCATTGGAGTAGGAGCAGTTTTTTGGGGTCTTGGATGATTCTGTATCCTTTCCTGTGGTCTTAGTGCTGCTATTATCTGGCCTTGTGTTTCTGTGCTGTTCCTTACCCTACTCATGGCTCTTCCGAAACTGTCATACCCTTTGCTCATTTGCCAAATTTTAGCTTTGGGGGTAACGTTTGGTAATTCCAGTAATTTCGTAGAATCAATTTGTTGACTTCCGCCTAATATTTCTCCTATTTTAAGTCCCCTAGCTGTAACCTCTCTTTCCAATCCTTCCTGATCTCTATGGTGTACCATTTCTGCTTCTGGATTATAAATATAATACGGTACATCCTTATTTACTGGTTGATAAGTGGAAGGTTGTTGGTGTTTCCAGTGATCGCTATAATCCCCTATTTCTAATGGTTTAGAATTTTTTCTATTCCCTATTCCTCTCTTTGGTTTGACTATTTCCTCATTCTCGGATGAGGATGATAATTCTTCCTGTCCCATCACAGGAGGCGCCATAATCCCAACTATGCCTTGTTCCTCTTCACTTTCTTGTGGTTCAACGAAATGATCGATAAACGCTTCTTTCTTATGTGTGGCAGATTGCTGAGGCCAATTTTCTTCCTGAAACAGACTTGGATCTGGGTATGGAAAATTGTATCCCGTTGGGAAATTTTCACAGGAGTCCGAATTCTCTCGGCTATCTGATTCTAGGCCTGATTCCTCGTCACTTTCCATTTCTAATGGTTCATTTTTCTGCAGTTGTTTTATATATTTGCCTACCACTTCAGAGTTACTTTTGGGTTTACTAGGGATCTGTATTATTTCTGTCCTGTTTACTCCGTCAATGATTTTAATCAGTTTGGAACACACTTTGCCCACTTGAGCAGCTGCATGCTTCTGTCTGTGTCCAAACACGATTAGTGATTCAGCTCGCTTTTCAAATGCAAAATGACAAAGTGCTTTAAGGACCCTGACTGAATCTGTATATTGCAGGGCTTTTGGCACTCTAACAAAGAGGGAGATATCTCCGTCTGGATACATATCTCCTGTCCAGGATTTCTTTTGCTCTTTTAATTTCTTCCATTCCCTTTTCATTTCTACATTTCTCTTGACCGTATCCCAGGGCATGAGAATTACCCTAATTGCCATTTTCGGATTTTTAGTTCTGTTCCTGGTTGTCCCTTTCAGGTGCACTCTGAAATTAAGGATAAGTACCCTTTCTGGGCCCTATCCAAGGCTGACCAAGGCACTATCTTCCTGCTCTAGTTAAGGGTCGATTGATTATTGGTTTCTGAATATAAGCGTCCCTATTTTCCAGAAAATGTCCGCACAATCCGCCTTACTCTGAGGATGATTTATTCTTTAGCCCCTTTTACCAGTGATGGATGCAAGATTTTAGTGCTATCACCAAAATGTCTTGCAGACTTTTTCTCAGGGTCAGTATCTTCTAGTCTACTGATTTTCACCCCCAACCTGAGCTTCAGTCCCCTCGATCCACAGAATATCCTTACAAAAGCCAATCACACCTGACTTTCCAAACTAAACTCGGCAGGTAAAGTTTGACTCACACATAGACTAGAAACTTCTAATATTCTAGCCTTTTTGCCGGTTAGAAACTTCTAATATTCCACCCGTTTCTTGGGAACTAGAAACTTCTAATATTCTAGCCCCTACTCTGCTTAACTAGAAACTTCTAATATTCTAGCCTCGCTTTACCTAGAAACTTCTAATATTCTAGGCTTTTCTTGGGAACTAGAAACTTCTAATATTCTAGCCCCTACTCTGCTTAACTAGAAACTTCTAATATTCTAGCCTCGCTTTACCTAGAAACTTCTAATATTCTAGGCCTTTCTTGGGAACTAGAAACTTCTAATATTCTAGCCCCTACTCTGCTTAACTAGAAACTTCTAATATTCTAGCCTCGCTTTACCTAGAAACTTCTAATATTCTAGGCCTCCACGCTGGGCGCCATGTTTTTTAAATTCACCTATATGTTTTTAGAATTCCCTTTATACCAAAGAACCTTACGGGCCAATATTCTAAAAACCGCGAACAGGGAACTTCCTCCCTGACTCCAGTACAGGCCTCTGAGAGTGCGATTCGGGTCAAACTCTCCTTTCAAGTTATCCCCCGGTATAACTCCTACCTTCACTGAAGAATTTTACTTACTTACCCCTTAATGGCATCGATGTCACGGGTCCTGCGTTCTTAAGGAAGTGAAGTAAGCTAATAACCACTTTTTCAGGTTAAATTATTTTATTATTAACATACTCTTTTTATCTCATTAAATTAAAACATTATTTACTTTTTGATGTTGTCTGGTTGGTTGGTGAGGCCTTCAGACTCTCTCTCTCTCTCTTTCACTTTCAAGCCTCCTGGTCATCTCTCCCGGTGCAGTTTTCTCTTTTCCTCCTCTTCTGTCTTCTGTGGCTGCTTCTCTCCTGCTGCTGCTCCGTCTTCCTTCTGGTCTGGTCTGGTCTGGTCTGGTCTGGTCTGGTCTTTTTGGGCCGCTTCTCTTTTGGGCCTTCCCTCTGCTGGGCCTCTGCTCTTGCTGTCCTTCTTCCTTCTTCGGGTGCCGCTGGTGTTCTGCTGCTGGTGTCTTTGTTCTTGCTTCTTGCCTCGTGGGGAGAAAAAGGGGAGGAGTCTGAAGTCCACGCTGGTTTCTTTGTTTCAGCTGTTCTGATCGGGACCTCTGATAAGGATCGGACTTCGGGTCTTAAAGGGGCAGTCCATCACAATTTTCCAACAACACAAAGAGATTTTTTAAAACTTTTTTTTCTTTTGCCTTTTTCCTGCTGCAGGTTGTAATAACCATTCTGATAGACTGAAATTGCTGCCCACAGTTTCTGTGCCCTTCAGCTGCCACCAACCTCTTGTGGGATCTTTCCCTGCACTCTCCCCGATCAGATGTTGGCAGACCTCTATGTTTCAAATGACACATTCTGTATTTTCCAGAACAGAAGGCTATGGGCCCTTTGTCTTTGCAGATGAGCAGACTCCTATTAGCCAGCCTGAGTTATGAAATTCAGATGACCTTTGTAAAGTTCTCTTTGACAACAAAGTACGAGTTTCACCAATATTGCCAGACAACTTTTGTTTGGGGTCACAGAGAAACATGGATACAGCCATTTTAAGGATCCTTGTTCAGTTTTTAAAAATTTTAGATCACTGCAGTGCAGAAGGAGGTCATCCGGCCCATCGTGTCTGCACCATTTCTCTGAAAGAGCACCCTAACGTCGGCCCAATTAACCCACCCTATCCATACAACTTGACCTAGGTCGATTTAGCATGGCCAGTCCACCTAACCTGCACATCTTTGGACTGTGGGAGGAAATCGGTGCATCTGGAGGAAACCCATACAGACGCAATAGAATGTGCAAACTCCACACAGTCATCCAAGGTCAGAATCGAACCATGGCCCCTGGCGTTGAGGCAGCAGTGCTAACCACTGTGTCGCCATACTGCCCCACAAATCCATATCCATATATATAAAATGTAAAAATATGCAGTGCGAGGTCTTAATCCTTCACAGAAGGGACAGAACAAGGAGGAAAACTCTGGTGGGAGAAAGATAGATAAGGTAGCTGGTAAAGGAGAAGAGAAGAAGGAAAAGACACAGTGCTGAAGAAGAAAAATCTGTATCAACCATTCAGACGGGTGTGAGCACTGAAAAAAAGAATCAGTGAGGCATCAGAGGAAGGAGAGATCCTGTGGATGGGAATTGCATCCAGGCGGAGGGCATCGGGGATAGGGGAGTTTCTGTAACATGGAGAAATGGAGGGTAGAAGTACAGGGATAGTCTTTGAGGGGCAATTCGAACTCCTCCTCCAAATCCTCTAATCATGGAAAGCTCCCATCAATAAATAGATCCCCCAGCCTCTCAATCCCCACTCTCTGCCACCTCTGAACTCCCCCATCCAATTTCGGGACAAACCGGTGATTACCACAAATTGGAGCCCACACCGATGCTCCCTCCATTCCCATATGCTTCCGCCACTGCCCCCAGACTCTCAGGGCCACCACTACTTGTGGCTTGTGGAGTACCGGGCCGGCAAGAAAGTCAGAGGAGCCCCAAACCTGTGCCCTTTCATGATGCCGCCTCTACTCGCTCCCACACCAACTATATTTGCCGCCCAGTTGTAATTACTAAGGTTCAGCAGTGCCAGACCACCCCGCCCAGGCTTCGCTCCAGCGGGCACTTTCTTTACTCGTGTAGTTTTACCGGCCCACACAAAACCAGAGATCACCCTATTCACCCGCTAATAAAAGACCTTTGGTCTGAAAATTGGGAGGCACTGGAAAACAAACCAAAACCTCGGGAGGACCGTCATTTTTACGGTTTGTACCCTCCCCGCCAGTGACAACGGGAGCATGACCCACCCCCGAAGGTCCTCCTCCATTTGTTCAACTAGCCGGGTCAGATTTAATTTATGTAACTGCTCCCATCCACGTGCCACCTGAATTCCCAAATAACGGAAACTCCCTCCCACCACTTTAAAATGGCAGCTCCCCCAGTCTCCTCTCCTGCCCCTCGCCTGATCACAAAAATCTAACTTTTACCCATATTCAATTTGTACCCAGAGAACCGGCCGAATTCCCCAAAGATCCGCATAATCTCCCCCATCCACCGACGTTGTTTGATTGTTAATATGTAACTCTGATACCTGCTTCTAGCAATTTTAATAAATCAAACGCATTTGTGCAATTCAGTTTTGCCGCCACCAATGAAAATTCAATTGGTCAGTTTTCAGGCAGCACTTGGTCATTTACAAAGGAAGCGGTCACAGCTAAATTCCGAAAAAGGGAAATTCAGTTCCTTGTTAGGCGTATAAATAGAAGTCTACACGGAAACAATTAAATGCATCATTGATAAATCTTTCAGCTTGATTTATATACGTTTTTGGAAGAAGCTACACCATGCTGTGGCTGTTTTCAGATGCTAGGAAGGCATAATCATAACCTCACCATTTTTCAATTTGCCTATCGATCTTTGCCTATCAATCAGTAGAAACTGTAAAGGTGCTATGTTTAATTACTGTAAAATTGTGCAGCAGTTTTGGATAACTTTTATTGCCACTAATTGAATGCTGTTTCACTGACTCATTAGCTTCTCCGAAATGTAGTATTGTGTATGATCATATATTTGTGCTCTGAATAGTGTTTTCAGAAAAAATAGAGAACTTTCAACTTTCAATTTGTTGACATCTAGAGGTTAAACTGTTCTTTTTCTTTAAAATATCTTACAGCCTCGATAAAGCACTCCATTCAGTTGGTTTTGATTCTGGATTTATAATATTTGAAACTAACTTGGCAAATCCATTGAATGAGTTATTGCTCATTCTACAGACAGTAAGTGCGAATGTATTACAAGACTTGAAGGTACAATGCACAATGAAATGCTGCAGTAAATATGATAATTTCCCTGTAACTAGCTATTGACACATTTATTTTGAGCTATTAGATCCTCACTGCTGTTGATTTCAATGGACATCCACCAATGCCTTAGAAACCCCCCCATCTTTATCTCCTGCAGAATGGCTTATATTCACACTGTTACTTTCCTTCCTTAGTATACTTGCTTAACATTTATCCACAAGATATCCCATTTTTTCACTTCATTTCCCTTCCACAATCTGTTTAGGGCCCACTGTAATTTGTTTTCATTGTCCCTTTTGTTTAAGCCTCTGTTTTTCTCCGTTTCTCTTCATTCCCCACTGCACTGACCTTCTGCAAATCTGAGACAGTTTATGCCTGTCTCAGCTCCAAATGATTTACATAAATTGTAAAAAAAATAGTGGCCCCAGCACTGATCCAGCGGCACCCTATTAGTGAGCTCTTACTACCTTTAGCAGCTTGATTCATAACAACACTTCATTTTCCCTCTGGTTTAGTTTATTTCTAGTCCACTTCATGTTGCATCCCATTTCCATAGTTCCCTGCCTTGTTGATTGATCGCTTTTGTATCAATGTATCAAAAATCCTATTGAAATTAGATTTTGAATAATATTAATAACACAACACTCACAAGTAGGCTTCAATGAAGTTACTGTGAAAAGCCCCTAGTCGCCACATTGAAGGCCCTGCTGCCTTGTTCTGCATTACAAGTCAGCTGTTTAGCCCACTGTGCTAAACCAGCCCCTACACTGACCAGGCATGGCACTGCACTGAATAAAATTAATTATCTGATCATTTTAATTCAGCAAAACTAATAAGCCTGCAATGGAAAATTGTAGAAACTCAATTAACCAAATATTAATCAAGTAGATTCTGCAGCGCTTCCATTGAATTTCTGTACCACTGTGCTCTTGAACTCCAGTAAATATGTTAAGAGAAAAATCTCCTTCCATAAGTCCATGCTGACTCCATCAGGTTTAGCTCAGTGGTCCTGTTCAGCTCAGTGGGCTAGACAGCTGGTTTGTAATACAGAACAATGTCAGCAGCGTGGGTTCAATTCCCTTGCCGGCTTACCCGAAAAGGTTTTGGAATGTGGCGACGAGGGGCTTTTCACAGTAACTTCATTGAAGCTTACTTGTGACAATAAAAGATTATTATTATTATCCTTATCAATATCTATCTATCTATCTTTCAGCATACCTTCTAAAACTTGGCGAGCAGCAAGTTCACTTTCCCACATTTTACTTAATTTCTTCCCTTTAAAAAAAAATTATGTTGCTAGTTTCCAAACCTCGATTCTACATCTGTTTTTAATGATTCTGGAAAGTATATGATTGTAAGGATATGGTGGACCTTTGCTGTCCAACTCTATAAATGATCTGATTTTAGTGCCTGGTGCTGCTTTCCACCCCTCAGCCTGTCAATGATTGAAAACAAAATAATATTTAACTTCTAATGGCTGCACCCTATATATTGAAACAAAACTGAAACATAACAGTACTACCATATATAGCACGGTAGCATTGTTGATAGCACAATTGCTTCACGGCTCCAGGGTCCCAGGTTCAATTCCGGCTTGGGTCACTGTCTGTGCGGAGTCTGCACGTCCTCCCGTGTGTGCGTGGGTTTCCTCCGGGTGCTCCAGTTTCCTCCCACAGTCCAAAATGTGCAGGTTAGGTGGATTGGCCATGATAAATTGCCCTTAGTGTCCAAAATTGCCCTTAGTGTTGGGTGGGGTTACTGGGTTATTGGGATAGGGTGGAGGTGTTGACCTCGGGTAGGGTGCTCTTTCCAAGAGCCGGTGCAGACTCGATGGGCCGAATGGCCTCCTTCTGCACTGTAAATTCTATGAAATATGTAAGGGTATAAGTCAGCCATTGACGCCTTGTTGAATCCCTCCAAGATCAGAGGTCGACTTACATGTTGAATATAAAAGTGAACCACCAGTATGGGTGGTCACCATCTTTGTCATTCGCCACTTGGCGCCTGACCTGTGTGGTCCTATTCCTGTGCATCTTCGCAGTGTGGTTCATATTGCCTGCTTCATATCCTGCAACCAGTTATAAAGGTGCTGGTAAATAAAGCATGCATTTACAAGGTTAAACTTGGAGGTGATTACCAATGGAGTGCTGTATGTGGTGGCTGAAAGGGGTTTGTACACCCAAGTATATGCAAGCACTGGGGTCGTGCTATACACCACAATCTACGGTATTTAAATGCCATCTCATCTTGGGAGTATTCAAGGTTTCAAACATTCAGTCTTTTAATGGCTCACAATTGTTAAATACTTTTAGTACTGTAGGTTCTTTGTGTTTGAAAAAAAAGACCTTATTTAATGTCCAGTATGATTGTCCCCCGATTTTGCTTCACCCTCTGTTTCCCTCCTTGCATTTCTTCCAAAGTACTTTTCACTTTTAGCTATGGGTGGGGATTTTATTTGGGCTATTCACCATGAGATCATGAAAACCAAAGCCAGTCTTCACCAGAGAGGTGGCTCAGTGGATGTCATTGGTTAGCAATCAAATATGAACCTTAACTGTGCCATCTTTGTTTTCTATCCTGGCATGATTAGGCTAACTGTAGGATCTCTCAGTTGAAACAACCACCTCGAGACCAGAAATGGAATCTTCTGGATACAATTATTTGAAGATATCCTGCTTTATCCACCCCAGTTCCAGCAAAGTTGACATTAAACAGTAGGAAGTGAAATTGCCAAAATTGAATGTCTAAATTGTCCCATACTTGTGAAGACTCTGAATTAAGGTTCAGGAACAATTCTGTGCACCTGATTGATTTTTTTTAGAAGCAGCATAGCTACACAGAAAGCTAAATGCTCCTCTGTGCATCACTCACCCAAACATAACTGCACCTCACCACACGTTGTTGTCGATTGCAACTAAAGTGTGTTTGTAATGACTTGATCACCACAGCAGGGATTGTGAGGTGGGTGATTCTTGGGGTGAGAGTTTCTTACTACTTAACTGTTCAGATTGAGCATTTGAGTGAAGATGGATTTGTGTTCCTGGATGGCTGAGTTACCAGATTCAGACTTTAGCTTTGTAAATGTTCGATTTATTGGCTCTTTATGAAGCACTTAATTCCCTTCAATACTTGCTGCTGAAATATCTTTATTTTGTTTGTAGGGTTAATGTGTTGATTGGAAAAATTAAAAAGTATCTTTCTGTTCTGTTACATTGCTACAGTTTTTATCTTTGTTGTGGCTTATGAAAACTATCCATACTTCAGATTATTGAAGATCATCATAAACCCATGCTGGAATTCCACTTGGAGAAATTAAATTTAATGATATGGATATATTTTTCAATGGAATTTCACTTATTAAAGACCAGTCAATCAAATGCTTGTGAAAGTTTCAATTAGGTTAAAAATCTAAATTTAGAAATATTAAGTCATATGGATTTTAAATGGCTCGCCAACAATATTGTTATTTTGCTTGTTTTGCCGCAGCTTGATTGTAAGCATCGACAGCAACAATATATTTACATTTATAATCACAGAATTCATGTCCTTTCTTTTCCTTCCTCCTCAGGTTTTCCCATTGGATTATATCCTAATTGCTATCATCACAGTGTACCTAGTCTTCACCTCCATGGCCGGAATCCGAAACATGGGCATCTGGTTTTTCTGGATAAGGGTATTTACCGTTATTGTCTGTGTGGGGTGTATGTCTGCACATGGGTTGAGAAAGAAGGAGGGAAGGGTGAAGGGAACAACTGAGGAACCTATTAGTAAAAGTATAACTGATCCCACTATATCGCCTAATTTATCACCACAGAGAACTATAAAATCCAGTATATGAGTCATGCCTCTTATGTTCTCTCAGTATAATCAGCTAATGTGGAGCATTTCTGACCAAATGATCATTGTAAAACGGTGGAGCATCGTAAGCAAAATTGGAAGTCATAATTTTAGGTTTAATGCCCCTTATTTGCTTTGGCAGGGAAGACGAGGCATTTGTTCATGCGTGTAACCATAGTAACGTCAGATTGCTTCATCTACTTCATAAGGGACTTACTTCTTCAGCAAGTCATACCATTCAGCCCATCGTGTGTGCACTGACCCTTCAAAAGAGCACCCTACATAGGCCCACGCATCCAATGTAACCCCACCTAACCTTTTAGACACTAAGGGGCAATTTAGCATGGCCAATCCACCCAATCTGCACATCTTTGGGCAATGGAAGAAAAAAAGAGCACCCGGAGGAAACCCACAAAGACACTGGAAGAATGTGCAAAATCCACACAGTCACCCGAGGCCTGAATTGAACCCAGGTCCCTGGTGCTGTAAGGCAGCAGTGAACCCGGGATCCTGGTGCTGTAAGGCAGCAGTGAACCCGGGTCCCTAGTGCTGTAAGGCAGCAGTGAACCCGGGTCCCTGGTGCTGTAAGGCAGCAGTGAACCCGGGTCCCTGGTGCTGTAAGGCACCAGTGAACCCGGGTCCCTGGTGCTGTAAGGCAGCAGTGAACCCAGATCCCTGGTGCTGTAAGGCAGCAGTGAACCCGGGTCCCAGGTGCTGTAAGGCAGCAGTGAACCCGGGTCCCTGGTGCTGTAAGGCAGCAGTGAACCTGGGTCCCTGGTGCTGTAAGGCAGCAGTGAACCTGGGTCCCTGGTGCTGTAAGGCAGCAGTGAACCCGGGTCCCTGGTGCTGTAAGGCAGCAGTGAACCTGGGTCCCTGGTGCTGTAAGGCAGCAGTGAACCCAGGTCCCTGGTGCTGTAAGGCAGCAGTGAACCCGGGTCCCTGGTGCTGTAAGGCAGCAGTGAACCCGGGTCCCTGGTGCTGTAAGGCAGCAGTGAACCCGGGTCCCTGGTGCTGTAAGGCAGCAGTGAACCCGGGTCCCTGGTGCTGTAAGGCAGCAGTGAACCCGGGTCCCTGGTGCTGTGAGGCAGCAGTGAACCCGGGTCCCTGGTGCTGTGAGGCAGCAGTGAACCCGGGTCCCTGGTGCTGTAAGGCAGCAGTGAACCCGGGTCCCTGGTGCTGTAAGGCAGCAGTGAACCCGGGTCCCTGGTGCTGTAAGGCAGCAGTGAACCCGGGTCCCTGGTGCTGTAAGGCAGCAGTGAACCCGGGTCCCTGGTGCTGTGAGGCAGCAGTGAACCCAGGTCCCTGGTGCTGTGAGGCAGCAGTGAACCCTGGTGCTGTAAGGCAGCAGTTCTAACCATTGTACTGCCCAATTAATTTGGATATTTTCTTTAAAAGTTAAACTCAAAGGAAGTTAGAGGAAAGGGGGATTTGGTTGAATGAGCAAAAGCTACTCTTTTTAAAACTTTGAAAATTATGATTAGTTCCAGTTAATGCTGCAGTGTTAAGCTTACTCTAAAGTTTAAGTACCTTTATGACTACTTAGCCTCAACCTTATTGTGCATAAACTAGCGTATCTGGAATTCCATCCTGACAATATACAGTTAGATTGAAATTGTCAATTCTTCACTTTGTGTTTTTGTGAAATAATTTTATTTGACGTGTCCTTTTGTTTCATCATTGTTTTATTTATACACACACAGTATGTTTTTATATAATGTTCCCAAAGGTTTGTTGTGTAGGATGATATTGAATAATTGTTTATGTTGGCAGTGAGGGATATAGAATGAGTGAATACCAAGTGGATAATGTAGTATAAACCTCTGTCTTTTTCTTACCTCTTGCAACTAGCTGTACAAGATCAGACCTGGTCGGACACGCCCACAGGCTCTTCTTTTTCTTTGTATGATCCTACTGCTGATGGTTCTGCACACGAGTTATATGATTTACAGTCTTGCACCCCAGTACGTTATGTACGGAAGCCAAAAGTATCAAGAGCATGTAAGTTTAATTATTTGTTCATTCTTTCCTTAAGTCAGTTGTTAATTCTGTTTCATGTCATTTCACTTTGACTTGGCCTGTCTTTATGACATCTGTCAGACCACAAGGTAAATGTACTTGAGGAAGGCCATTCACTTGTCCATCAAAGAAGCGAAAAATATTGTAGTCCCCATCGCAATATCTAGTTGAACGAATCTGAGGTTTTCTCCTCTGCTGCCCTAAACTAAAACAATTCCAAGTGTTGATTAGCCACAGTAAAGTTCTCCCTCATAAGTTCTCAGTTGGTCATTCACCAATGTTGACACATGACCTGTGGCAGCAGGGTAGCATGGTGGTTAGCATAAAGGCTTCACAGCTCCAGGGTCCCAGGTTCGATTCCCGGCTGGGTCACTGTCTGTGTGGAGTCTGCACGTCCTCCCCCTGTGTGCGTGGGTTTCCTCCGGGTGCTCCGGTTTCCTCCCACAGTCCAAAGATGTGCGGGTTAGGTGGATTGGCCATGCTAAATTGCCCGTAGTGTCCTAATAAAAGTAAGGTTAAGGGGGGGGGGTTGTTGGGTTATGGGTATAGGGTGGATCATGGCTCGGCACAACATTGAGGGCCGAAGGGCCTGTTCTGTGCTGTACTGTTCTATGTTCTATGTTCTACCTGTTGTTCTAATATTTTAACTTACCTTGCCACAGTGTGCTGAATGTTGTGATGTAATGCAATTCTTTTTCCTGAACCTAATTTTGTAATCCGTAGTTTGCTGTTTAAAAATTACATTGCAAATAATGCACACTTCAGCACAGCAAGACTTGAATAAGATTAAAAGCAGCTAAAGGTAAAAATTCATTTGCAACTGAAATATATTGGATTGCTACAACTGTATGTAGCTGTGTGCAGAGACTTTAAAGTGTTAAAGTAAATGCAGAGAATGATGAAAGTGTAACTAGTCTGTCCATAACTGAACTGAGAGTTAGCATTCTTCAGTCCTTTCATTAAAAGTGGCACTGCTGGAAAAGCACTTCTCTCGGAGTGATCAAAACAATTTGGGTAGGGAAGAATAACTAAAAGCAAAAAAAAGACAATATACTGTAACATCTTGAAACAAAAACAGATATTGCAGAGTATTTCCCTTTATCATACATAGAATTTACAGTGCAGTAGGAGGCCATTCGGCCCATCGAGTCTGCACCGGCTCCCGGAAAGAGCACCCTACCCAAGGTAAACAACTCCACCCTATCCCCACAACCCAGCAGCCCCACCCAACACTAAGGGCAATTTTGGACACTAAGGGGAATTTATCATGGCCAATCCACCTAACCTGCACATCTTTGGACTGTGGGAGGAAACCGGAGCACCCGGAGGAAACCCACGCACACACGGGGAGGATGTGCAGACTCCGCACAGACAGTGACCCAAGCCGGAATCGAACCTGGGGCCCTGGAGCTGTGAAGCGATTGTGCTATCCACAATGCTACCGTGCTGCCCATTTCTTTTATGTTCAAAAGCTTTATAAATGGCTAGTCCAGCCTTACCGTGTCAGTTCTGATTTAGCGCCCCACCATACACACACACTAATCTGATGTGCACTTACAACATTTTCTTCTTTTCTAGTTTTATAATTTTGTATACTTCTCAATAATTTGCTTTTAATGAATGTTACTCTGGAAGTGAATAGCTCAAAACATCCTGATGTAATAGTGCTGATTAGAAGATGAATTTATAAGTAGGGTGAATGATGAATGAATGAATTTGTACCCATTAGATGTGTAACAAGTATGACTGCACAACTTTGATTGAAAGCAAGAACAAAAATATTTGGTGGACTTGTGTTAGAGCTGCCTTGCAACATAGATGATAGGATTCGTCCTCATGGCGTCCATGCATTCATGGGCTGCCGAAGACACACCAAAGTGACGTCCCATTATGCCCTATTCTACCAATGACCGTATGATTTGGCTAGATGGTTGATTGAATTACTACAGCCAGTTCTTGATGAGTTTTCCACATATGCAGATAAAGTACTCTTTCACCTTTGCTTACTGATTGATAGCAGTGCCTTGCTAATGTGCTTCTTCGACATTATAGTTCTATTTACTAAAATGTCACTGAGCGAAACCATTGACAATTGTGCCACATCGCTATATCAAAAAAAAATTCACTGCCAGTTTCTGAATCTGTATTCATTGAACTTAACAACCCGCACAGAGTGGTTTGAATGACACTGTGTATGTCCAAAAGGATAATGGAGCCATAGGTCCAGTGGGCTATAAACCAACATTTATGTTGGTTTCCATGATAAATGCATTTTTGATACAATTAACCCGAACCTCCCACCCTGTGTATATTTCCGCTATGTAGATGATATGTTCGCAATCTTTGAATCTGTGCCTGCATACAAGTCTTTTCTTGCACACCTTAATATGTTCTACCATATGAGAAGCAGTCGAGTACTCCGGGACTGTACGCGATGGAGTTTAGAAGTATATGGGGAGATCTCACTGAAACTTACAAAATACTGAGTGGCCTAGATAGAGTGGGCGTGGAGAGGATGTTTCCAGTAGTAGGAGCAACTAGAATCTGAGGCCACAGCCTCAGACTGCAGGGATGATCATTTAAAACTGAGATGAGGATTAATTCTTCAACCAGAGGGTGCTGAATCTGTGGAACTCATTGCCGCCGAAGGCTGTGGAGGCCAAGTCACTGAGTGTCTTTAAGACAGAAACCAAGGTCCACCACTCTGAGTGAGGAGCCTAGAGGTAACTAGGAAGGCTGTGCCCAAATTGTCCATCAATCTTATTATTCTCAACCTTACTTTGGGTTAGGTGGGTGCAGTTCAGCATTGAGCATCTTTGCAAATTTCCATCTGCACAGCACCTAATTTAAACTGGTATCGGAATAGGAAGTTGCTATTAAAGTATATCATAGTATTTGAATCCTCTCTCCCTTCTTCCCCCACTCCCCTCCAAAAGCCAAGATGTTGCCTGACAGCTTCATAGTATTGACCAACCTTTCAGTGGCTGTTGGCATTTCTGCAGGACAGCTGTGAGGCTCACAGAATATCATAGAATCCTGCAGTGCAGAAGGAGGCCATTTGGCTCTGAAAGAGCGCCCTAACCCAGGCCCAATTCCCCCACCCTATCTTTGTAACCTCACCTTGGGACAATTTAGCATATCCAATCCACCTACCCTGCACATCTTTAGACTGTGGGAGGAAACCGGAGCAGCCGGAGGAAACCCACGAAAACACAGGAGGAATGTGCAGAATCCACACACAGCCGTCTGAGGTCTGAATCGAACCTGGGTTCCTGCCGCTGAGAGGCAGCAGTGCTAGCCACTGTGCCACCCCCGAATGGGAGGAGAGACACAACCGAAGTAATGGTAAATTTAGCAAAAAGAACAAAGGACTTGTATATGTAGGTACACACTCGAGCCAAGCTGTTGGCCTTGCTGGGTGTGATTTTCAGAATTTTATTGACCTACTGGAGATTTACAGGGAAGTACTTGGAGCCCTAAATTATGAAGAGAGACTGTTGTAACTGAATTTATTTTCAGTACACAAGGTTGGGGTCGAGAGCCGTGTCTTCCAAATGCTGAGAAGCACAGATAATGTAGTTGTAAAGTATATTTAATTTGAACTAAGCATGCATAACTGATGTTTAAAATTAACAAGCCTCAGGTGAGAGTAAATAAGTTCATGCCACATTGACGCACGCACCCCTGTGGATATGGGCACACTGCCAGCAAAAGCATTTAATGTCATTAGTTACTTCCTTGGAAACGAGACTCGGTTATAAATAGAACTGTAGATTATAGGGAAAAGTAGAGATGTTGACAATCGAAAGATTGCAACCATCTAAATTAGCTTGAGCAACTGATGTGCTGAAGATATTCTGCCATTTCCAGATTAACAAGTCTGCAAAACGTTCTCAAAATCTGTTCAAATGTGGGCCACATGTTACATGGTCAGTGGTTGAAGTAGGGTTGATAACCTTGAAGATTTGTCCCTCTTCCTTGTTAATTGGATCCAGTGGTAGGTAGGTGTGATGCTGGCAGCCTTAGAAGCTGTGTGCTGGTGAGGTTCAATATGTGAATGTAGGATATGAATCCTAACTTCCAGGGATTGCTGCTCGGTGAGTGATGGGTGCGTGGTGCATTAAGCAGAATAGGAGGTTGATGGTGCAGTAGGTCTGGGATGTAGGTTGAGGATGCTTGCATTCACCTTGACCATATTTATGAGGTTATTGCACAGCTATCATGTCTGAGGCATAGTCACCCTGATGATGTGCTCCAACTCCCACCTCAGGTAAAGTGTGAGGGAATACTGGGCAACAAAACACCTCTTCTGGAGTTGTCCTTGCTCACCAGAGTTCCTAAGATGTTATTATTGAACCAGGGAACTTGCCATTGTGTGCTCTGCCATTGTGGTTCATGGAATCTTACTAGTTGATTTTCCAGCAATCTTCAGTTCAGGTACATGGCCTTCCTTTAATACGAAGTGTCCTTTAAGAAGAGCAGGGGTTTGCAGTCCACATGGCCAATGAACAATGCTTCGGGATTACTTCAAAATTACAGAGAGGCAGCACGCTACATAGAGCAGAGAGAAGCAGCTTTTGGGTGAACACTTCAGTCATCTCATTGAGGTGGTAGCACCAAGTTTGCCTGTTTGAATGTTTGATGCAAATCACAAACCCAAATATAAAGGTTATCCAATTTCTAGCCTTGAATTTTAAGGTTCCACAAAAGAATAACACTGATCAGCAGGTTGCGTGGTAATCTTGGAAATACAGGAAAGAGAATATTAAGATTTCAATTTTCTTTGGCTGAACCCATTTGCAATGTGTGGTGACCTTTGACCTGGGAGCAGTACCCAAGTAGCATTTCTAAATTGTCTAAAAGATCTTTGAAATCTGTAATTCTTTTCAAGAATGTTTGAACGGGACTTTAAGAGTTTGCATCAATTATAAAGAGATCAATTGTAATTTTGTTGGATAATAGAAAATATGGTCCATATGAAATAGGAGCTCTTGAAGGTACTGAACAAACTGGCTAAAATGGTCTCAAATCTGGAAAGCTGTGTGAATAACTCTGAGATGACAAAGAATTTAGGGTTTTCCCTGAAATGGCATAACTGAATTGGAGTGGTCTTGGTTGGTCAGGTTAAAAGGAACTCTGGCAATCTAGACCGCCCGGACAGCCGTGACAAGAGAGAGGGTTTGTAGAAGTGTGCCTTGCTGGTGATGGCACCTCTGCAACACTAAGGTGAAAGCTGTTGTCAGATAGGACTCTGACATACCCTGCTTGAATGAGGAACAATGTATATTGTGAAATTGTGTAGCTACGTGGGTGCCACATTTCGTGGACAGTGATGTGAATGTTTATGGTTTCATAAGATGTATTTTTGTTGTATAGGGGGACTTTCGCTGGCGACATGTAGGTGGAGGTCTCACGTTAGGTGGCTCCTGCTAGAGCTTCTGGTTTTTGGCCCTTTATACCCAGTTTTCTGGGGACAATTTTGGATGATTAGCTGTTGGGAAAGTGTGAGGAAGTCATAGGATATCAATGTTCCAGAAGAAGAATCTGAAGAAGGGGTGATCGAATGCCCACCGGTGAGTTTGATTGTGAATTCAGCAAGAGGAAAGATGGCGGGTGCAAGCTTGCCGAGTGGGGTTGCGCGCCATTATGGTGGATAAGCTGGCCGAGGTGATGGCGGGGAGGTTTGTGGGACTGTTCTCGAAGCATTTTGATCTACGTTGGAAAGAGATGATGACCTTGCTCAAGGAGTGGGTGGGTGAGACTCTTGCCCCAGTAAAGGTGGCTTTGGCTAAGTCGTCAACGGGTAAGAGAGCAAGGAAAGGCATTGAAGGGGTGGAGGAGGCATTGATGCAGCACAGCGACCAGTTCACCTCAATGAGTGAGAAGCTGCAGAGGGTGGTGGAGCGCAATATAGGGCTGAGAGCTAAAGTGGAGGACCTGGAGAACCGGTCACAAAGTCAGAATCTAAGGATCTTGGGACTGCCAGAGGGGAAGAGGGTCGGAGGACGACTGAGTACTTTGTGAAGATGTCAGCTAAGTTGATGGGGGAGAAGGATCCCTTCCTCTGAGTTTGATAGGGCCCATGGGTTGATCTGCCTGAAGCCAATGATGAATGAGCCACCAAGAGCTGTGACAGTCTGCTTCCACAGTTATCAGCTGAAGGAGAAGGTGTTGAGATGGGCGAAGCTGAATCTAGAGGTGAGGTGGGAAGGCATTGGTGTTCGGATATATCAAGATCTCAGCGGAGCTGGCGAGAAGACGGGTGGCCTTTGGCTGGGCAAAGGCAGCGTTGGAAAAAAGCAATGTGTGGTTTGGGGTGGTCTACCTAGCGAAGCTGAGGGTGACTCACAACTCTAAGGACCTCTACTTTGAGACGGTGGAGGAGGTGGAGGTGTTCGTGAAAGCTAAAAGACTGGGACTGAAATGAGTTTAGACTTTGGTGGTGTTGATCTTGTTTATTTGTGTATCTCCCTTTTTTCCCCTTTTCCCCATGTTTTTTATTCTTTCTTATGCTTAAAGTTCCAGTTGGAACTGGATCCGGTGATCGGGTTGGAGGGTGGGGTCATCTTGCCGATTTATGGGAGGATTTTGGAGGAAGATAAGGTGGGCAGGATTCTTCGTCCCGCTGCACCAGAAATCTGGTGCAGTGCACCCCTGCGATTCACCATATCGCCAGCCGGCCAATGGGGTTTCCCATTGTGGGCAGTCCCATACCATCGGAAAACGCCCAGGGCACCGGCACAACGGAGAATCTTGACGGCGGAGAGTCCAGCCCAAGGTGTCTCTGGAGGCGTTTAAGGTCGAGTGGGAGGAGGAGCTGGGGATGGCGCTAGAGGAGGGATTGTGGTTTGAGGTGCTGCAGAGGGTGAATGCCTCAAAGTCAAGGCTGGTGTTGATGCAACTAAAAGTGGTACGTAAGGCGCACCTAACAAAGTCGAGGATGAGCCCGCTGTTTGAAGGGGCAAAAGATATTTGTGAACTGCCGGAAGTTGGAAAAAGTTTGGAGGTTTTTCAGCATCATGTTGCCGATCTTTCGTGTGGACTTGGAGCCTCGTCCCCTGGATGCCATATTCTGGGTGTCAGACCTACCGAAGTTGCAGGCGGGAGCAGGGGCAGATGCTTTAACTTTCGCCTCACTGATCGCTCGCAGGCGGGTTCTGTTAAGGTGGAGGTCAGCTTCTCCACCCTGTGCCAGGGTGTGGCTGGGGGATCTAATGGAGTTCCTGCATTTTAAGAATATTAGATTTTCCCTCAGAGGAGCGAATGAAGAGTTCCCCAATAATAATAATCAATAATCTTTATTATTGACACAAGTAGGCGTATATTAACACAGCAACAAAGTTACTGTGAAAAGCCCCTAGTTGCTATATTCAGGCGCCTGTTTTGGTACACAGAGGGAGAATTCAGAATGTCCAATTCACCTAACAGCACTTCTTTCGGGACTTAGAACAGTACAGCACAGAACAGAGCCTTCGGCCCTCGATGTTGTGCCGAGCAATGATCACCCTACTCAAACCCACGTATCCACCCTATACCTGTAACCCAACAACCCCCCCCCCCCTCTTAACCTTAACCTTACTATTTAGGACACTACGGGCAATTTAGCATGGCCAATCTACCTAACCCGCACATCTTTGGACTGTGAGAGGAAACCGGAGCACCCGGAGGAAACCCATGCAGACGGAGAGAGCATGCAGACTCCGTACAGACAGTGACCCAAGCCGGGAATCAAACCTGGGACCCTGGCGCTGTGAAGCAACAGTGCCAACCACTGTGCTGTCCAAGAGGTTGGGGTTTGTTTATTCTGCATTTTGGATAACTAGTTACTGCCAATTGTTAGGGTGGGTGAGAGGGCAGGTGGATGTGGGGGGTATGGGGGAGGGGGCGGAAGGAGTTTGTGTTGGATTTATATTTACAATGTCATGTTTTTCAAATGTTAAAATTAGAGAACTTCAAAAAAAAAAGTTGTTTTTTGGCTATTTAGTGTATGACCTTTGAAGTATCATTGGTGCTTAATGTGTTGGTTTTGATTCGTATTAATGTGAAAGCTGCAAAATGCAGAACCTCGTTTGTAATTTCTTCATTGGGGTCATTTAATACATTTGGTTATAGTTACCGTTTCTCCACGGGGATCGTAGTAAATGGTTAAACTTAGTCTGTTTAACTTGAAAAGAAGGAGCATTTTCCATGTTACTTGTTACAAGCAAAGCAGGTTTAGTATGGTTATATATTACTGATGGGTTCAATGCCATGCATAAAGAACAAAAAAGAATCTACCTGTAGAATTGCATCTATGTTGTATTTGTTTTGATACCGTTTTCCCTCGTTCAACCTTGCCTCAAGACTGTCTGCTTCAAGGTTGTTGTGTACTTGTAGTTTTGTTGAGCTTGGGGATGGGGCTGATATTAAGACTAAAGTGCCTGTCTCGTAGCCAGATGGTGTTTGAATCCCAGAGCTGCGAGTCACACAATTGGTCTGTTAAATTTTATTAATTCTAGGTCAGGCAGCTCTTTGGGAAAGTGGATCGTAATGTTGGGGGGTTTTAATTGCACTGGGAGGAAGAATTGGCCTAATTTTGTTCGCTCTGCTCTAAATGCACGCATTCATTCCACAGTTTCAGCAAAGTTCCATGAATGGAAATGGTAAAGTAGTTCCAGGATATTAAATCAACCAGCAGTGTCTTAGCCAAAGGTGTATCTGTAAAGACTTAATTACCTGCAAATGCTCGCATTCGAAGCATTGTCTTGCATCTTTGACTTTGTCTATATATATGTCTCTGGAACATACGCATTCATTCACCTGAGGAAGGAGCAGTGCTCCGAAATCTAGTGATTTGAAATAAACATGTTGGACTTTAACCTTCTTACTGCACACATGAGTGGTTGTGAAGGGCAATAGCAACAAAATGCATGTTTTATTCAACACTGGACACTCCTGGGAGATGCTGCTCCAGAATACTGAGTGTCTCATGGGCTTTTGGTGTGTTTTTAATGTGGCATCACAGATCAGCTACAGCAGCATAGTCTTTTTGAGTCAGCAGATTCTGTTGTGCGATCCTGTCCAATAAGTTACACTCCCCTATTTGAATCTCTGGCCGCCTCTTACTTTTAAGGAAGCAGTCCTCTTGCCAACAGCTGGAAAATGGAAGCAACTCTACTCTGCGATTTGGCGCATACATGGAGTATGCGCATCATGGGTACATGCAGAGCATATGACCTGCTCTGTGCTGCTGCTTCTGGCCGGAAGATTCCACACAGTTTAATATATTTTAATTTAAAAGGCATCAGCAGCTGCCATTCTCAACTTAAAAGCTGGTAGAAGCTATTAGGTGATCACCGTGGGAACGGCGCAACCGATCGCTCTGCCACTATCCTGACACCCGCCTACAAGCCTGTGGGTCACGACCTGCACTTTAAAAAAAAAAACCCTGACCGAGAAGGGTAAGGGCAGCAGATTGTGGGTGCATTTACACCACTTGAACTCCAAGAGTTCACATGCAGGGCACCAGATTCTTAAGGGAAATGAGGGCAGGGCAATAAAAGCTGGGCGAGCTCACATCCCAAGAATGAACAAAAACATATGTTGTTCTCAGGCAGATTAATCAAACTCATTTGTTCTTCTGAGAAAAAGGTTTATGATGTATTCTCCACCCATTGGCCAAAATGAAATTTGTATTAACTTTTGGAATATTCTAACCTTGCCATTACACATTAATGCAACATCTGTTACTGGTCTCAGCATGACATTCACAAGATCTGTACATCTCGAGAACCAACCCATTCCACACAGTATTCGATTAACTTTTTTTGTCACCTTCAACCCTTTTCCCAACCAGATAGTCAACAAATTATTCTTCAAAAGTGTTATCAAAATGTTAACTTTTTTTTCTGAAAAAGTCTTCTGTATATACGTAGTCTGATTCCTGTTTTGCGTGAAAGGGAAGAGGGAGGAGGGCACAGAGGCGAGCATAGGAATTCCTTCTAACCTGGAGCCATGCTCGCGTCTCGTTTAATTTTGTCTTTGCATCCTCCAGCTCTGACTATTCAAATTCATTATTCCACTTGTGTCTTTTTTTTTGATATTGCTCTTCTGGCTGATGTTCCTCCCATGGGATAGATACCAATTTTTCCATTCTCTTTAATTTATGCTCTAGCATTTAAAATGTTTGAATCCGTGTCTGTGACCTGTTACTAAGTTCCTTAGTTAGAACTGTATTTTAAAGGAATTATGCACTGGAATTTAAATCCTATCCTACCAGCAAGTCTCTTTTCTATTCATTAAAGATAATTTAGGTCGAGGGAGAAGGTAGTATTTTGTTGAAATCTAAATTGTGAACGTGAACTACTCTAATTCTCCCTCATGACAGGATGCTCTTGTAATCTGAATTTGTACACTAAGCAGTGGAGCTAATTATATTACACAGAAGGTACCAAATGTACTGTTAATACAAGAAAATTGCGAGGAAATATTAACTTTCCTAATTGCATGAAAATTATGAATTTTCGAGTACACTGGTACATGACTAAATGATTCATTAAGATTTTAATATTTTTACTGTATAAATGAGAAGAATTAATTGAATGTAATTAAGTTGCCTAATATACAAAATGTGTGATTTAGTGTGAACTCGGAATCCATGGACAGAATTTTCCCCCAAAATGGCAGTGTGTCAGTTACTGACTGAAAAACAGCATGTGTTTCCGTAGAGAAACAGCCAGGTTCGGGGGGGGGGGGGGGGGGGGGGTTTAAGGACGTTGGCAAGCCCAGCTTCATAGAGATCAGGGCGCCGTTTTTAAAGGGCGCCCTGATCACAAAGTTAAGAAGCAGGCCCCTCCCACTTCAGAGGACATCGGAACCTTCCCCATCTGGCAGTCCCCCACCATATTGTCGCCCCACCTCTTGGGGCCCTGCCCTGCCATGTCCCTGACCACCCAGGAGCTACACTGTCATCAGTGCCGCTGGTGCTGCTGGAAAACGGTAGTGATTCCCGCTGGCGTAACATCATAGCGGAGAGTTTGGGAGTGGGGGGGGGGGGGGGGGGGGGGGAATATCAGACGTCTCCAGAAGAAACGCTGTTGTTTTCAATTCATTCAGGTTGATGATCAGGTTCACACCCTCGCTGGGTGTGAACCTGATTATCTGCCCGGCGGGATGCAGGGCCGGAGCGGAGAAGATTTGGTTCGAAGATCTCCAGGATGCAAATCCTGTTAGGGTCCTCTTGTGAGCCATAATGGGATTTGTGAACAGACCTGGAATATCACGGCCCATATTTTTGTTCATCAAAATTACACAAATGCTGCGGCTAAATTGAAGGCTGCTTTTTTTGCGAAAATACCTTCCATATCACGGCCATCATGTCAAATACCTGTTCCAATCCATTTTCTTCATTTAATTTTACATTTTTGTTACGTTTAGCTCTGCTTAATTGAATGAAATATGATGCCATTGTTAGACAATATGGAAGAGTGTCACTAACATCTTTTGAAGCCTTGTCATTCTTCTGGATTTATTTCTCTATGCAAGCCTCAGTTTTAATAGACGGGGACAAATTGGTCTGATATGTCATTGTTTTAACCAATTTCAAATGATGTTGCATGTTGTCTTAATTGTTTTATCAAGGTAGTTATTAATCAAATCATTAACTGCCAACTGAATTGTTCCTTACTGTCCAGATATAATTAAATCCTAATTTTCGTCACAGCCTGGTGAACGAGTGATAGAGTCAACCAAGAGCAATGTTTGCAAGATTTTATTGAGGCACAGTGTCACTCTGAAATAAGGCAATCTGCCACAGAAGCTTAAAAGTGCATTTTCTGTTGACGTTATCACATCATTGAATCTTGTGTGTTGGTGATAACTGAACATTGGCAAACCTCAAGGTCACTAATACAGATCATTCTACCTGTAAAAGAGATTAAATGCATTTCTGGGCTTTTAAAAAATATATTAGTGTAACTTTTTGTTGAAGTAATTCTAATTGCGCTGAGGTACAAAAAACATGCTTTGGTTTTAATTAATCCCCACCTCCCTTTTAAATTACCGGAAGTTTTAGTTTGCATTCTATTTCCAACATCTGTTAAGATGCTTGAATATGTGCATTCATTTGCTGGAACAATTTTAAATTTGAATCTTCCACCACAACACATTTTGAACAGCGGAATTTACAGAGCTATCGGGATCAGTCAAACAGTAGGATTAATTTCTATTTGCTCTAGCCAAGCACTGGCATGAACACAATCGCCTGTAATTTTCTACCTTAAAATCCTGGTGATCCTAATATGCCCAACCTTCTGACTCAGATCTTTAGGTCAGGGAGGAGTGTGCAATAGTTGGAGGGTGGTTGAGTTCCTTAAGGGAGTGGGTCGAGTGCCGTGGAGGTCAATGTGGGCCTGTACAATTGTTACCCAAAAGATGGAAATGGTTTTAATTCGTCTAACATTTTCTGGTCTGTCATTGGTGTAAGACCGTCAAAAACATCCAAAATTTGTTATTTAAGTCGCATTTTCGAATGGATCCCAGCGCAGAGCAATTGCCCGGGGAAAGTTTGCACTTCCAGGAAATTGCTGTGCAAACCTTTACCTGTGAACCTTCAGGGTTAAGGCAGAAGCGTGTTGGTAGTGCATCCGTGGGGTGCCCCATCCCAATACTGAAACTCGTACAGTATGGCCCATGTGGTTGAATGACCATTTCCTGTGGGTTCCTGTTGGTCTTTGAAAAACTAACCCTTATTGTGAAAATAATCCATCCAGCCTATTTCAATGTTAAATTATTGGGTTAGTCCTCATCTAAATTTTCTGGAAAAAAATGAAGATTGGGAGTTTAGTTGCATGGTGAAAAATATTGTTTGTCCAAAGATAGGAGCTAGAAACATTATGTTGTGTTTAACGTGGAACCCAAGTGTGAGAAATTAATATTTCATTCATCACAAAGTTGATTATCGTCAGCAGGATAGAAGTCAGGAGTTTTCTAATGTGCTTCTCTGTAGGGACAATGATGCTTGAGTATATTTTTGGACATAAATCAGTGAGGTGTACTATAAATGAGATGAACTGAATTAATTATTATGAAATAGATCACGATCTTTCCAAGTACAAATTATCGTGTGTGTATTCAATTCTAAACTGATTAGAGTAACACAAAAGGTAATTACAGGTTTACATTGCTCCTTTTTGTTGAAGCCAGTAAATGGGAAAGCTTTAGCCATTACAGAGATGCTGTTGCTGTTCAGTTTGCCTTTTTTTCACCTTGGAATTGTGACCATTAATTACTAGTGTTTGTATTTCTAGTATTTTTTATAGGGGGGTGGGGAGCGAAATAATTTTCCCACTGCTTGAAATCCTTGGTTTGAACATAAAGCTTAGTCAACTTTCATGGTGAGTCGCCTGTTTGAGTGAACACTTGGGTTGGTGCACAAATAATGTCATCAGTCCATGAAAAAATAATTTTAAGGAATTGAGCCACAGCCCTTCTTATTGGACCAAGGTCTGGTAAAGTAGCAGGAATATATTATGTAAACATTGAAAGACCATTCACTTTATGAAAAAGAAAACCTACTGCTTGCGGGTCTTGACCTAATTGTCAGCGGTTGGAGGGAATTACAGAAATCAAGTTCATGTGTGAATGTAAGAAGAGTAAGCTTTATATAAACAGAGTTAAAGCATTTGTATTTTTGTATGTGTATAATTTTCCAGGTCAACCACACTTCATTTGACTCGAGGCAAGAGATTTCAAATGCAACCTGGGTGACAAAGATGTGTGATGCAAAGGCACCTGAAGGTGAGTTGATACAATGTCTTGCAGGTTATTGTGCAGTTTTACATCAACCTTTTGGCAGACAGACTTGAAGTCTTTACATTAAAGCCAAAACACCATGTAAAACCGTAGGACAATAGAATGTTTTCAGAGGTGAGGTATAAAAGACATTTTGTTAGATGACTCACCATGGTGTATTATTGCGTGGTCTTTGATAGGGTGGGTCATAGCATTTTTCTCCTGTTATATGGCTCAGCAGGTGAGCCCACTTGGTTCCACTGTTGCCTATCTGATTAACTTTGGAGTCTCCCAAGGATCTTTCAATGGGTTCATCTACTGACGTGGGTCAGCTTCCACATTAATTAACGGAAATCTCCGTTCCACTCTCACCTCCCTCCCAAGCACTTTTCTTGACCCTTTGCTTCCTCTGTGCAGTCACATTGTTTAACACCCAGTCTTCAATGAGCTACAGTGTCCTCCAACGAAGCATAGGAAAGATCAAAGCTTCCATCTTCACTCCTTGCCGAAAACGTTGTATACTTGACTTGGCCATTGTCTCTGTTTGAACCACACTGCAGCCAACCTCTGTTTCCTCTTTGAGCCCAAACTGATCCAAGTCCTCCACAACACAAAAGACATTTTACTTTCACCTCTGTAACAATCTCTAACTTGAAATATCTGTCATACCTCATCTGTGGCTTTGTGACTGCCAGATTCAAATATTCCAAGATCCAACAGGCTAGTTTCCTATCTTTGAATCTCTGTAAACTTTAATTTGTCTCTGTCTGTATTGTAAGGGCCCTTCCTTTTGATTCCCTTAGTTCCTAGTTATTTTGTTTTGTCTTTATAGTTTTTGGTCCATGGATCGTTAATGGAGACATAACTTTAAGTTGAGCAGAGGAAGTAAGGAACTCAAAGGTGTCAAAATATCACACTGTGTTATAAAATTGTGTATTTTTGGCAGAAGAACCCAGACTTTATGGCATCTAAGAGATTGGAGGGGTTTGTTTTGACTGGCTGGCTAGTGGCCAATGGATTGGCGAAGGACAGATTGCCTCGGCAAATGATGGCCATTAGTTCCTGTCAGATTTCTTTCTAAGAAAACCTGAGAGAAGCCACTGGACCTCCAAGGTGGACGCAGCACTCTCTCTCTCTCTCTCTCTCTCTCTCTCTCTCTGCTCTGCTGTCTACTATCTGAAAACAAAAGCTTCTGGTTCCTGAAAGAAGAAGCTGTCTTGCTTTCTCAAATGATGGCTGTCTGCAGTGAAAACCATTACAAGCTGAAAGAAAAAATAGCATCCTTCTGAAAGCCTAAACTGAAGAAACAACTAACTGGGAGGACGTCCATCTGAAACAAAGACGCTTATCCTTTTACTTTCTTCGGTATTTAACAGCCCTGTTTCCCGTCTTTGTTTGTTTGTGTATAGCGATCTTCAGCAGCCCCGATGAGGTAGTTAGGAGGGTGAGTAAGGTGGTTTACCAAATCAGCACTCTAGATCGTAGGCAGAAGGACTGATTATGCCACATTAATATGTTGGAAAAATACCATCATAGAGAGGAAGGTAGGAAGGAACAAGTGTATCAGGTGATAGGAGTAGTGGAAGAGGGCAGAGATGGTATGAGGGAGGTAGAAGAAGGGGTTGACCGTTCACAGAGCGACCCTCCTGTGGTATGACTTGAAAATACAGTATTACTAGAACAGTCAGATACTGAATTTACGTATTTAAAAGAAAAGCAATGAAAAGATGAGGATACTGCAAAAGAATCAGCTGATTTGTAGGGACACACCAGGATGAACGACAGTAACTAATCATGATGTAGATGTTGACTCCAACCTGGTAAAACAACCCATATTGACTGAATCCACAGGAAACTAGCTCAGATAGAGGCGGAAATCCAATAGATGTTGGATATATTGCAAAAACAGGCGAAACTGGTATCGTCCGCAGAATGCCAAACAGCATTTTAAAAATTACGGGTTGGGCAGCACGGTGGCGCAGTGGTAGCACTGCAGTCTCACGGCGCCGAGGTCCTAGGTTCAATCCCAGCTCTGGGTCACTGTCCGTGTGGAGATTGCACTTTCTCCCCGTGTTTGCGTGGGTTTCACCCCCACAACCCAAAAGATGAGCATGGTAGGTGGATTGAACACACTAAATTGCCCCTTAATTGGAAAAACTGAATTGGGCACTCTAAATTTAAAAAAAAAATTACGGGTTGATTATTTATCAATGTATGAACTAGAGGGAAGGAGACCGATATAATGAGAAAGGATGAATGGATATATGTTTGGGATTTATTTCTTACATAGCTCACAATGAAATGTCCATTCATGATGTTTCATTTCTTTTAGGGAGAGCAATATGTAAGGGTCCTTCCTTTTGATTCCCTTCATTACTATGTATTTTATTTTGTCTTTATCATTTTTGGTCCATCGATCATTATTGGAGACATATCTTTAAGTCGAGCAGAGGTAGTAAGGAGCTCATAAGTGTCAAAATATTACACTCTAATATTTTGAGCAGAAAAACCCAGACTTTATGGCACCTAAGAGATTGGAGGGGTTTATTTTGACTGGTTGGCTAGTGGCCAATGGATTGGCCGACGCCAGAATTCTGCTTTGTTTTTCGGAGACAACCCAAGAGAAGCCAGGGGACCTTCAAGGTGGAAGCAGCTCCCTCTCTCTCTGCTCTATTATCTGAAGGCAGAAGCTTCTGGACCCTCAAAGAAGAATCTGTCTCTCTTTGTCGAAAGCTGATTGCCTGCTAGTTCTGTGAGTCTACAGTGAAAACCATTACAATCTAAAAGAACATCCATCTGAAAGCCTAGACTGAAGAAGAAACCAACTGGAGGAGGTCCATCTGAAACAAACACGCTCATCCTTTTACTTTTGTCATTATTTTAGACGCCTCTTTGGCCTCTGTGTTTGTATGTATGTGTGTGTATAAAGGGTGGGGCAAGGTAAAAAGTGGGCGAGTTAGAGATTAGATAGTTGTATTTGCTGCCTATTTAATTCTGGTAACTTAATAATAAAAAAAAATAATTGTGTTAAAATTTACAGACCTGATGACTATAGATATAGAAGGTGGTATTTCAAAAATAGATGTTAATTTCAACCATACAGTGATTTAAATTAGAACAAAGACCTTTTAAACTAATACTCTTCAATTACATTACTAACAGATTAATCTGTTTTAAAAAGTTGTTGAACTGCAATAAAATGGTTACGAGTATGTTTATGTCTTCAAGGATCTAACTTTTAAGTGCAGGTGAGAGACTATTCATCTCTTGATATATTTACTCTACATTCTCTAATTTGACAATCTTACTTGTAAAGTCCATAGTAGGCACAGATCACAGATGGCCGCTATCTTGTATGTACTGACAGAAGACTGTCCATCTGCATTGTTTTATTTTTTCATAAGAGCGCAATCTATCTATTAACTTTCGCGGGGCATTGTTCAGTTTATTAAGAAGCTAAGGCATATATATGGCAAAAGGGAGGATAGAAACAATATAATACCATATAATTCAACCTTGTGCAGGCATAGAACTCAACGTAACTTTTATCACATTGATTGAAATGTCAGGATCTCTGCATTAGTCAGTAATATTAGGGTAAGTACATTCATTTTGCATGGAAGCATTAAGTACTAGTGTCAAATGTGTGTGATTGAATTACCTAAAAAATTGATGTCCTGGTGTATCCCCACCTTGAATATGATTCTCAAACCTATAATCCTAATAAAAAGTTACTTGCATGAATACAAGAGAACATTTTTTTCAGGAATGGCAAAAAGAATTCAACCCAACAAGTTTGCCAAGTGTTCATTGATCTCCTTTCGGGCCACACTAATTCTTCAGAGAAAGTGCTAGTGGGTCTTGTAGTGATGGAGCTCTCACAATGGTGTTTGATCGAAGGTTTCTGGCCTTTGAACCAGATGAAGGAACTGTAACATTGGTGGTGTAATGTGGAAGGAAATTTATGGTGAAACCAGCGAGTTTAGACCCTGAGACTGGAGGTGGTGGGAAAGAGAGATCAGATCCTGAGACCTGCGGATGTCCTTGGCTTAGGCCAGCTTTTACTGCCCTCCCTAATTGCCCTTAAGAAGGTGGTTGTGAGCTGCTGCCTTGAACTGCTGCAGCCCATGTGGTGTAGTACACCCACAGTCCTATTAGGGAGGAAGTTTCAGGATTTTGACCCAGCAATAGTGAAGGAATGGTGTATTTCCAAGTCAGAATGGTGAGTGACTTGGAAGGGAGCTCCCATGTGGCTTCTGCTTTTGTTCTTCTAGATGTTAGTGGTTGTGGGTTTGGAAGGTGCTGTCTCAGGAGCCTCTGAATTGCGGCAGTGCATCTTATAATAAATAGATGGTATTGATTTTGTTGCATTCTCAGGGGCAATTAGGGGTGGGCAATAAATGCTGGTCTAGCTAGAAATAGATCATAGAATTTACAGTGCAGAAGGAGGCCATTCGGCCCATCGAGTCTGCACCGGCTCTTGGAAAGAGCACCCTACCCAAGTTCAACACCTCCACCCTATCCCAATAACCCAGTAACCCCACCCAACACTAAGGGCAATTTTGGACACTAAGGGCAATTTATCATGGCCAATCCACCTAACCTGCACATCTTTGGACTGTGGGAGGAAACCGGAGCACCCGAAGGAAACCCACGCACACACGGGGAGGATGTGCAGACTCCGCACAGACAGTGACCCAAGCCGGAATCGAACCTGGGACCCTGGAGCTGTGAAGCCATTGTGCTATCCACAATGCTACCGTGCTGCCCTTAAATGTCCACATTCCCCGGATGGATAGAAACAGTTCCTCAGTACTGGCTATACCGCACAATTTGATGTCATGCACTTTGTCGTCCAAATCACTTGGGTAAATACCGAGCAACAGTGTTCCCAGCACTGATGTAGGAAACATTACTTCCCACTCTCCACCCTCCTGAGTCAATGTCTTTAACCCTTACTCTCTGTTTAAGCATAATGCTCCACAGACACTTCAAAGGCAGTGAGATTGAAATGCAGGAGCATCATTAGAAATAAGCAAAAAAAACATCATTGATGTGGCTACGCATAGTATATTATTTTATATTGTTAGGCAAAGACAAGTTGCCCATGTGAATCTCATCATTACAGTTACTCTATGTATGCATATTATGAAATAAACTTAATGATTAGTCTCTGACCTTTTCTTACCATGTGCTGCTAGGTTCCACCTTCAGGGAGATTGAGCAGGACACGTGCAACAGCTGTGATTGTGCCATTCAGATCATGGGAATGCTTTTGCTTCACTCCTGGCTTAAGCTATTGTGTAGTTAGAGTTTGGGCACACATTTAAATGCAACTTGTCAGGGCACTTGTAGAAGTGACTGAAACACCTGTATTTGAAAGAATATCTAAGGCAAGACCTGACTGAACTTGTAACATTTCTAGGGACTCTAGTGGAGAGAAAAGTCAACCAAAGCACCACTAATTACCTCCATAAATTTCTTTAGGTTTAGTTAATTATTGAACTTTTCCCAATTTTGGGGGCTGGGAAGGAGCTGGGTTGAGGTGGGTGTTATTGCTGTCTTTTGTCATGTGCCTGTGGCTTTTCTCTGAGTTACGTAGAAAGAATATAAAATTATATAGCCCCTGACTACATCCTCATGTGATCTCAGCACTGCTAATGAATTCTTCAATTGCTGAAGTATAATCGTTATACAGGGAATTGAACTGCACATAGCAATTTTCCGCACGCAGAAAATTAGGTATATGGTTAGTTAATTTGACCCTGTGGTGATATTTGATAGAAGGATGTTACCCCGGAGACCGGGGAACCGCCCTGCTCTTGGTTTTACGTCCGCTTCTCTGTTAGATGGGGCTGCACTTTTAAATGTAATCCAAATGATTGACTTGAGGAGGAACAATGCTTGGGCACAAAAGAGGCTTCATGTCTTCGAGGCAGCTTTAGCAATTCAGGAGATCTGGCAGTTCTGTTTGAAGTCAGGCACAGTAGAACAGATGGTGCCCATTCAAAAAGTCTGAAAGGTACATCGTGGAGATCGGAAGAAATTAAATTTTTAGTGCTTTTCAGTGGCATGGGGGAAGACTGTCGCGTACTGACTCAGCCACTGCACTAGCAGACAAATGAAAACTGTGCATTAACAGTATGTTGTCTGAAAGCTATTTATTATCGAGTAGAATCATCAGAAAATGACTAGTAATGTGATCAGTGAGTAGAGAAGGTGATTGATGTTATTAAAGAACATGGGAGTGAAAACTGAGCCCTGGGGAAACCAAAATTAATTGGAAAAAGTGAGACAAAAGCTATTACCTATGGCATAGAGAAAGCAGTTTGAAACGGCTAATTTGAGACTGCCAGGAAAGTAGCCTTTGAGGAAGGTTATTTGATGACATCTTGTTTAAAAATGCAGTATCAGATCCTGCCCAAGGCAATAACTGATGATTCACCATTCCCAGATATGATTAACATGGGCATAAAGATCACTACTGGAATAGTCATACTACTCGCACAATAGCAATGACAGAGTGAGTTTTTTTGAAAAGGATCCAAAAGCTTTTAAGTATCTGCAATTTGATATTTGAAATCATGTTTTAGTTGTGTTTGGTGTAATGAGCTAAAGGCAAGTATGTGTGACTCGTATCATCACCAATTATTGGAGGGCTAGGCAGCAGGCAGTTTGGGCATTATATGCCTCCCTTTATTTATTTTGCCTTTATATTGCTGCTTCTCTCTCCATTTCTTCTTTCTTTGTTCTCTTCTTCCTTTGTTCTCTTCTTCCTTTTCCCTTTTGGGTACAAGGTGGCAGGTGGCATTTCTGGAAGTCTTCATAGAATCTTTACAGTGCAGACGGAGGCCATTCGGCCCGTCGATCTGCACCATTTGAACGAGCACTCTACCTAGATCCACTCCGCCGCCCTAACCTCTCAACCTAATCTCCAATCTTTGGACATTATGGGGAAAGTTAGCATGGCCAATCCACCTAACCTGCACATCTTTGGACTGTGAGAGGCAACCGGAGCACCTGGATGGAATGCACTCAGACACAGAGAGAAAGTGCAAACTCCACATAGACAGTTACCCAAGGCCAAATTGAATCTGAGTCCCTGGTGCTGGAGGCAGCAGTGCTAACCACTGGGCCACCGTACCACACCAGTCAGGTGTAAAAGACTGCAGGCTGCATCTCTTGCTCTCTCTCCCACTTTTGACCAGCCTCTCTTCCACTGTTGACCTCCATTCCCTTCCTCCCTCCCTCCCTCCCTTCCTTCCTTCCTTCCTTCCTTCCTCCCTCCCTACCCTTTACTTCTGTTCGGCCTTTTTCCCTCCTCCTGTACGTTTCTCTGTTCTCTTTTTGCTGGATGCCCTTCCTCATCTCTCGGGAAGTTTGCTTCTCACCTAATATTCCTAACCATCTTTCCTTTAAAGCCTCTTGCCCCCCCTCTCTATTCCTCCACTGTTGCCATTGAGCTTTTGTAGAGATTGGTGTCTCGCTCCCCTACCACCCCCAGATATTTGTCACCCAGTATTTCAAGGTTTTAGGAATGTTTTAAAATGGAAACACAGATTTCATAGTATCATGCTGGAAAATTGCAAATTTAGGAGCTAATCAGAGAGAGTATACTCATGGACAGAAGACAACAGGCCCAGTAAAGAATGCTGTTGGATCTGGGTGGTAGATGAGTCTCAGTAAAGCAAGGACAGATAACGTAAAATAAATCAAGGGGCTGGGAAGGCTATAGTTTCAGGGCCGGGAAATTTAGAAGGGGAGAAGAAGATCTGCAGGGCAAGAGTTAGAAACAAGCAGGAAATGCCGATTCAATTAAAATGATAAGTGTAGAAAGGCCCAAGAGATGCCTTGAGGCAGCAGGAGAGAGTCCAAAGTTAAATAAAATGTGAATTTAAAATAAAGCTGCACACAATACAGTGTGCCCTTTCTCTTTTCACATTTACCTCTTTCTATTGTTCATGCTGGCCCTGTCTATCTGGTGCTCACTCTCCCCCATTCTATCTCTTATGTTTTAGTCCTTTTATGTTTTTTGTCCTCTTATCCATATTTGTAAATTAAATTCTACTGTTCCCCCTCACTTTCCTTGTCCAACCCTAAGTTCCCTTGCAGCCTGGATTAGGGTTTACTTTGGGATGCTAATATCTCCAAAATGTTGATGCTAAAGCAAGAAAGAAATTATTTTAATCTCTTCTGTACTTATTGCTGACTGAGAAAAGACTCTTAAGCTGTTTTTAGACCAAAAGAATGAATAAATGACGGAGCCAAGTGTATTTTTTGGTCTGTGGGACAAACCTCTGAAAGCCATAGTGCCTGCTAATTGGCCACTGGTGACCTGATTCTCAGATCTTCAGGTACTCTGCATTTCCTAACCCATTTGTGTTAGCATTGCAGTAATGGTCAAAAACTGCAATGTTCCATCAAATCTATGCGACGTTCGAATTTCAAAAGCAATTTTTCCATTCATAAAATTAAAAATGTTAGCAGGCCTCCCCTTTTGGTGTCTAACCGTATTGAATGAGGCATAATTAGACATGAAATACCTGCATGATGGCTGTCCTATATTCAAAGATAAAGCAGGACTTTGTTCGGATTGACCATTCATTGAAATGGTCTAATTGATGCAAAACCATTATGTGCTTGCATTATCCAGCTACTAAAATGTACCCAAAAGTTGTTGGGTATCGGATCAAAACAGGTTGCATAAATCCTGTGTAGATCATTGGTAATGTGACTACTTGTTCATTTTTCTTGTCACCATTGATTTTGTTCAGGGACAAGTTAACTTGTTAAATTATATATTAGGGACAGGGTTCCTGGGATAAATGGTCCTGATTCATTCATACCTATGTCTAGAGTTCCGAAGAAACATTAACAGAACATTTCTAATAAATCTCTCATGTCAGATGTAAACACATTTATATGATGTAATAATGAACACCATATTGTTACTTTGAGAGAGCGAGGAGGGAGCAGATATGTATAAGCATCCTCTGTTGTATTTTCTGCATAAAATATCTGCAGATGTTGGATAATTAATAGATAAAATTATTAGAGAATATATAACAGGCCCATAGAATATAATCATCATGAATTATTGCATAACCTAAATTGGAATATCATCATTTGTGTTCAGGGTTCAGTTAAATCTCCATCAGTACTTGTAGAACAATAGTAAGAAGTCTGACAACACCAGGTTAAAGTCCAACATGTTTGTTTAAAACACTAGCTTTCAGAGCACTGCTCCTTCCTCAGGTGAATGAAGAGGTATGTTCCAGAAACACATATGTAGACAAATTCAAAGATGCCAGACAATCTTAGAATGCAATATATTTTTCTGGAACCCACCCCTTCATTCACCCCAGTCCAACGCCAGCATCTCCACATCATGTGAGCAATTTTGGGCCCCACACCTCAGGAAGGACATACTGGCACTGGAGCGGGTCCAGCGGAGATTCACACGGATGATCCCAGGAATGGTAGGCCTAACATACGATGAACGTCTGAGGATCGTGGGATTATATTCATTGGAGTTTAGGAGGTTGAGGGGAGATCTAATAGAAACTTACAAGATAATGAATGGCTTGGATAGGATGGACGTAGGGAAGTTGTTTCCATTAGCAGGGGAGACTAGGACGCGGGGGCACAGCCTTAGAATAAAAGGGAGTCACTTTAGAACAGAGATGAGGAGAAATTTCTTCAGCCAGAGAGTGGTAGGTCTGTGGAATTCATTGCCACAGAGGGCGGTGGAGGCCGGGACATTGAGTGTCTTTAAGACAGAAATTGATAAATTCTTGATTTCTCGAGGAATTAAGGGCTATGGGGAGAGAGCGGGTAAATGGAGTTGAAATCAACCATGATTGAATGGTGGAGTGGACTCGATGGGCCGAATGGCCTTACTTCCGCTCCTATGTCTTATGGTCTTATGTAGAATAATAAGCAGACAAGTCCATCCAGCTTCTCTACTCCCCTCCCTCCCTCCCTCCCTCCCTCCCTCCCAGCACTGAGAATTCCAGTACACAATTAGCTTTGTAATTGTGTCACAGAATTGTAACTTCCAGTCTATTAGTAACAATTGGGTGCTTTTTAACCTATGAATGAATTAAATAACAGTTAGTAGAAGCAATTATTTGGGAAGAGGGAGAGAGAAAATAAGAAATTGTCATAAATAGCTGTTTGTAATTTGGCATCTTTGAGTGTGTAATTACGTTGGTAACTTGGCAAGAATAGAAGATTACTGATGGTATCCATTCAGCCTAAGCTATGCAGTACTATATAGGTAATGGAGTGTTTGCCATCCTTGTTATTGCCAGACTGTGCAATCCCGGACTGTGTTAGGAAGTTAGTATGCAGTTACAGCAAGTGGTTAAGAAGGCAAATGAAATGTTGCCGGTTATTGCAAGGGGAATGGAATGCGAAAGTAGGGATGTTTTGCTACAGTTGTATAAGGTGTTAGTGATCTGGAGTACTACAAGCCGTTTTGATCTCATTAGTTTAGACATGATATAAACGCATTACCAGTGGCTCAGAGAAGGTTCACGACTGTTTCCTGCAATGGGGGTAGCTATCTGATTAGTGAAGATTGGACAGGTTAGGCTTGTACCCATTGAAGTTTAGACGAATGAGCTTACTGAACGATATAAAATTATGAGGGCACTTGACAGGGTGGGTGCTGAATAGATGTTTCCCCCTGTGGGGGAGACTAGAAGTAGGGAGGAACAGTTGAAAAATAGGACTCTTACATTTAAGACAGAGGTGAGGAGAAATATTTTCTCTCAGAGCTGAGGGTCTTTAGAACATTCTTTCCCCAAAGAATGGTGAAGGCAGGGTCTTTCAATATTTTTAAGGCAGAGGTAGATAGATTCTTGACTAACAAGGAAGTCAAAGGTTATTAGGGCTAGTGAGGAACTTAGAGTTGAGGGTGCAATCAGATCAATCATGACCTTGTTGAATGGTGGAGCCTGCTCCTAGTTTATATCTTTGTATGAGGATTGTCTATTTGTCTTCCCTGAGGTAGGTTTGGGGACTCATTGAATGACATTTGAAGTTTGTGATTGACATTCGTTCATCAGGGATCCCAGTTTTCTTCTTCCACCGCTCTTGTTTCCCTAATTTGCCAATCATATGATGCAAAATGTTTCTCCTCAAATATAGTGTCATGGACAGGAAGAGGCTCAAGTTAAACCGCCCTGAATTCCTCGCTCTCTACCCGTCCCTAAACAGAAAGGTGCATTTTTTATATTCTGATTTCCTCCTTTATATTTTTCCCAACCCTTAAATTTGGAATGTTCCAATCCTCTATTAACTTGCACAACAAACACGAGGTAACATTAAATAAAAAGGATTGCTTTATTTTGACACAAACGCCAGAAGGGTTTTGCAAAGTCCTTCCCTTTTACACACGTACATTAAATGGGTGATAAGGAAAAAAAGAAGTGGATTCAGGGCACGGCCACAATAAAATGGGTTTTACATTTGTCCAGAGTCCAGGATCAGAAGTCGGCTGGGATGTTCCTTCCGAGGGAGATTTTAAAATGCTCCGTCTTTCCAGAGTGTGACTTCCACGTCAGGAGAAGGAGTGAGCTGGTCGGGAGGCCGGAGTTACAAGGTTTCAGCAATTGGCAGGTTTGATCAGGGCAAGAGTTCGTTCGTTCGTTCTTCTGCAATGGTTTGAATGGCCTGGAGTTCTGTTCATGTTGGAGGCCAAAGAGAATCAGCCTTTATTACGTTCCACAGGACAATATTACAGTGAAGCTTGTGGGTTCAGATTAAATAAACCACTTGTCCTATTGTGTCCACGCCAGTCAACCAAGATCTAACTACACTAATCCCATTTTCCAGCGCTTGGCCCATAGTCCTGGAGGCTACAGCAGTTTTGGGGAGATCATGTGACATACCTACTCGATGTCGGACAAAGAATATATGTTCCCTTGGCTGGAATCTTGAGGTGTCTAATTAGACTCAGAATTCCCTTTTTCCAGAAGCCACTGGTTTCAGGTTGGTAAAACAGGCTCTCTTGTTGAAACCGTTGTGTTAGAATGGCTAATACTTCGGCCATAAGCACTGTTAAGACTTGCTGCAATGCATCAGTTGACCAGTTGAACACATTTTGTCAGCTCAACAATTGTCCATTTTGAAAAGCCTTGAAAAACCTGACTGAATTTTTTTTTTTTCACGACTCGATAATGACAATAGTCTGTCAAAGAAACTACTCAAGGTTTTGCCAAATAGCAATGCCAACACAGTTCCTCATTCACCCCACCGTAAACCCCTAAAGATAAAACGCCACTTGCACAAAAACCCCACAAACTAGCCAAAACACTTGCAATACCTTTATCTTCCACCCAACCTCAAGCTCCACTGTGTACTAGAATTTTTTAGCATATCTCTGAACATTGGAACAAAACATTGGAGGAACCTTGTTCCTACTGTTAAAGTCAGTGAAGAAGTCTACATGAAATGGATCAGATCCATTTTCAGAATTAGTTTTCAACAAAAGATTGAGATTGTTTCAGAATTGAGAAACCTAATTTGCACATCTTGAAGGAAGTTCTGAAGTAGGGTAGCAATTAGTAAAACACTGCTCATTAAAGAGAGAGTACAAGTTGTTTGATATTCAGTTTCAGGCCACTCCATGGTTTAAGTGCATAATTTAGGCTGGCACATTCATAGAAGCTAACAAAGTGCTACATTGCTTGTCTTGCTTCAGATAAGATCCCTTTGACTCTTAACTGGTTTAGGGAGGCATTAAAGATCTCTTGGCACCATTTGAAGAGAAGCAGGGAGTTGTACTAGTGTCCTGAAAGGTTGTCTTAACAGCTTATTGGGAACTTCGAGAGATGTAATGATATATAAATATACGTTTGAGACACTTTCTTTGCTGCAGGCTACCTGGTTAATATGTCAACAGTTCAAAGCTGTAAGGTCGGTCGCCCAATGTGAAAATGTAATGAATACAGCTATGCCTTTTCTCCCCTTTAATCTAGTGATGAAAATTCCATGAAAGGGCTTTATCCAAGCATTTAGTTAACGCTATTCTAGAAGTGTGCATGCAAACAATTTGAACAAAGTAATTCTTCCATTTTGTCCTTTGGCTTCATCCCTTCCACATTTCAGCATTCTGTAATATTCCGTTAACTTTGTTTTAACTAAACATTTTTCACCAGAGATTTTCTGCAACTGCTCAAGTTTTTAACAGGCTTATTTATGAGGTTAGCATTTTTTTGCTCCAACTAGGGCTTATTTTCACAAGTGGCCATTTTTAGTAAATCATTTAAAACTTTTTTACTGAACTGTACATTCATCAGTGTAAAGCAAGGGTGAATATCTTTTTTGCAATGGTCCAATAAAGGTCTGTCATTTGAAGGTTAGGCAGGTCAGTTTTTTTTTGTTGCAATGATTTGTTATTGAGACCAGTCTAGTGAACCATCTGCGGTCTGCATTCAGCTGCAGTGTAATTCAGGTGAGCAGCTGGAATATTGCAGATGGTGAGGAACGCTGTTTTTAATCTCCATGTGTTTGTTCCATTACGTGCGAGTTTGAACTGCTTTTGCATCAACAGTTTTAACTGTTAATATACCAGTATGGATTTTATTTGGGGAGCAGCCTGAGGAGCAGGTAGTAATTTCTCATTTGTTGATGTAAGTTTTTCATTGGCTTGGTTTGCAGCCAGCTGTGAGGGGATACCACAGCAGTAAACTCTTTCACCCTCTGTCCTGCTGTTGCAGTCCATATAGCAACGTAGATTACCTCTGATAAGAAATGATCACCTACTCCAGTTCGACCAGGGTTTTTCAAAGTACAGACCTGTGGATGGGTGTCAGAAGGGTCGCAAAGTGATCAGTGGCCGCTGCCATTTAAATCAGAAGGAAATGAGACTGCGTGCAGCCTTCCGGCCACAATTGAGCAAGTCCCACACCCTGCACGTACACTGCATGTACCTGCTTTTGGTGCCAAATCACAGAGGAGAGCTTCGTCCAAATTCTAGCACGGCAAGAGGACTGTGAAGATAAATTGTTTCCTTACAAGAAAAAGACTGCCAGAGACACAAATAGGCAGCGTACTTACTGGCCAGGATCTTGCATCTGAATCTGCTGGAGCGAACTGCTCAGAATAGAGCAATGCTAACGTTAGCTCTGTACAGAGCTCCAATGGTTCACAGCCGACAAAGAATAAACTTAACTTGGGAACAACACAGTATGAAGATGATTTCTTGATGTATTGTTTTATCAATTATGCCAATTCAAATAAGGATGCAAAATCCATGTGTGTTATTGACTGATATTTATTGTCACATGTACCGAAGTACAATGAAAAGTATTTTTCTGCGGCTAAGGGAACATACATAGTACGTACATACCAGACAAAACAATAATCAACAGAGTATATTGACAAATGGTAGTCAAAAAATAGTGATTTGTTGCAGTACGGAATAAGGGCAAAACAAGCAGTACCTGAGCAAGAGTAGCATAGGGCATCGTGAATAGTGTTCTTACAGGGAACAGATCAGTCCAAGGGAGAGTCATTGAGGAGTCTTGTAGCTGTGGGGAAGAAGCTGTTCCTATGTCTGGATGTGCGGGTCTTCAGACTTCTGTATCTTCTGCCTGATGGAAGGGACTGGAAGCGGGCAAAGCCTGGGTGTGAGGGGTCTCTGACAATACTGTCTGCCTTCCTGAGGCAGCGGGAATGGGAGGATGGCAAGATTGTTTGATGCGCTGAGTTAACCATACTCTGCAGTTTCTTGCAATGTTGGGCTAAGCAGTTGCCATACGAAGCTGTGATGCAGATGGATAGGATGCTCTCTATGGCACATCTGTAGAAATTTGTGAGAGTCGATGCAAACATGCCGAATTTCTTTGGTATCCGTAGGAAGTAGAGACATTGTTGGGCATTCTTGACTGTTGCAGCAACGTGAGTGGACCAGGACAGACTGTTGGTGATGGCAACCCCCAGGAACTTAAGGCTATCGGCCATCTCCAGTTCGGAGCCATATGAAGTCGATGATCAGTTCTTGGTCTTTCCAACATGTAAAGAGAGGTTGTATTCGGTACACCATGCAACCAAGTGATCTATATCCCTTCTGTAGTCTGATACATCATTGTTTGAGATACGACCCACCACAGTCATATCATCTGCAAATCTATAGATTGAATTGGAGATGAATCTTGCCACACAGTCATGTGTGTGTATAGGGAGTACTGATGTGGAGATGCCCGCGTTGGACTGAGTTGAGCACAGTAAGAAGTTTTACAACACCAGGTTAAAGTCCAACAGGTTTGTTTCAAACATGAGCTTTCGGAGCACTACTCTTTCCTCAGGTGAATGAAGAGGTCTGTTCCAGAAACACATATCAAGACAAAGTCAAAGATGCAAGACAATGCTTTGAATGCGAGCATTTGCAGGTAATTAAGTCTTTACAGATCCAGTGGTAGGGGTAACCCCAGGTTAAAGAGATGTGAATTGTCTCAAGCCAGGACAGTTCGTAGGATTTTGCAAGCACAGGCCAGATAGTGAGGGATGAATGTAATGTGACCTGAATCCCAGGTCCTTGTTGAAGCCATACTCGTGTGGAAATTGGCTATACGTTTCTGCTCGGCGGTTTGCGTTGTCGCGCATCCTGAAGGCCGCCTTGGAGAACGCTTACCCAGAGATCAGAGGCTGAATGCCCTTGACTGTTCCCAGACTGGAAGGGAACATTCCTGCCTGGTGATTGTCGCGCGATGTCCATTCATCTGTTGTCGCAGGGTCTGCATGGTCTCGCCAATGTTCCACGTTTCGAGACATCCTTTCCTGCAGCGTATGAGGTAGACAACATTGGCCGAGTCGCACGACTATGTACCGTGGGGTGGGTGGTGTTCTCACCTGTAATGGTGGTACCCATATCGATGATCTGGCACATCTTGCAGAGATTGCCATGGCAGAGTTGTGTGATGTCATGGTCGCTGTTCTGAATGCTGGGCAGTTTGCTGGAAACAATGGTTGGTTTGAGGTTGCGCGGTTGTTTGAAGGCAAGTAGTGGGGTGTGGGGATGACCTTGGCAAGATGTTCATCTTCATCGATGACATGTTGAAGGCTAGGAAGAAGATGTCGTAGTTTCTCCGCTCTGGGGAAGTACTGGACGACGAAGGGTATTCTGTCGGTTGTGTCCCGTGTTTGTCTTCTGAGGAGGTTGGTGAGGTTTTTTCCTGTGGCGCGTTGGAACTGTCGATCGATGAGTCGAGCGCCATAACCCGTTCGTATGAGAGCATCTTTCAGCGTCTGTAGATGTCCGTTACGCTCCTCGTCTGAGCAGATCCTGTGTGTCCGGAGGGCTTGTCCATAGGGGGTGGCTTCTTTAATGTGTTTAGGGTGGAAGCTGGAAAAGTGGAGCATCGTGAGGTTATCCGTGTCTTGCGGTAAAGCGAATTGCTGAGGTGACCGTCCTTGATGGAGATGTGTGTCCAGGAATGCAACTGATTTTGGAGAGTAGTCCATGGTGAGTCTGATGGTGGGATGGAACTTATTGATCTCATCATGCAGTCAATTCAGTGATTCTTCACCATGGGTCCAAAGGAAAAAAGTGTCATCGATGTATCTGGTGTATAACGTCGGTTGAAGGTCCTGTGCGGTGAGGAGGTCTTGTTCAAACTTGTGCATGAAGATGTCGGCATATTGAGGTGCGAATTTGGTCCCCATGGCTGTTCTGTGCGTCTGGATGAAGAACTTGTTGTTGAAGGTCAACACGTTGTGATCTAGAATGAAGCGGATGAGTTGCAGAATTGCGTCTGGAGATTGGCAGTTGTCGGTGTTGAGGACTGAGGCTGTTGCAGCAATGCCGTCGTCATGGGGGGATACTGGTGTAGAGTTCTGAGACAAGGAATGTTCCTGGTTCAACTGGTGCATGGGTGCTGAAGTTCTGTAACAAATCTGTTGTGTCGCGACAGAAGCTGGGCATTCCTTGTAGGATGGGTTTCAAGATGCCCTCGATGTAGCCAGAGAGGTTCTCAGACAGGGTCCCATTGCCTGGTACAATAGGACGACCTGGTGTGTTGGCCTTGTGTATTTTCGGGAGGCAGTAGAGATCTCCAATGCGGGGAATACGTGGGATGGGAGCACGTAGGGTGCTCTGAAGGTCTGGATCCAAGGTCTTGATCAATCTGTTGAGTTGGCGGGTGTGTTTCTTGGTCGGATCTGTGGGTAACTGTCTGTCGTGTTCCTGGTTGTTGAGTTGTCGATACCCTTCTTTGCAGTAGTCCGTTCTGTTCAGTATGATGGTGGCCCCTCCTTTATCTGCTGGTTTGATGACAATGTTGAGGTTGGTCTTGAAAGTGCGGATGGCGTTGCGTTGTGCTTGGGTGACATTCGGGGTTGCCTTGTGAATGCGACTGATGAATCTGGAATTGATACGAGTCCTGACAGCTTGAGCATGCATGTCGAGTCGAGCGCAGCGGCCTTCCGGAGGGATCCAATTCGAGTTTTTCCTCTTCGGTTGCCGCACCGCAGATCTCTCGGTCTGCTGTACCGGTTCATTGGTTGACTCATTGGGTTCGCTTTCAGCCTCTTGTGGTCTATGGAAGAACTCCCTGAGCCTCATTCACCTGATGAATTCCTCCATGTCTGCAGCGAGACTGATGGGGTCCATTTTGGTGGTGGTGCAAAAATTGAGCCCTCTGCTGAGGACTTTGATTTCGTCTGGTTGAAGGGTGTAGTCCGACAAGTTGACAATGGATTTCCCTTTATTGGTTTCTACTGTGGTACCGGGGGAGGCTTGGTCCCTCAAGAGAAGTACTGGCATATGAGAGAAGTTTCAGATTTTGAAAGAGAAGTGATGGGTGAAAAATTCCTTTTGAGGTTGAGACCCCAGAGTCCGTTATTAACTTGCACCTGACTCCAAATGAAAAGATTTTGCTGTCATACCTTGCCTGTGACAGCACATTAAAAAGACCCCAGAAGCCCATGAGGCTATCGACAATCTGGAATAGCATCTCCCAGGAGTATCGAGCGTTGAATAAAACAAGTGTTTTGTTGCTATTGCCCGTCACGACACCTATATGTGTATGATTGGATTTTCCGTTCTCACAAAGATGAAGACGGGACAAAGGAGCTGGTTGAGGTCTGCACCTGACATGAGCATTACCCTCCCTCCTATGAACCTGATTGCAGTGAGATCGCGTGGGTCACAAAGGTTGACCGGTTGCCAAAAGTGCGTCCCAGGAAAAAAATGTTTGAAAAACCCTGAGTTAGACGAACAAACAAGGTTAAATATTTAGCTGGTTGTATGCAGCACATGTGATTTGTTCAAAAGTCTCAACGAGCGGTATATAAAAACTGTTTAGTTTTGCACACATCTTTGACTTGGAATTAGAAATATAAGCCCATAAACTGCGATCCCTGGGTGATACCCCAGGAGAGGCACTAGAACACACAAGGGCTGCAGGGGAATTGCCTGGCAAGTTCAAACTTCCGATGGGAAATTGCCCAGCACTGGGAGCCATCTGATACTATAAATTAAATCGAAGACTTTGAATAGTTACCCAGGAAAGGCTGCATGAATTAAAATCACTTCTAACACCCACGTAACAATAGAACTGAAAGCAGCCCCTCCCTCCCCCGACTGGTCACCGCCTATTGTATCGAACGCACTCCTCCCTTTTCCCACCCGCATGACTACCCATCTAGACCCCTTGATTACCCCCCCCCCCCCCCCCCCCCAAATACTCTCCAGATCCCTCATTTGCCTGTTAACAATCCTCGAGGCCACCCCAAATATCCTCCAGACACCACCCCATTAGCCACTCGGTATGTTGGATTGTGCTATGTTTGATTTGATGTATTATCGCATGTACAGTGAAAAGTATCTTTCTGCGGCCGAGGGAACTTACACAGTACGTATATAGTAGACAAAAAGAATAATCAACAGGGAACATTGACAAATGGTACATCAGCAAATCGTGATTGTGTACAGTGCGGGACAAAAGGCCAAACAAAGCAAATCCATGAGCAAGAGCAGCATAGGACGTTGTGAATAGTGTTCTTGCAGGGAACAGATCAGTCCGAGAGGAAGTCATTAAGGAGTTTTGTAGCTGTGGGGAAGAAGCTGTTCCTATAACTGGATGTGCAGGTCTTCAGACTTCTGTACCTTCTGCCTGATGGAAGAAGGCAATGCCTGGGTGGGAAGGCATTCTGATAATGCTGTCTGCCTTCCCGAGGCAGTGGGAGGTGTATAGAGAATCAATGGGGGGATGGCAAGCTTATGTGATGCGTTGGGCTGAGTTCACCACACTCTGCAGTTTCTCACAATCTTGGACCGAGCAGTTGCCATACCAGGCTATTATGTAGCCGGATAGGATGCTCACTTGCACATCTGTAGAAGTTTGTGAGAGTCGATGCAGACATGCCAACTTTCTTTAGCTTCCGTTGGAAGTAGAGACACTGTTGGGCTTTCTTGACTGTTCATCAACGTGAGTGGACCACAACAGACTGTTGGTGATGGTGATCCCCATCGAACATCTCCACTTCGGAGCTATTGATGCAGAACTATGTAGTACTAACAGTTGAAGCTGTGCTTATCAACTGATTTCCCCCCAAAAAAGTGATATAAATATCTGTGTAGTAATAAAATTAAAATTTATAGGGAACAAAATACATTGATAGAATCAACTACAGTCGTACTTTCAGATAGAGCTTGAATAACCGAGGTATGCTAGACTCTCCACATTTCTACCTTTCTTTCTTGACGATATTTCTTAAGTCCATCTTCGACCAAGTTTTAGGTCATTTGGTCTAATATCTCTGTGTCTGATTTCAGTTTGTAATCCTTCTGTGATAGCGTCTTGACATATTTGTGTATGTTTAAAGTGCTGTGGATTAGTAGTTTTTGTTGGGTCTTGGTTTTCTTTATTTTGAAGATCATTTCTATTTTTCATCTTTTCTAAAATTAGAGCGACACAGGATCCACATGACTGAATTTTCTTTTTCAGCGTATGTTCTGATATTGTAAATTGCCATTCTTAACTTTGTTACCTTGCATCCTACCTTCTTTGTATGGATTATTGAGGGGACGCATAATAGTAGTGTTATTGGATTAGTCATCCAGAAGCCAGGACTAATACTCCAGAGACCTGAGTTAATTTCCCATCAAGGAAACTGAGGAATTTAAATTCAATATATTCATAAATCTGCAATAAAAAGTAGTTAGCCTTAGTAATGATTAATCTCAAAGTTGGAGGAAGAGTTGGGAGAAGGTATGGAGGAGGGGTTCTGGTGTGAGGCGCTCCGGGGGGTGAATATCTCCACCTCGTGTGCGAGGTTGGGGCTGATACAGCTGAAGGTGGTGGTATATAGAGCTCACCTTACAAGGGCGAGGATGAGCCGGCTCTTTGAGGAGGTAGAAGATGTTGCGAAACATACATATGTTTTGGTTCTGTCCAAAGCTGGGGGGTTACTGGAAGGAGGTGTTTAGGGTAATCTCTAAAGTGGTGCACGTGAAACTGGACCCGGGCCCTTGGGATACCATATGAAAAAAATGAAATGAAAATCGCTTATTGTCACGAGTAGGCTTCAATGAAGTTACTGTGAAAAGCCCCTAGTCGCCACATTCCGGCGCCTGTCCGGGGAGGCTGGTACGGGAATCGAACCGTGCTTCTGGCCTGCTTGGTCTGCTATAAAAGCCAGCGATTTAGCCGAGTGAGCTAAACCAGCCTGTTGGACCAGCTGGGGTTGGAAACGGAGGCAGATGTTGTAACCTTCGCCTCATTGTTCGCCCGAAGGCGGATTCTGTTAGGATGGAGATCAACCTCTGAACCCTGTGCCCTGGCATGGCGGGGGACCTGCTGGAATTCTTGATGCTTGAAAAGGTCAAATTTGAACTAAGGGGAAGGATGGAGGGATTCTACAATTCATGATGCACTTTTGGATCACATCGAACATTAGGAGGGCTGTGGGCTTGGAGTGTTGGAGGGAGGGGTGGACTGTATGCGTTAATGGTGACTATGGGTGATTCCTGATTCCTCTTTGTCATTTGTTTATGTTAACATGCGGGCTAATTTTTGGGGGTTTGGTGGGAGGATGGGACCGTTATTATTGATATGGGGATTGACATTACATTCGTTATTCATTATTGTTTATTGTTGGGTGTAAATTTGGGAGAAAATGTGAAAAAGGAGGAGAATAAAAAATATTTTTTTAAAAAAGTAATGATTAATCCATCGGATTGTCATTTAAAAAAACATTTGGAAATCTGTCATCCTTATCTGGTCTGGCCTACATCTGATTCCAGATCTACCGCAATGTGGTTGACTGTTAAAATTCGGTTGTATCGAACACCTACAGAAAGATAAAATAAAAGTAATAACAGACCGACCAAGCAGCATCACCCTAGCACCGAAAATGACAATAGTGCACACCCTGCTCAGTCAAGTCCACAAAGTCCGCCTCACTGATATCTGGAGACTAGCAAACAACAACTGGGCATACTGTAAGAGTATTTGCCATTTATTTTCTTTGTTCCAATTTTCTTCTTTTATTATTTTTGGTCCGTGGAACCATATTTGAAATGTGCTTTTTAAGCAGAAGACTTGAACTGAAGCAGCCTGCTTGTAAGAACATTGTGTTCCCAGCTTTGAATTTTGGAGAGAAGAAACAGACTCGTCAGTGCTGAGTGAATCTTAGGAATCGGTTTTGGAGCAAGTCAATTTGATTGGTTGGCTGGCAAATGATGGGTTGGCCAGGGACAGTGTTCTGCCTGACAACAGTCAGTGATTGGTTCCTGCGTAATGCTCTCTGAGAGAACTTGGCAAGTGTGTTTAGACCTTGGAAGTGAAAGGGACACTCTCTCGCGCTGCTGAATTAAAGAACTGCTTTGTTGTTCAAAAACCCAAAATAATCCTGAAGCTAGAGAGAAGGTAGACAATCTTACCAGAGAAAACCATCTCAAGGAAGAATTACAAAACAAAAGCTCAAACGTCAGAACGTGTTTAACTGGAAGCCATCCTAGTGCATCAAAGATCCTTTCTACTTTGATTTTTAGGAATGTTTTCTTTACCTCTCAATCATCCTTTCTGTTGTTTGTCTGTGTGTGGAGAGTGGAGTAGTTAGAAAGGACATGGGGTTGTGAAAGGAGTATTAGATAGTTACATTTTTCTGTCAGTTTAATTATAATACTGAACATAATAAAAGGTTATATTAAATTACACACTTGGTAACTTTAGTTTATTGGGCTCTGCCAAGGTCCCAAAGTATTTTAAAATAACATCTTATTTCATTTGTGTTGTGACTCTGGCTCAAATAGGCCTGGAATTGACCAGGCATATCTAAAAACGAGGTGCCAACCTGGTAAAGCTGCATCACAGGACTCCCTGCTTGCTAAACAGCAGGAGCTTCATCCTAAAGATAGAGTTAAATAATCTCTCAATCGTCGGATTTGATCAAAACTTTGCAGTCCTACCACATCCATTCTCAATGACGGAAGAACCTATCTTGTCAGTACAAAGGCCAGGCTGTAGAAGTTGCAACTATCTTCATCTTGTAAAGTGCTGCATAAATGATTCGCGCTGGCTGCTGCTTGAGGTCCAGTATCTTGGATGCCAGCCTTCAGCCAATTCAAATCATTGTGTGATTTCACAAAATGGCTGAAGGCACTGGACAATGCATCAGCTGTGGGTCCTGACAAAATTCCACCAACAGTACTGCAAGCTTGGGCTTCAGAACTAGCTCCCAGTTCCAGTACAATTACTGGTATCTATCCAACAAAGTTTTTTTTAAATGTCCAGGTATATCCTGTCCACAAAAGGCAGGATAAATGTAAACCCGCCAATTACTGTCCCCATCATTCTACCTTTGATCATCAGTGAAATTATGGAGGATAACATTGACAATGTTATCAAGCGGCACTTACACAGCAATAACATGTTCAAATGGGGGATGGGACAATTGGGCGCGGCCGTTTTGGCGCGGCCGTTTGGACGCAGCCGTTTGGGCGCCATGGGACAATTGGGCGCAGCCAATTTGGCGCGGCCGTTTGGACTCAGCCGTTTGGGCGCCATGGGACAATTGGGCGCAGCCAATTTGGCGCGGCCGTTTGGGCGCAGACGACAGAAATTCTTGTATTCAGAAAACTACTGTATTTGTTGTTGAAACATTCAATTTACTATTTTGAACTGTCAGTTGTGTCAATTTCAGTGGCCGGCTCACTTTGATCCAGAGAGGGAAGCTGCTCTCACTGAAACAATCAGCCGACCGCTGAAATTGATATCCATGATGGGGGTTTTAAATTTATTTAAAAATCTATGCTAGCGCTTCCCATTGTGAGTCTACGGGGGTCTGACCTCTCCCCCCGCCCCCCGTAGACTCACAATGGGAAGCGCTAGCATAGATTTTTAAATAAATTTAAAACCCCCATCGTGGATATCCGCGGCTCGGATACAACGCGGGTGGCTGTCTCAGCCCAACACTTTCACTTTACCATGTCCACCATTCACTTAAACCGTTTGCAAGCAAATTTAGAAATACATTTGATTTTCATACATTAGAATACATGCTAACTTGTAACTATTAAATAGCAAGGTATCAAAGATAGCGTTTACAATTCTTGATGATCCAGTCAAAACCAGCAAGCCCTTAAATACATATCATGTATGAGTAAGAACACTGGTTTTTAAACAAAATGTAACAAAGTTTGTGCGACTACTAAATTTGATGAACACACCTCCCTCATGTTGACGCCAAAACGTCCGGCGCCAAAACAGCCGGCGCCAAAACAGCCGGCGCCAAAACGGTTGGCGCCAAAACGGCCGCGCCCAAATGGCTGCGCCAAAACGTACCTAACCCGTTCAAATGTGCTCATTTTGGGTTATGTAAGGGACACTAAACTTCAGATGCCCTTTCTGTTTTGGTTCAAAAATGGACGAAAAGGCTGAATCCCAGAGGTGAGGTAGAGTCCCTACCTTTCAAATCAAGGCAGCATTTGATTGAGTGTGGAATCAAGGAGCCCTGGCAAAATTTAGGGCAGTGGGAATAAGGAATCATACCTAACACAAAGGAATATGGTTGTGGTTGTTGGAGGCCAATCCTCTCAACCGCAGGACATGGCTGCAAGAGTATATCAAAACAGTGTCCAAGGCCTAACCACTTTCAATGACCTTCCCTCCATCATAAGGTCAAAAGTGGGATAGTTCACTGTGATTACACAATGTTCACCATTGGTGATTCCTCGGGTGCTGAAGCAGTCCATGACCATATGCAGCAGCATCTGGACAATATTCATGCTTGGGCTGACAAGTGGCAAGTAACATTTGGACCACACAAGTGCCAGGTAATGGCTATCTCTAAGATGTTATTTTAAAATACTTTGGGACCTTGGCAGAGCCCAATAAACTGCAGTTACCAAGTGTGTAATTTAACACAACCTTTTATTATGTTCAGTATTATAATTAAACTGACAGAAAAATGTAACTATCTAATACTCCTTTCACAACCCCATGTCCTTTCTAACTACTCCACTCTCCACACACACAACTTCCTCCTCTTGACAGTCAATGGTATTAACTTGACATACTGTCTCCATTGACCAGACGCTTAACTGGACCAACCATATAAATACTGTGGCTACGAAAACAGTCAGAAGCTTAACATTCTTCAGAAAACTGGTTTACCTCCTGACTGTCCACGATCTAGATGGGATCTTAGCTCCACCAACACTCAAGGTCAACACTATCCATGGCAAAACAGCCCACTTGATCAGCAAAACATTCACACCTTCCACCACCAACACATGGTAGCAGTGTCTACCATTTAGCGATTCAATGCAGCAACTCACCAGGGGTCCTTTGACAGCGCCTTCCAAACAGCACCAGCAGGTTCCCCTCCAGACCTCTGCCATCCTGACCTGTCTGTCTGTCATCATCAGTCTATCATTGATGGGTCCAAATCCTGGCACTCCCTCCCAAACAACACTCTGTGTTTACCTACACCACATGGACTTGCAGTGGTTCAAGAAGGCAGCTCACCACCACCTTCTCCAAAAGCAATTGGGGATGGACAATAAATGCTGGCTTTGTCAGCAATGCTCATATCCCAGAAATGCATTTTTTTTTAATTCATGCAATATAGGGCACTCATAAATGCTCTGATCTGTAAGTATCGCATTTGGGGAGAGCACCCCAAAGTTGCAATGGGGAATCCCTCTCGAAAGTTCCCAGGTAACACTTTATGGCTAACCTCTCCTGGACAATTATGCTGCGCTGGGAAGCATCCGACAAAACGATTCAAATCACTAACTTCAGATGGTTCTGCCAATGTTATACTAATTGTTACTAGAAGGAAAAATAAGCACATCTAACTTCAAAGTAACTATTGTAAAGACCCAACATGTGTCACACGGGAGACCCCCCCCCCCACATGATATTCCCCACCCACAAGGGATTCCCTACCCCACCTCCCGACCCAAACAAGCCCCCACAAAACCAGCCCCCATACACCCTCTACCGCAAACCAATGCCCGACTATCCTCCCCTGCCCCCCACCAGTGGCTGTATCCCTCCCTACTGATGCCTGAACCAAAACTTATTCACTTACCGTAGAAATTTATCTTCTCCCTTACAATGGGACTTTTAAATCAATTGCTTCACGGCAACCTTCACTCTGCTCCTTTGGCACTTCGTCACTGGAGCTGAGGGCGCGTTTTACTTCTTCAATCTCACCCGGCCTGAGTCAGGACGTTCAGGCGAGACGGGTGCTTTACAATTCAAGCGTAGGTGAGGCGCTAAGGAGTGTCAATCTGCTGCTGAGGAAGTTCCGGGCTACAATATGTGGCATACATTGAGAGTTTAATGCTCTGACAGCAGGGGTATGCATGTGCGAGCCATCGAGCTGAAAGGAAAGTGTTCAGGCCCAGGGGTAAATGACTAATTAATAAAGGATAATAAAGTAGGTTCTTCTGACATTACTCTCGTAGCACATAAAATATCAGTTATAGCAAGTTGATTAAATGTATGTAGTCTGCAGTACTTCATGATATTCAGCTCTAATTAATATCAAAAGTCAATTCCATCATTATAACCATTTGATTAGATTTCTCTACTGGTCACTTTGCAATAGGAAAAGTTGCTGAAAATAAATTAATTTAGCATTTGTCACTTAAACAACCATATTATCAGATATAATACAATTATATTTCAAAATTAATTCAGGAGGGACTCACTGAACAATATTGATGAGTAGCAGCACAAATGGCATTAAGTTATGAAGAGAGCTTTTTAAGATTTGCCTTTCAGATTAAGTATCGGTAAGTCTGGAAAAAGGAATACAACCAAAAACTGCACTTTATTAAATCTCGTTAATCTCTGACCCAAGCCGACACTAACCTCACCAACTACACCTGACCTTAGCACGTGAAGTCTGGTTGTTTGTCTAAACCATTTACCTTGTGAGCCCTCTCCTACAAGCAGAATGCTGTTTGTGCCATGGGTGGAAACTTGCCCTGTATTTACTATTCAGTAGTACATCTTTCTTTTCCAGGTGTTTTATTTATTTTATATGATAGCTAGCCTAGGCTTCGCCCATTCAAAATACAAGTAAACCTAGGCCTATATGCAGTACCCAAAAACTGAAATGATATAAAATCCAAAAGTAGTCGGCCCCAAGGGTTTTGATAAAGGATACTCGCCTTGTAGTTGTAATAATGGTTCTTTCTGTACCAGTGGCTGCTCCTAAGGTTAGTTTCTGCAAATAGTCTTGACAAGTTCCAGAGCCAGGGCACTAAGCCATTTAACTAAACTAAAATCTCACTTATGTTAGTACCATTCCTCGCAGGGCTACATGTTTGTGCGTGAACTGTGTTCATTTGTAGAACTACTGTTTGTTCAAGGTGAGTCAGGGTGGCCCTGCATATTAACAGTCGAGATATTGCCAATAAAATATGACAAGGAAAGGTTCGAAGAAGTTTCTTGTTTCCCATATGTCCACGCAAAAGAGTGTAATTTAGTTAGAGGCAGGGTGAATATTTTTTCATTCTTATCGGCCTGTTGAGCCTTATAACCAGATGGAGTAGCTTTCCAAACCAGTAAAGAATGTTCCTTATTCTGCACTGGGCATTGGCATACACCCTTAGCAAACTTCTGAACTATTTGATATCAACTTACTTCAGAATATCCTGTGTGATTGAAGTCAGCTTATATAGCCATAAGGTATTAGAATAGAATCACTACAGTGCAAAAGGAGGCTGTTCAGCCCGTCGAGTCTGCACTAATGCTTCCAATGAGCACTCTACCCATTTACACACCACTGTCCATCCCTCCCGCTCCCCGTAATCCAGAACCTGGACACCGGAGCACCCGGAGGAAACCGACGCAGACATAGGGAGAACATACAAAATCCACACAGAGGCCGGGATTGAATCCGGGTCCCTGGCGCTGTGAGGAAGCAGTTAAATAATCCCAGTGAAGATTTGCTTTTTAAAAAACCTGTCCCATGTGTGTGCGGCTCCTTCTTGGCCTTTTTAATCAAGAGATGGAAGGCGGAATTAAATTGGATAACTGTTTTTCGGCTGGCACAGAAATTATCTCCGTAATTCTGCTCTCCTCTTGGGCGGTGTTTGCAGGATGGATGCCAGCTTGTGTGTGTGTGCGCTGTATATATTATTGTGTGTCCAGGAATAAATGTATCTATTGCCTGATGTCTGTTTTCAATTTGTTGCATGCATCTCTGTATCAGACTTGCACAATGGTTACATGCCCGGCTGCAGGTCCAGTTTTACAGCACGCGTGAAGCAAAAGATTCACAATACTTTTCCTAATTTTGACAATTAAATGGTGAAAAGTTGGAAGAGACATGGTAGATTTTACAACCTAAAAGAAAAAATCGACCTCTCCGATTGTGCAAAAATGTGGAAGTCCATGAAGCAACTTTGAAACCATTGTCCAAATAACATATGCATTAACTTTTGGGTATCACATACGACCCTATCGAAGTTGTAGCTATCGAGCTTACAAACCTGATCAGAATGCTAATTAGCTAGTTTGTGGTTAAATTCCCATTTCTATCTGTCTCTGAAAGAAAGAGAATTTTACTTTTTCCAGAATGTACTCTGGTCAATGTTAATGCATCAATGCTGAAATAGACCAGAATTGAAAGAAATAACTCTTGTTGTAATGGCAGGCAATCTCCAGCGGCTTTAGTCACAGATGTTCTCAGGCTAGTATTATTACTTGTGCTGTTTGCAGCACCACATATGACATCCTGGCTTTGACTTAATGACCCGTGTTTCCGCGAAGCGACAGTCACCGTCCGATTATGGCTCCGCTCGACCTTCTCAACGCCCTAACGATCCCAGCTCTGTGTTTCCAGCTGGATTTTCTAAGCCCGATTTCTTTTAGAAGTGCAAAATACACAGCCCACAAGGAACTCCATCACAACATTGTCGCACGGGGGGCGAAGATGCCACAATTTTTACAGCACTGTAAGGTAAGTTTAAAGGTCAAATGTAAATGTTAGTGAATGGGTGAGTAAATGAATGAGTGAATGGGCACATGCTATTGAGGAGGAAAAAACAACGTCAGGAAAGGATAAGTGCTCTGCCCATAGTGAAAGAAAATGACGTATGATGGGTACTTGGAAGGAGTTTTACAAAACTTTATTGTTAGTGCATTTTAGAGTCAGTTTGGGACATAGCTTCATAGTCATAGATTCTTTTCCTACAGAAACTGTTTCGGCAGAGACCTAAAATTACTGTTTAAGTGTAATTAATGTCATCCCACTCATTACTATTACTGATTCTTAATACTCATTCCTTTGCTGATCTGTAACCTCTCTTTGTTGAACACATGGACTATTTTCTTCCTTCTTTTGGCTTTATTCTGTGGTTCATTTCCTCCCTTCTATAACTGATTTCCTTTCCTCATCTTTTTATTTTCTCATACTATCATGTGAGAGTACCTTGGAGAAATGGGTGTTTATTACTGCAGTGATGTCAGAGTGGGTGGAGCTGGGCTGTCTGTCAGCTTTTTACTTTTGTTTTTGAGCAGCTTCAGGATGTGATAGCTGCAGTCACAGTCACAGCCAGAAGGTGTATGAATCTCTCTCTGTAATCTAAAGACTAAATCAGCCTGGTAATTTAAAACTTATAATAGTAGTGACTTGAACCTGATGTGCTTCTGGTAAAAGGTGTTTTAAGCCTTATGGATGACAAAGAGTACTCTGTCGTATTTTTTGGGGGTTGTATTTGAATTAATGGTTGCTAAGATGTTCACTATGTTTTAAAAAGATTAACTTGAGTTCATAGAATAAACATTGTTTTGCTTTTAAAAGTACTTTTCCATTTCTGCTGTCGAGTGGGCCGTGTGCTCCCCATACCACAATCTAATTTAAACGTTGTGGGTCAGGTGAACTCCATGATACATTTTGGGGTTCTCTAAACATACCTATAACACATACCAAATTTTACTTTTTATTCTAGTCAGATTATCATCTCATCTCCTGCAAATACTGTGATCCTGTCACCAAAAGTGCCAATAACTAAGAAGGGTGGGTGAATAAAGCAGAGCAGAAGGTCATTATGGTTCAAAAAATCCAGCATATTTAACCATGGAGAGATTGTACATGTGTGGTAGCCTCAAAAAAATCAGGGAATATATTCCAAGTTCATCGATCGGCAGTTCTAACGCGGCTCTGCAAAACACCACACAGACCTCCTCAGAAGACAAACACGGGACACAACTGTCATCCAGTACTTCTCTGGAGTGGAGAAACTATGACATCGTCTTCGCAGCCTTCAACACGTCATCGATGAAGACTAACATCTTGCCAAGGCCATTTCCCACACACCCACTACTTGCTTTCAAACAACCACGCAACCTCAAACAGACCATTGTTTGCAGCAAACTACCCAGCCTTCAGGAGAACACCGACCACGACACCACACAACCGTGCCATGGCACCCCCTCCAAGATGTGCCAGATAATCTACATGGTTACTACCATTACACGTGAGAACATCATGTATCAGGTACGCGGTACATACTCGTGTGACTTGGCCAACGCTGTCTGACTCATATGCTGCAGGAAAAGATGTACCAAGTTGTGGTACATTGGCGAGACCATGCAGACGCTGCGACAACGGATGAACGGACATTGCGCGACAATCACCAGGCAGGAATGTTCCCTTCAGACGCGGAACACTTCAGCAGTCAAGGGCTCTGATCTTTGGGTCAGCATTCTCCAAGGCGACCTTTAAGACGCGAGACAACTCCAAAACACCGAGCAGTAAACTGATAGCCAAGTTCTGCAAGCATAACTACGGCCTCAACAGGGCCTTGAATTTGTGTTTCATTACATTAACCCCCCCACCATCTGGCCTGGGTTTGCGGAATCCTATCAACTGTTCTGACTTGAGACAATTCACAGCTTTCTAGCCTGTGATTATCCCTCTCTCCAATCGCACCATCTGGACCTGCAAAGACATAATTACCTGCAAAGACTCGCATTCAAAGTATCGTCTTGCATCATTAACTTTGTCTATATATATATATATATATATATATATATATATGGTTGTGGAACCCACCTTTTCACTCACTTGATGAAGGAGCTGTGTTCCAAAAGCTAGCGATTCCAAACAAACCTGTTGACCTGGTGTTGTAAGACATCTTACTGTGCGGACCCCAGTCCAACGCCGGCATCTCCACATTAAGTTTAAAATGAGAAGGTGAAATATTTAGGGCGGAATTTTCCAATGGCAAAGTGTCAGGTTCTGACTGAAAAACAGTGTGTTTCTCTCCAGACAGACAACCATTTTTTCTGACCAGAATCTCTGTCGCACAACAGTCAAACACCAAAATGTGAGGTGTCGTTTTCGCCGTCACTCTGGTTGGATGGAACCAGCAATCCCAGCCATGACCTGTGGGGGGGGAAAAAAATAAACTCCCTTCCACCCCTACCACAGACATATCAGGGCACTCTTTCCCCCCCCCCCCCCCCCCCCCCCCCCCCACCCCGCTCCGACCCCTTCCCTTGTCACAGCCAGGGATCAATGCCAACCTCAGCTTTTAACCCCAGAGCCTATAGCCATCTGCACAGTGCGGCGTAATCATCATGAATACATGCAGTCATTTGTGCCAATGCCACACTCCATGAAGCTGGATGCTAAGGCCTAAAGCGATTTAATTATATTTAGCTTGCTATAAATCATGTAAAGTAGGGTGTGAATCTGATCATGTCACTGGCAGGGATGATCTCAAACCAAGATCTCGCTGGCGAAAATCCTGTTAAGGCCCTCTCGCGAGTTTTGGTGGCCATGACGGGATTTGTGCCCATGGCTAACGGATCTGCGAAATCCCACCCTTAGATTTGGGATGTGGAATTCGGAGAGAAAGAGATGGAGTAGAGTCCAATCCCTAAAACGAAGGGAAGAGAACCGAGGGGGAAAATGAAATAGGTTCTGGCATCTGACGACCGCATCACTTTCTGTTCGGAGATGAAATTTTGTTCAAAGAAATTGTTTTTCGAACATTTAAAGTGTACAGCTAATTTGTGAGCATTCCAAGTGTGATTTACTCAGGTACATTATTTTAGACCTTGAAAATTAAGAAAATTGACATTCTTTACAAGTTAAATGTAAATGTCGAGGCTGCTCCTCATACCCTTTCGGCAGGTGCTACATGCAGAAGTTAAATTATATAGATCTGTGAACAAAAATTGAGAAATTTATGTAATTTTGTTTTGGTCCTACTTCTAATTCAATAGTTTCGAAAGTATTAATTCTGTTTTAGCATGTAAGTGCCAATATGAGAGTGAAACTGTGCCCCACAGTGTCTCTGGGATGCACTAACAATCAAGTTTTGCACCATCCCTTCCAGGTGCCACATTGCTCTTTTTTCACTTAACATTGGTGCAGTGAGGAATGTGTTCTTGCATCCAAACACAAGATACCGTTTTTAACACAATTCCCCCCAAAATCAGCTTGTTTTCACAACAGAATTAATGCCATTACGTTTTTTAAGAACTATCACTGGCTTAATGAGGCATTAGAGAAGTTTCCCTTCCCTAATGCTTGTCAAGGTGTATTGTCAAAGATTGTCAGTTCTTCTATATACTATTTATAAACATAGTTTGTTTTATGAGCTTTCTGTGTTAGATTTAGTGTAAGCTGTGATCTCTCTCTATCTTCCTTTGGCCACACAGCCACTTCCAATGTACTAAAGGATTGCAACCTTGAATCTCCTGTTCATCCATGAGACATCCCTGAATTACATCATTTACATATGGTCAGCTTCCCCATATGTAGTAGAATAGAGAGGAAAGAAAATATTAGCAAGGGTGACCAAAAGCCTGGCCATAGATGTGAGACGGAATGTTACTTCTTTTCACAAAGTGTGTCAACGAGCAGCAAAAGCATCGTTGTAGCCTCCAGCACCAAAGATGGCATTCTGCAATGCATTTTTAGCAACTCAGTGCTGAAGGGTCATGTCCCATGATGTAATGCTGACAAGTTGGGCTCTAATTGATCCTGCCCCAACAACTTAGATTTTAAAGATAGGGCCACCATTTTTAAAGGTTGCCTTTGTGCACAAAAGTTAAAATGGACCCCCTCCCGAGGTATGCCTGCCAGATGCAGGCTGTGGGAGGCTAGTTGTAATTCCCGCCCGTGTGCCCTCATGCCGATGTGAATGGATTATCTAACAGGGAAGATGGTCAAGGCTTAGAGGCCGGAAAATGAGATTCAGGTTTATTATAATGTTGAACGCAGGATTTCCGTTATGCCACAGGCTGGGAGGGGGGGCAATCGCGGCAAGACTTCCCACCAACGTTAAACGCAATTTGACCCTTTCTCAATTGTTTTCATTCCTGTCACCAAACCTACCTGAAAAGAACAGGAGCGGAAAAGCTCAGCCGTGGTGTTTAAGATAAAAGTTGGCAAGGTGGATAGACTTTGGCAAAGAATTCAAGAGTGTGGACCTAAGTGGCTGAAGGCCTGGTTACCAGGTTACTCCGTTGAGAGTTTAGGGTTATTAGGATGGTGGAGTGAGAGGCACAAAGCCATGAAGGGTTTAAAGCCTACAAATTTTAAATTGGAGATGTTAGGGGAGCAGGTGCCAATTCAAGTTGGTTAAGACAGTAGGTAATCTAATTAGTTTAGGTTTACAGGGTGGAGGCTGGCCAGAAAACATTGCAATAATTCAAGTGAAATATATCATAGGTGACCTTTTACATACTCTCAGTAAGTTTTCATGAGGGTTAATTCAGCTGATATTGCTTTTCGGCTAATTTTGAAGTGAAGCAACTAGGCAGATTGAAAGACGGCCACATACTGCAATTAATAAATGTGTGTTTAAGAGGCAAGCTTACCCAGTGCATAGCTGCTGTATTTCTTCAACACTGAACCTTCACAGTGTTATTTAGCACTGCATTTCTGAAACAACTGTAATTTCATTTGCGATAGTCATGCCTGCACCATCTCTTTCTTTATGTACACAAAGCATTCAATTATTTAAAAGATTCATGTGCATATACTAAATGGGGAAAGAAAAGGCAGGTGGAAGTGGGACTATCAAATAAAGCAGCAAGCCATTTAATTAAAAATAATGATGTTGATCAACTGGTTCAGCTGATTACAACAGTGAGTAGCTGAGATATACAAACCAGAAAGACCCAGGTTCAATCCCTGGCCTGCCTGAATTAGCTACAGTGAGGCCATGTGTGGAGAAGGAAATCCATTTGTGTTCCTGGTTACAATCACTGCCCAATGAATCATCGGATTAGACAGCTTTGAACATGGCTATGATTCTGCTGCTAGTTGCCTGTCTTATAAGTTTGAATAGTCACTTGTGTACTGTATTCAAGGTTGCTTAACATGGATCAGGACACAAGGGAACAGCAAATTGAGGATATAACTAAATTGCCACTGTTACCTGACTTTCTCTCGTGAAATTTTAAATACATATTTTGAGTTCAGATCTTGATTCTCGCCTTTACTCTGAACTTTAGATCAGTGCACAGTGACGAGGACATACCTGTTTCTTCACAAATTCTGGTTCTTCAATGTTGTGTACTACTTTGGAAACTGGGCGTTCATTGCAGTAAGTATATTATTCTGGTTGCTATTTTAATTTAACTTCTGACCAGGCTTTATCTTTGAAATGATCTCGAAAACTACTGGAAAACATTGGATTGTTACAAAACATTGGCCTACCAGATGAATCATACATACCTGACTGGCAACTATAAGCTACAGATATGCACCTCATTCTTTTACTTGTATTGGCGGGAAAGACATAGAGCTTGGATTTTCCACAGAAAGCCATCGTAACTCCAGTGGAAATAAGTTGGGGAAGGCAGAAGAACCCAAGTCACTGGCTGTCCAATCGCCCCCATCTCTTCTAAGATTTCCTTCCTGAGTTGACGGGGAATTCAGGTCCATCTGTCATAGGCTGGTATGACGCAAATGGTGGCATTTGTATCTGGTCTCCAATAAGGATTGGTAGAGGGGCCCTTTCAGTTCTGAGAACAACATGGGACAAGCTCTTCATTAGCAGCAGGTCCAAGAGCAGTATTGAGGGAAAAGGTACCCATAAATGTTGAATTTCATTAGCAAATGATGACTTACAGGCCAAACTTCTAAATTAACGCATGCAGAATGTGCAAGGCTTTTATTACAATCACTTTATTTTCTTTAAGTGCAATGGATATAAAACACCCCACAATTTGGCACTAAATTGGTGTTCTCACTAATTGAGGGAAAAGGACGCAATTTAGAAAGGCTGTAAATGCAACATTTCTTCTCAGTAGTGTGCTTGGAGGTTTGAGCTTAAACAGATGAAAATAGGAAACTGACCATGCCTACCTGGCTTTGGAGTGTTTGATATTACCTCATCGTTCAACATGCTTATTTTCTGTGGTCCAGGTTTCTAGAGTGTTCTCTCTCCATCTCGGTTGATATTGTAACTGTGAACAGTTCTTATTTAAAAAGTTACCTTTTCTAATGTTTCAATTCATGATTTGCATTAATGGGACTATTTTATGTCCACAGGTCTTTCTAATTGGGCTAATTGTCTCCTGTTGCAAAGGCAAACGATCAGTCATTGAGGGGGAGGTAGATGACGATGATTCAGATTTAAGTGATGACGATCTCATGGAGAGACACCGTGTTTAAGTCTATGCTTCACTTTTAGCTTCCAAATTGTGTGGGTGAGGGGGGAATCTCTATTTATGCTGAAGTGTTTAAGCAGATCTAGAAAACGGGTTGTATTTGTTCCTCTTTTGAGTGGAAACTTTGAAAAAGGGGTACAAGAGATGGGTGAAGTTGTAAAAGGGAAATTGAATCCATGCAGTGTATTGTATTAAATTCAGGCATACTGCTGACAACCTTTTTTTTCAAATACATTAGAAGGGGCTGCTAATTTTCTAAATGGTTTTAAATGCAGCAGACTAATTTGCAGATCGCTGCATGTAATCTCTGAAATTACATTCAATAAGTGTTTTTTGCCTCTTAACATTAAATTGCAGGCTTGGAAAATGTGCTCATTTTAATTTTGTGGTTTCATACAGAACTGAGCAATGTATTTCATGCTTTAGTTAAAATTGTTTTCATGGTTTTTTTTAACTAAGTAATCACTGACTGTTGAGTTTAATTACACAGTTTAAAAAAGCAATCTACTGTCATCTGCAAGTTACATTTATAATAAAAGCAACTACAGAAATTCATGGATGAGATTCTGATTTTTTTTTTATGTAAAGGGGATACGTTAGCACAGTGGTAACATTACCAGACCGGCCGGGTGAATCTAATGAATGCTGTTTGAATTTCTCTATCACAGTCAAGACGCGGGGAAAATATAAAATATTTATACATGATGATGTAGAAACTTGTAAAACCTTTCTTTAAACAATCTCCTAGTGATAAATAGTGTTTCATTCCCAGACTCTGGAATAGTAACAAACCAGGTAATATTGGGCCGTAAGCTCGTGGCTCCCGAGTGTCGGATTTGGAGGAATAACTCAAAGGTGTGCTTGGGAATCCCTCTCGAACATTCCCAGGGAAGGAAGGATTTATGCGGCAATTGTTCAGAAGTGCTAACTTTCCCCGGACAATTGCACTGGGCTGGGACCATCTGACAAAGCGATTTAAATCACGAACGTCGGATGTTTCCACTAGTTTTACACTCGTTACTCTGAAAGAGTTAGAAGAAGTAAAAGCACTCCAGAGTAACTATTTTACACTGAGATCTGCAAGGGATACACTCCCCGATTCTCGGTTCCCCCGACCTCGAAGTGGGCCCACTACACCCCCAACCTCCCAGGGGACACCCCACATCTCAACTAAGCACCTCAACCCCGCAGGATTCCCCATCTAGTAGGACATGGTCTCCCGGCCCGGCCCAGCCCAGCCCAACCAGAGCCACCCCCAACAACCCAATCCACCCCACCCCTGGGCCCGAACGACACACCTTGCCAACTCAATACCTTTCCCGGACCCGACCTTACCCTTCCTATACCTCACCATCCCTAATTACCCTCCTACAACCCCTCTACCCCACCATCCCATCTGTACCCCAACACTATCCCCTCATTCTCTTACCCCCACGCACCTCACTTACAGCCCCCAAAATCCCCTCATGCCCTCATCACAACTCCTCGTCACCCTCACCATTTCCTCACAACACCAAACCCCAACACCTCTCCACCAACCCCCCTCCCCCCCCCTCACAGTACGCTCATCCCACCACCCGTTTCACCGTGTTGCTGCGCTGCTGCATCCCACCTTCGGTCAGCTTCGTGGTTTTCTGGCAGTCTTTAAAAAAACATCCAAATCATAAATCTGCTGAAGGTGCGAAGCAACAGCGCAGCAACGGGGTCAAACTGGCCTGACACTGACAGACTGGCTGTCAAATAAAAAAATTAGAACTGGTCGCCCAACATTTCCGATTCTCTTTTTGAAAGCTGATCTTTCAGATCTGAAGCTCATCTGAAGGGCAACGAGAAACTCCATTCAGGGCACTGAGCCCAGGCTCCCTGACCCCCACCGTGTGCTGGCGTATAGCACTGACTCCACCCCCTTCTCCCGGACTCTCTCTCAAAACCTGGCAGTGCCTCGGACAAATACAGGGGCGCTACCAAAATGGGGCAGAACCGAAGAATACAATCAGCAAGTCTGGGAAAAATAAATGAAGGCATTCCCTTCCCCGTTCCTTCTACAACCATCCAAAATCTTAGCACTCCTCCAATCCTGGCCTGTTGTGGATCCCCAATTTTCATCATTCCACCGTTGGTGGTTCTGCCTTCAGCTGACTAAACCCAGAAGAGCAGGCAGAGGCCATTCAGGCCCTCAAGCCTGCCCTGCCATTCTGTGAGTCCAGCCTCCATCTCCTTTTACCACAAAAATCTAGCAATCTCAGATATAAAATTATCTATTGAACGGGCATAGACTGTTTATTGTGCCAGAGAGTCCCATACTTTTATCACCTTATACGTGAAGTAATATTTCTTCACTTCTGTCTTTAATGGCCTAGCTGCTATTTTAATATCACATCCTCTTGTCCTCGATTCAATATCAGTGGAGAAATGGTTTATGCAGCTTATCAATCCCTTTCAAAATCCAGAACATAGAACAGTACAGCACAGAACAGGCCCTTCAGCCCTCGACGTTGTGCCGAGCAATGATCACCCTACTCAAACCCGCGTATCCACCCTATACCCGTAACCCAACAACCCCCCTCCCCCCAACCTTACTTTTTTAGGACACTACGGGCAATTTAGCATGGCCAATCCACCTAACCCGCACATCTTTGGACTGTGGGAGGAAACCGGAGCACCCGGAGGAAACCCACGCACACACGGGGAGGACGTGCAGACTCCGCACAGACAGTGACCCAGCCGGGAACCGAACCTGGGACCCTGGAGCTGTGAAGCATTTATGCTAACCACCATGCTACCGTGCTGCCCCTTTGATATCCCTTTGATATTCTGGGGAATACAAGCTTTGTTTGCGTAACCGATCATGATATTTCACCCTTTGGGGCTGTGCTAACATTCTGGTGAATCTTCTTTCCTTCAATGGACCATATTCCCTTTCTAAGATGTTACCCCCCAGAACTGTAGACAATACTGCAGGTGTAGTCCAACCAGACCTTTTCATAGCTGTAGCTTAACGTCCCTTTATATTCGCACTCTCTCGTCGTGGAGGGTTTCTTTTGTACATGACCTCTCCAGTTTAGAGGTCTCTCTCTATGAACCCTAAATCTATTTGACTCTCCACTATTCCGAGCTATCATTTTGTAATCTGAGGTTGGATGGCTACACAGCTGACCTGTGTTCAAACTCATTTGCCCCATAGTTTTGTCCACTCAGCCGCCAGACTGTGGAATTTTCCCCCTCGAACCTCTCCACCTCTCTTTCCTCCACCAAGATATTTCGTAAAACCTACCTTGTCCGCCCTATTATCTCCTTTCGTGATTCGCTATCAAATCTTATCTGATTGCACTCCTTTAAAGTGTCTTGGAATGTTTTCTTTGTTAAAGTTGCAATGTAAATGCGAGTCATTGTTGGTGTATTCTTCTGCTCCGTCTACCCTGTGAGGCTCTTGGCACCTTCAAGTCCACACTCACAATGATTTATGCCAAGGAACATATTTTTGCAATTGGAGAGTGGTGTTTCAGGACAAAATATTCCTTTTTTGAGGCAGTTGCTTGCTAGTACAGAATGTGATTGTTTCTGAAAAGAGACACATGTTGCTGAAGCTTTTAATCTTACACTCACCAGAACAAACATCGCGCTATTAAATGGCACTTTGCTGTTTCTTTTGGCCTCAGAAAGTTTCTCTCCGTGATGTTGCACTCAGGGATTTCATGCTGCGGAGCTGGTCTCGCCAGCAGGAAAGGCACCTTGCAGATCGGGTCGTCATTTTGTGTGGCTGCCCCGATCTTCTACCCCCCCCCCCCCCTTTCAGGCACCCCCAGCTTTTTTGACCCCTCTGTCAGCCCCCAACTTTGGTGAGGCTCTTGGGAACCATTACACCTGATCCACATTGATGTGGTCCAGTACTAAAGGGCACCCTGGCGAGGTCTCGAAGTTGTGGCCATTGAGTTCTGGGCACTGGGTGAATCCAGTGTCCGGGTATTTAAATGAGCCATTAGGCTGGTGTAGGTACACCCACTGTGCTGCTAGGAAGGGAGTTCCAGGATTTTGATCCATTGACATTGAAGGAACAGCAAAATATTTCCAAGTTAGGATGGTGAGTGACTTGGCGGTGAATCTCCAGGTGGTGGGGTTCCCAGGTATCTGCTGCTCTAATCTTTCTAGATGGTAGTGGTCATGGGTTTGGAAGGTGCTGCCTCAGGAGCTTTGGTGAGTTTCTGCAGTGCATCTTGTGAATGGTACACGTGGATGCCATGGCGGGTCGGTGGTGCAGGGAGTGAATGTTTAAGGTGGTATCAATCAAGTGGGCTGCTTTGTGCTCAATTGTGTTGAACTTCCTGTCTGTTCTTGGAGCTGCACTCATTCAGGCAATTGGGGAGCATTCCACCACACTCCTGACTTGTGCCTTGTAAGGTGGTGGACAGAATTCGGGGTGTTAGGAGTCAGGAGGTGAGTTACTTGCTGCAGGATTCCGAGCTTCCGATCTATCCTGTAGCCACACAATTTACATGGCTCATCCAGTTCGGTTTCTGGTCAATGGTAACCACCCCAGGATGTTAATAGTGGGGGATTTAGTGATGGTAATGCCATTGAATGTCAAGGGCCACTGGTATGATTATCTCTTATTGGAGATGGTCTTTGCCTGGCACTTGTGTGGCACGAATATGGCCACTTGTCACCCCAAGCCTGGATATTGTCCAGGTATTGCTGCATTTGCACGTGGACTGCTTAAGTGTCTGAGGAGTCATGAATGGTCAGCTGAGAACATCCCCACTTCTGACCTTAAAATGGAAGGCAGGCCATTGATAATGCAGCTGAAGATGGTTGGTCCTGCAATGATGTCCCGGGACTTAGATGACTGATCTCCAACCACCACAACCATCTTCCTTTGTGCCGGGTATGACTCCAGCCAGTGGAGAGTGTTCGCCCTGATCCCCATTGATTCCAGTTTTGCTCGGACTCCTTGATGCCACACTCGGTCAAATGCTGCCTTGATGCCAAGGGCAGTCCCTCACCTCTGGAGTTCAACTCTTTTGTTCATATTTGAACAGTTATAACCTCTAAAATCCCCTCCAAGTGCAATCCGATGGAACAGACATTGTCCACATGCTCAACAAGTTTATAGGACTGCTACAACAAGAGAAAACCCATTTATATTCAAACAGAAGTCCTAGCCGATCTTCACGGTAGATGCATGTAAGTCACAGAACATTGGTCCGTTAGAGGATGTGTGGTCATTTAGTTATGGGATATGATGAAATGGCGGAGGCAATGAACAAATATTTTGTATCGGTCTTCACAGTGGAGGACACTAATAACATGCCAGCAATTGACCGAGAGAAGAAGGTAGGTGAGGACCTGGAAACCATTACTATCACGAAAGAGCAAGTGTTGGGCAAGCTAATGGAGCTCAGGATAGATAAGTCTCCTGGCCCTGATGGAATGCATCCCAGGGTACTGAAAGAGATGGCTGGAGTAATATCAGATGCACTGGCGGTAATTTTTCCAAAATTCGCTGAATACTGGGGCAGTCCCAGAGGATTGGAAAACAGCAAACGTGACGCCACTGTTTAAAAAGGGAAGTAAACAAAAGATGGGGAATTATAGACCGGCTAGCTTAACCTCTGTCATGGGGAAGATGCTTGAGTCTATTATCAAGAAAGAGATAGGAGGGCACCTCGATAGAAATTGTCCCATTGAACGGACGCAGCATGGATTCATGAAGGGCAGGTCATGCTTGACGAATCTCTTGGAATTCTATGAAGACATTTCGAGCAAGGTAGACAAAGGGGACCCAGTGTATGTGGTGTACCTAGATTTCCAAAAGGCCTTTGACAAGGTACCACACAAGAGGCTGCTGCATAAGATAAGGATACATGGTGTTAAGGGTAGAGTACTAGCATGGATAGAGGATTGGTTGTCTAACAGGAAACAAAGAGTGGGAATAAATGAGTGCTATTCTGGCTGGCAATCAGTGACGAGTGGTGTGCCTCAGGGATCGGTGTTGGGACCACAATTATTTACAATTTATATAGACGATTTGGAGTTGGGAACTACGTGTAAGGTATCCAAGTTTGATGATGACACGAAGGTGTGTGGCAGAGCAAAGTGTACTGAGGACTGTAAAACCTTACAGAGGAACATTGACACATTGAGTGAGTGGGCAAAGGTCTGGCAGATGGAGTATAATGTCAATAAGTGTGAAGTCGTGCATTTTGGTAGGAGTAACAATAGAACGGATTATTACTTAAATGGTAAAAAGCTGCAGCATGCTGCTATGCAGAAGGACCTGGGTGTACTTGTGCATGAGTCACAGAAGGTTGGTCTGCAGGTGCAACAAGTAATTAGGAAGGCAAATGGAATTTTGTCCTTCGTTGCGAAGGGGATTGAGTTTAAAAGCAGAGAGGTAATGTTGCAGTTGTACAAGGTGCTGGTGAGGCCACACCTGGAGTACTGTGTGCGGTTTTGGTCTCCACACTTGAGAAAGGATGTGATAGAACTAGAGGGGGTGCAGAGGAGGTTCACTAGGCTGATTCCGGAGTTGAGGGGGTTATCATATGAGGAGGGGCTGAGTAGATTGGGATTATATTCACTGGAATTCAGAAGGTTGAGGGGGAATCTAATAGAAACATATAAAATTTTGAAGGAAATGGATAAGATAGAAGTAGAAAGGATGTTTCCACTGGTAGGTGAAAGTAGGACACGAGGGCATAGCCTCAAGATTAGGGGGAGCAGATTTAGGACTGAATCAAGGAGGAACTTCTTCAGTCAGAGGGTGGTTAAAGTATGGAATTCCCTACCGAAAGACGTAGTAGACGCTACTTCATTTAATATATTTAAAGATTGGGTAGATGTTTTTGTGAAAAATAAAGGAATTACGGGATATGGCGAGAATGCGGGTAAGTGGTTCTGAGACCACGAAAAGATCAGCCATGATCTTATAGAATGGCGGAGCAGACTCGAAGGACCAGACAGTCTACTTCTGCTCCTAGTTCTTATGTTCTTATGTTCTTATATCATGCTGCTGCGTTTTTTGAATTATGCTTTTGAACACATTCAGCAGAAGAACGATTGCCTCATTTTAATATATTCTGTATTAAGCAACACTTGCTTCTGCAAATTATGGAGAAACTGGGGAACAATATATGAGATTTTAAAAGATGCTTCATAAATAGTGGTGGGTGGTAAGTTATTCTGCTGTTAAACTAGAGAAAACCAACAAGCTGAAGGAAATGCTGAATTATGAACTGGCCTTTGAATGGTCCCTTATGCGGGTTGGTGCTTCGCTATATCCAAATATCAAAGCTGTAATTGCAGATTACGGCAATGGGTGTTTGACACCACCTAGATAATATAAATGCTGATTTGCATTATAGGCACAGGCTCTTGTTATCGCAAAGGTTGTGACTTTTGAAGAAGTAGCTCGAAATTACATTGTGTTACTGACATTTATAATGTGCTTAATAATCTCCTGGAGGAGAAAGAAAAGCAGCTCCTTTTCAAATTAGATTCTATAAAACAACACCTTGTCGGGGCGCTTTCCTTTTACACCACCTGCTGATCTTTTGAAATTCAAAATAATGAAGTATCTCGTTTGATATCTACTAAGACTGTGCAGGAAAATGATTCACAGTAATGAGACTTTGCAACGCAACTTTACACAATGGCTCAGAATTGCAAGTAAGACTATTTCTTCACTTCTGCACACATGTTGTATTTGTTCAATTCTTTGGAGGTTTTCAACCAAGAAGATTATAGGGGCAACACGGGAGCACAAGTGATTAGCACTAGGGCTGGTTTAGCACAGGGCTAAATCGCTGGCTTTGAAAGCAGACCAAGGCAGGCCAGCAGCACCATGCAATTCCCGTACCAGCCACCCCAAACAGGCGCCGGAATGTGGCGACTAGGGGCTTTTCACAGCAACTTCATTTGAAGTCTATTTGTGACAATAAGCGATTTTCATTTCATTTTTCATTTCACTGTGGCTTCACAGCACCAGGGTCCCAGGTTCGATACCCCTCTGGATCACTGTCTGTGCGGAGTCTGCAAGTTCTCCCCATGTCTGGGTGGGTTTCCTCTGGCTGCTCCAGTTTCCTCCCACAGTCCAAAAACGTGAAGGTTAGGTGGATTGGCCATGCTAAATTGCCCTTAGTGTCCAAAGGTTCGGAGGTGTTATTGGGTTATGGGGATAGGGTAGAAGTGAGGGCTTAATGTGGGTTGGTGCAGACTCGATGGGCCGAATGGCCTCCTTCTGCACTGCATGTTCTGTGTTCTATATAACAACATCAGATATAAACGCAGGAGTAGGCCAATCGGCCCTTCATGGATGATCTGCTGCAAGTCCATGTTTTCCCAAAATGTCTATATTCCTTAACGTCTGTCTTGAATATAGTCAATGACTAAAGGCCAGATTCTCTGCCTTGCGATCGGATGGAGAATCGGGCATCTGGCAAAAATCAAGGTTCGCATCCGCTGCAGATTTGGGCACCATGCTCCGGTCCCTCCCTGGTGGCGAAAACGAGGTGGGGGCGTACAAAATCGGCTTATGCATTCATTTAAATATACTGAGTGGATTTGACGTAATATGCTGTGTGCCTCCGCGATGTTTCGCTCCTCTCAGATGGCAGTCACGCGGATGCTATTTACTACAAGCATTTCCAAGCAGATCTGGTTGCCATGGCTGCTGAGGGGGAGAGAGAAAGAGACACTTCCCTGCCTCATCCCCATCTGTAGGACCTGCCCACACACAGTGACCCTCTCCACCACACAACCAGGTGCTACCCTGCTGGTGGGATGACACAAGGCCCACCCAGTTAGGACACCCACAGTAGACCCTACTGGGGAAACAAGACAGGGGCCACAGAGCCTATCGTTGTCCCTCCTCCCATCACTGCACCTTCCCTGTCCTACCTCCCTTCCACCTTCACTGTCCCACTGGCCTTGACTCCATCCCAGCTCCGCCTCCGGGTGTCCTATCAGCATCACAGCAGGGTGTTGGTGCTGGGCGGGTAGTATCAGCAGGTCTTGCCCATGGGACACAGGATGATGACTGGAGTGATATCATGGTTGTGTTGTAATTCACCGACTGACCACTGGGAGTCTCATTAATATATAAGTGAATGTTAGAGTCAGGTGACCTCAGACTGACTGGAGAGCTGGAAGACAAAGGTTGCTTGTGTATGATCATGCTGTTATTCATCTGTTGTTTTGCATATATATTTTTTTTAATTTTAGTGTAACCAATTCATTTTTTCCAATTAAGGGGCAATTTTAGCTTGGCCAATCTACCTAGCCTGCACATCTGCACACCCAATTGCTTTTGTTTCAAGGACTCTGAAGGACGCTGAACGATTGAATGCCCAAAGCGAGAAGGAGGGCTTGGAGGTGATATTTGGAGTCAGTGTGACCGATTGCAAGCCTTTTTAGGGAAGATAAGGGGATCCCAACCATTGCATCGGCTAGGATTCAGTGTTGAGCGCTTATACTCGCTGTGCACGAGTATTCGTTCAAACACTTTCCTGGTACGCAGATTGCCCACACCAACACTCTAAGTGTGCACCATTGGCCATAGGTTCCCCACCCTCGCCAGTGGCGTTTGAAGTGGTAGTGACCCTTAGTTTTATGGCTGCCTTGTCAGTGACAGCTGCTCAGGTTCGAGCATCGCCGCAGTGGGATCCTAAACTGGCGAAACTCTGCCCCATGCTTTCAAATGGGAGATTGCTGGGGATGCCCCAGTAGCCCAATAGCCTTATGCCCAGGAATTCCTGGAGCTAAGCCTGGAGGACGGTATCATACTCGGGCAAGCTCACATCATCATCCCACCACAGGGTAAGGCATCCCTCTGGAGGAATCTGCACAGTGGCCACCCAGACACTTCACAGATGAAGATGCTGACTCGGAGCTATGCCTGGTGGCCCGGCATTGATGAGGACGTAGAGAGGAGGTCATCCGCAGTGGTCCGGTGAGTCAGCAGCACCAGAAGCTTTTGCCGGCGGCCTCCCTTCATCCCTGAGAATGGCCGGAATGCCCCGAGTGAGACTTCACGCAGATGTCACAGGGCCTTCCCTGGGGTCCATGTTCCTCATCATCGTGGACACCCACCCGCAATGGCTTGAAGTTTAGAGAGTGGCCTCGACAACGTCGAGAGCCACCGTTAAAAAGCTGAGGTGCTCATTCAGTATCAGTGGGATCCCTGAGGTCCTGACGATGGACAATGGGACGCCTTTCACGAGTGAGGAGTTTTACCACATTTTCAACATGGAATGGCATTCGGCACACCAGAACTGACTGTGTACCATCGCTCATCTACTGGCCTGGCAGAAAGGCCAGGAAAAACCTTAAAAAGGGGCATCAAAAATGCAGACCACAGGCTCCATGGACACGCGACTGGCACAGCTCCTTTTTAACTACCGATCAAGACCGCATCTGTCAAAGGGGTTCGCACCTACAGAACTACTATGGGCCGCAGGCTTAGGACCTAGTTGACTTTTCTGTTGACCAAACTTTTCTGGAGGTGCAGCAGGAGGCTCAGAACCAGCACCATGACCATAGGATGCGAGGGTGGCAGTTTCAATCAGGGTCTATGCCCACAACTTTGGAGACGGTGCATTCATGCCAGTGAGAACAGGGCCAATCCCCTACAAAGTTAAAATTCAGGGGACAGTTCAGCGGATGCATGTGGTCAACCTCAAGAAACGGCACCCATGCTACACAACGTCCAACAGGCACCATTGACGCCTCCTCCGTGTCAAGAACCACCCCTCAGCCAGAGGACCCAACCGACTATACCCCAGCGCCCAGACCAGCAGAAGAACGATGACTAAGGCTCAGAGATGGACATCAAAGTATCCGTGCTGACGGAATACGTTGTGTCCGGGACTGAGGTTCCGCCAATAACCCTGTGGAGGTCGGCCATGAAAATGTGCCTGATGAACCACTACACCACCTGACCCAGAACTGCCACAGGCAGAAGCACGGCCTCGGGAAGAGTAGCGTAGAAGGCCCCCTCCGATGGGGGCTGAAGGGGAACGTTCGGACTTTGCGGGGCAGGGGTGTCATAACCCCCACCAGGACCACAGGGAAACCATTATCGATCCCGCCATGGGAAGTGTGCATCACGTGCTTCTCTCTCTCCACTGCCTTTATCCTACTCTTTATTATCAAGACTACTCAATCCCCACACCTCCTCCATTTGGCCCATCGCTATCACTCATTCTATTTGGTTCCCGACTTGGTTACTGAAGCCATGCCACCATAGTGCCAATTAGATAAAATCCATTAATGTCTATCTGTGCCTGTGGTGAATGCAATATGATAATTCACACTATGTCTTTGTAAGCGCAGTAGCGTTATCCGACCACTAGGGGGAGTAGCTCTGGGAATGCTCAGGAGCTTGTACAGGGCTCCACCCTTGGCTCCACCCACGACTCCTCCCCCTAGAGCTGCTGTATAAATACCCTTCATAGAATTTACAGGACAGAAGGAGGCCATTTGGCCAATCGAGTCTGTACCGGCTCCTGGAAAGAGTACCCTACCCAAGATTAACACCTCCACCCTATCCCCATAACCCAGTAACCCCAGTCAACACTAAGGGCAATTTTGGACACTAAGGGCAATTTATCATGGCAAATCCACCTAACCTGCACATCTTTGGACTGTGGGAGGAAACCGGAGCACCCGGAGGAAACCCACGCACACATGGGGAGGATGTGCAGACTCCACACAGACAGTGACCCAAGCCGGAATTGAACGTGGGACCCTGGAGCTGTGAAGTGATTGTGCTATCCACAATGCTACCGTGCTGCCCTTGTCCAGAGTCAGCCTGCAGTTCACTGAGAGTTCATCAACGGGTAACAGGCTGGCTCTGTAGTAAGTCGATTAAAGCCTAGATTCATATCGGACACATGTGTCTGGTGAATTGATGGTTCCATCGACTTAAGAACATTCAAGAGCGATCATGGAATCAGCCCTCAAGCCTGGACGCCTGGAACTCGACCCGCAGGATGCAGAGGCTAAAGAAATCTTCTCCCACTGGCTGCGGTGCTTTAAGGCCTACCTGGCAGAAGTGAGCACAGCCGAAACGACAGAGGAACAGAAATTGAGTCTACTGCACGCGAGGGTGAGCCACAGAATCTCTACGCAACTAAACTCGGCCGGTTCACATACTGCAGCGCTAGCAGTACTCGATAAGATATATGTGAGGCCCGTTAACGAAGTTTACGCTCGCCATGTGTTCACGACTCGCCACCAGCGGCCTACAGAATCACTCGCCGAATTTCTAAGGGAACTCAATAATTTGTCCAATGGCTGTAATTAGCAAGCGGTTACCGCGGCTGAACACAGGGAACTTGCTGTACGCGATGTTTTTGTAGCGGGCCTCAGGTCTAATTATGTGCGCCAACGATTGCTGGAAAAGGGGGCCCAAGACTTAGAAACGACTGTGGAAGCTGCTACCACGGTGGAGGTTTCCTTCCGCAGCGTTAACTCGTTCCCCGTGGACCCCGCTACCCAATCATGGGCCCCCGACCAGCGACTCCCCCAGGCCTGTGCTACGCGGCCGCCCAGCCACCATGCTGCCCCAGCCAGCCACTATGCTGCTCCAGCCTGCCATTTCTGCGGCCAGAACCAGCACTGCCCGGACCGCAACGCGACCTGCAGCAGCTGCGGGTGGAAAGGCCATTACGCAAGAGTGTGCCTCGCTAAAAAGGCGCCTGCTTCCAGCTCCCCAGCGGCACAGAGTAATCGCTCCCCTCACCCGCAAGCCCGTGGGGCCCGAAACGCTGCGGCCTATGCCCCGACTCCGCCCCCTCCAGCCACGTGCGATCCATGGGGGCCGCCATCTTGGCAAACTTCCACCATGCGGCCGGCCACGTGCGACTCATGGGGGCCGCCATCTTGGACGCCATCTCCACGCTCGGACAACTCATCGGAAGAATACGACTATGAACTCAGAGCGCAGTCATCACGGGGCCACTCCAGCGCAGCTGATCGAGCCGCCGACTACCCGCAACTCGGCGCCGTCACTCTGGACCAATCACGCCCGAAGCATCTGCGAAATTCGATGGCAGAGGTCCATATCAACGGGTACAAAACGCCATGCCTCTTCAACTCCGGGAGCACGGAGAGCTTCACACATCCAGACCTGGTAAGACGCTGTTCGCGCCCCGTTTTCCCCGCGCAGCAAACTATCTTGCTCGCTTCAGGCTCCCATTCGGTCCAGATCCAGGGGCGCACCGCCGTGACACTCACAATCCGAGGCGCTAGTACTCGAAATTCAAGCTCTACGTTTTGCCCGAACTCTGCACGCCACTCTTATTAGGTCTAGACTTCCAATATAACCTCAAGAGCCTCAGCTTCGGCGGGCCCCTGCCCCCACTCACGATCTGCAGCCTCGCTACGCTGTGAATTCCCCCCTCCTCTCTTCGCCAATCTCGCTGTAAACCCGTAGCCACTCGTAGCAGGCGGTATAGCCTGCAGGATAGGGTATTTATCAGAGCAGAGGTCCGAAGGCTACTCAGTGAGGGGGTTATAGAGGCCAGCAATAGTCCCTGGAGAGCTCAGGTGGACTCTTAAGACGTTAAAACCGGGGAAAAATTCCGCATGGTTGTCGACTATAGTCAGGCTATAAATAGATTTACGCTCCTCGACGCGTATCCCCTCCCCAGGATTGCAGACACGGTAAACCAGATTGCCCAGTCCGGCTCTTTTCCACGGTGGATCTGAAGTCTGCATACCACCAGCTCCCAATCCTCCCGGAGGACCGCCACTACACGGCATTCGAGGCCGATGGCCGCCTCTTCCATTTCCTCCGGGTCCCTTTCGGCGTCACTAATGGGGTCTCGGTGTTCTAACGAGCAATGGACCGAATGGTGGACCAGTACGGGCTGCGGGTCACGTTTCCGTACTTGGACAATGTCACCATCTGTGGCTATGACCAGCAGGACCACGACGCCAACCTCCACCGTTTTCTCCAGACGGCACAGAAACTGAATCTCACGTATAACAAGGAGAAATGCGTTTTCCGCACGACCAGACTAGCCATCCTTGGCTATGTCGTGGAAAGCGGAGTCCTGGGCCAAGACCCGGACCGTATTAGGACTCCCCCTCCCCCATTGCCCCAAGGCACTCAAACGGTGCTTAGGTTTCTTTTCCTACTACGCCCAGTGGGTCCCTCAATATGCGGACAAAGCCCGCCCACTCTTTAGGGCCACACTATTTCCCCTGTCAGCCGAGGCACGCCAGGCCTTCAACGGCATCAAGGAGGACATCGCCAAAGCGGTCATGCGGGCGGTGGATGAATCCACCCCATTTCAGGTAGAAAGCGATGCCTCTGAGGTAGCTCTTGCAGCCACGTTAAATCAGGCAGGGTGACCAGTCGCATTTTTCTCCCGAACCCTCTCCGCTTCGGAACTCCGACACTCGGCAGTCGCGAAAGAAGCACAAGCCATTGTGGAGGCTATCCGTCACTGGAGGCACTACCTCGCAGGTAGGAGGTTCAACCTCATCACCGACCAAAGATCGGTTGCCTTCATGTTCGACAACTAGCAAAGGGGCAAAATTAAAAACGACAAAATTCTGAGATGGAGGATCGAACTCTCCACCTACAATTACGACATTAAGTATCGACCCGAGAAGCTCAACGAGCCGCCGGATGCCTTATCCCGCGGGACATGCGCCAGCGTGCAGATCGACCGATTGAAAGTCATCCACAATGACCTCTGCCACCCGGGGGTCACCCGGCTCGCCCACTACATCAGGGCCCGAAACCTGCCTTTCTCCAACGAGGAGGTAAAAGCGGTCACCAGGGACTGCCCGATCTGTGCGGAGTGCAAACCGCACTTCTATAGACCAGACAAGGCCCACCTGGTCAAGGCTTCTAGGCCATTTGAACGCCTTGCGATTGATTTCAAAGGGCCACTCCCCTCAACTAACAAGAACGTTTACTTTTTAAACGTCGTAGACGAGTTCTCCCGTTTCCCATTCGCTATCCCGTGCCCCAACATGACCTCCCACACAGTCATTAGGGCCCTGCATAGCATCTTCACCCTGTTTGGTTTCCTCAGCTACGTACACAGCGACCGGGGTTCGTCCTTCATAAGCGACGAGCTGCGTCAGTACCTGCTCGACAAAGACATTGCCTCGAGCAGGACTACCAGCTACAACCCCAGGGGGAACGGGCAGGTGGAGAGGGAGAACGCGACGGTCTGGAAGACCGTCCCACTGACCCTCCGGTCGAGAAAGCTCCAAGTCTCCCAGCTTCACGCTATTAGGTCCCTTTTGTGTACAGCTACCAATCAGACCCGTCACGAGAGGCTCTTCATTTTTTCCAGGGGCACTACCACGGGGGTCTCACTTCCGGCATGGCTGAGGACGCCGGGCCCCGTATTTCTGAGGAAACACGTCAGGGCGCACAAAACCGACCCCCTTGTTGAAAAGGTGCGCGTGCTCCACTCCAACCCCCAGTACGCATTCGTCGAGTTCCCTGACGGCCGTCAGGACACGGTATCCCTCCGGGATCTGGCACCCGCCGGATCCAGCGCCCCCTCTACCCCCACAGAAGGACCTCTAACCCTACACCCCATGCTGCCGCCCCCTCGTGCTCCCGAGCCCACGAGCTCGCTCCACCAGTTCCGCTCCCCCGCGCCGGCCAGCCCCCAGCGCCCCCAGTCCCCGGTCGAACCTGGAGAGTATGAAGCTCGGATACAACCCTCCCTGGAGTCCGCCATCGTACCCCAGCACACAACACCCATCCAGCCACCGCAAGAGGCTGCAACCCCGGTGCTCCACAGATCACAGCGGACAATTCGACCACCGGACAGACTGTCGTTGGAGGACACCACCCCGGCCGGACTTGATTTTTTTTGCAGCGGGTGAATGTGGTGAATGTAATATGATAATTCACACTATGTCTTTGTAAGCGCAGTAGCGTTATCCGACCACTAGGGGGAGTAGCTCTGGGAATGCTCAGGAGCTTGTACAGCGCTCCACCCTTGGCTCCGCCCATGACTCCTCCCCCTAATGCTGCTGTATGAATACCCTTGTCCAGAGTCAGCCTGCAGTTCACTGAGAGTTCATCAACGGGTAACATGATGGCACTGTAGTAAGTCGATTAAAGCCTAGATTCATATCGGAAACACGTGTCTGGTGAATTGATGGTTCCATCAGTGCCATTTTGACGTTTATCATAGAATTTACAGTGCAGAAGGAGGCAATTCGGCCCATCGAGTCTGCACCAGCTCTTGGAAAGAGCACCTTACCCAAGGTCAACACCTCCATCCTATCCCCATAACCCAGTAACCCCACCCAACACCAAGGGCAATTTTGGACACTAAGCGCAATTTATCATGGCCAATCCACCCAACCTGCACATCTTTGGACTGTGGGGGGAAACCGGAGCACCCGGAGGAAACCCACGCACACACGGGGTGGATCTGCAGACTCCGCACAGACAGCGACTCAAGCCGGAATCGAACCTGGGACTCTGGAGCTGTGAAGGAATTGTGCTATCCACAATGCTACCGTGTTGCTATGAATATTTTTCATTTTTGGATCTGATGACTTTGATTCTCCGTTCCTTCACACCGGTAGGATTCTGCAGTCTCGCTGCAGTGAATGGAAATGTAGCTTCACCTTTTTAAAAAAAAATTCTCTGATTACACCTTGAAGATGATTTAAGGAAAGAACAGGTGACTTAATAGGAATTGTGTTTTCAGAATTAAAAAAAAACATTGTTTTTCCAATTGATTGTGAATTTGATGGTAAAATGTTTCACTGGAGCTGATGGAAACCTGGTTTCACTGGACGATTTATTAGATTGGAGAATTCATTATTTACTGAACTTTATTTGACCTCTAATGCGACTGCTCCTCCAATTGCATCCACATCTGGGGTGAGAGAAGGAATTTCTGCATCGTGTATCTTGCAGGAAGAACAGGCCCCTCTCGCATGGCCATGGCTTGGTCACAGCCTTGCATCATCATCCCCAACAGGAAAGGGGTTAATAAATGGCAGACTTTGGGAGCGCAAATCAGGACGCGATTCCCAATTCTTTGGCAACGATTGCGAGGGATTCCCTAGGCCAGGGGTGGGCAAACTTTTCCGTGCAAGGGCCACATTCAGAAATTCACAATTCACAAAGGGCCGCATAGTATATTAAGTAAAATAATTACTTCACCCGGTTATGATTCTGGGCGCCTCATATAGAACATAGAACAGTACAGCACAGAACAGGCCCTTCGGCCCTCGACGTTGTGCCGAGCAATGATCACCCTACTCAAGTCAACGTATCCACCCTATACCAGTAAGTAACCCAACAGCCCCCCCCCCCCCCCCCCATTAACCTTAAAAAAAAAAAATTTTTTTTTTTTTTTTTTTTTTAATGACTTGGTGGGCCGCAGAAATACCTTTGGCGGGCCGCATGCGGCCCGCGGGCCGTAGTTTGCCCACCCCTGCCCTAGGCATTCCCGCTATCGGGAGCCATTTTAAGCAGGTAGCCCAATAAGCAAGGTGTCATAGCTGGGCCCTCCCTGTCCCTCAGCGAAATTCAGACACCCCCCCCTCCCCCCCGGGATTTGTTCGGTGACCCCCCCCAACCCTCCCCGAAGTTCCGGGGTTGACCCGACTCTCCCTCCACTGCCCCCGCCAACCACCAGAGACCCCCTAATTAAGGAGACTCCCACAGATGGTGGGGGTGGTGTGGGTAGGTGTTGCATTGTGGGGGAGGGGGGGGTGAGGATGGCCCTCCGCTTGACTTTGGGGAGGGCAACTTAAAGACTTACGCCCTTCGTCACCGCGAGTTCCACCGTGCTTGTCAAAACCTGCACCAATTTGTGCCCATGCGTTACCCGGCCCAGAGGACCAGCGAATCACGTGGGCCCGGAGAATTATGATACCTGGCCATTAATATGATGCAAAAGGGTCATAATGACCCTTCTGCTGGTGCAGGGCGTGAACCTTGATCCCCATGCCAGCGGGGGCTGGAGCATCAAAAATGAGAGCCAATCCCTTTTTTTCCCTCACACTGGATTCTCCGCCGCATCAGGAACCAAGTTATCAGCGGCAGGTGACGAACAATCCAGCCCAACATAACTGATTTTCCATTTCAAATTCTTGGCCAGGACTTTGCAGCCTGCGAGTGTGATCTCCAACTGAAAGGGGTGAATAAATGGCACCACATTGTGCACCTGCATCTCATTTAAAAAGTGCTATTCCATTTTTTTGTTCACCTGATCTCAAGTGGAGATTAGGGTTGCGGGCTGCTGTGACTTCTCCATGTTGATGGTGCAGAGATGTGACCTCCCTTGACAGCTTGGCAGGTTTGTTTCAGGTTCTGTTTATTGGATTTAAACACCCGGGGCCGGAATCTCCGCAACCCGACGCCAAAGTCGCGTTCGGCAATCAGCCTCAGAATCCACTTTTACTCTGGAATCAGGGTCAGCGCCGTTTTACTGTTGCTCCGTCCCTCAAAAACGGCGGACTCGAGGAGTACGCCGCATGCCGTCGGGGCAGCCTCAGGGCGTCACCTGAGGCCCCCCCTAATGCTCCACCCCTTTTGGGCCGAGTCCCCAACGGCGTGGGACACCTGTCCTCACAACTTACGGAGACTTTGCGTGGCAGCTGCGGACTGTATCCAGAGCCGCCACAGTCGGTGTAGGGCCGTTCCGATGGAAGGTGGGGCTTCGGCGGGGGCAGGGTGGACTGGTGTGGGTAGTCCGGGGTGGCGAGGCGGGATATAGGGGGGCAGTTTTGGCAGGCAGGGTCCAGACGCAGCCGGCGCCAAGTTGTATATAACGCGGCTGCCACAGGTCACCACCGTGCTCATGCGCGGCCACAGAACCGGCAAGTTGAGGCTGTATCTGCAGGTAAAGCCGGGGGCTTTACTCGGCGTGGCTGCTAGCCCCCCCCTATCGGGCGAACGATCGGTGCGGGGACGGCGCCGACTTTCTGGTCGTAAGACCAGATGGATCCTGCCGACATAACCTCAGAATCAGAGAATTCAGACCCCAGTTTTCAATTTGCACTAAAATAAAAGACGATAGATGCATAAGAATCTATCCGGATAAGATTTTTATTCTGTTGAGCTTCTACTTTAATGAAGGTGTGTTTCTGTTAGTATTCCTCATTTTGGCTGACATTTGTTGGTGGATGGTTGTTCCACAGACAGAATGGAATGTAAAGCATGGGGATTTTACCTCAGGCTGGGGAGAACACATGGGAATGCTCCAGGACCTGCAGAGATTTATCCAACTCTCAACGTAACAGACTTGTTCTCAATCAAAACTTTAATTTATTCTTGCACAAATGCAGGCTACCTTCGAAGAAATCGATGTGAAGAATAGAGTTGAAAGCCTTATCTGATTGAAATTGTAATACTGATCTCAGTTTTCAATCGCTATGGATTGGATTGGCCTGACCCATCGAGGACAGGGTTGGAGGCAGACAGGGGGAGCGGGAGGGGAACGTGCGCTTTGAGACGATGCCCTGATATCATAGAATTTACAGTGCAGAAGGAGGCTATTCGGCCCATCGAGTCTGCACCGGCTCTTGGACAGAGCACCCTACCCAAGGTCAACACCTCCACCCTATCCCCATAACCCAGTAACCCCACCCAACACTAAGGGCAATTTTGGACACTAAGGGCAATTTATCAGGGATTGGTAACCTAATGACTATTTATTGGGCAATTAATGATCAAAGACTTTGGTATTTCCTAAGAATTAATTTTTAATTGCACTGGTTGAGTGTGACTCCGGGTTGAGTGGGGCTGGAATTGACTGTTCACTAGCCCAGGGTGTCATAACACAGTAAAGGAAACAAGTTACTTTTACAAGACACATCTGGATTATTTCACTCTGAATCGGTAGTGGAGACAACATGGGAGGCATTCTCTGCTGGTGGGATTCTCGGCTCCGCCGGGAACACACCCAAGTCCACGGGTTTCCCGGCGGGTGTGGGGTGGCCACAATGGCAAATCCCATTGGCAGGTGGTGGGAATGGAGAATCCCGCTGCCAGAGAGGGTGCACCGCTGAGGAGAACGCGGCTGGGGACGAGAGACTCCCACCCCATATCTTTTCAATATATTAAGATGAACTGAGAGTGATGGCTAAAAGATGGGTATAGTGACTGAATAGCATGATATAACTACAATGCGGCATATTCTAATGATGGACATATGGACAGATGGACAATGGGGGCAGCACGGTAGCATTGTGGATAGCACAATTGCTTCACAGCTCCAGGGTCCCAGGTTTGATTCCGGCTTGGGTCACTATCTGTGCGGACATCCTCCCCGTGTGTGCGTGGGTTTCCTCCGGGTGCTCTGGTTTCCTCCCACAGTCCAAAGATGTGCAGATTAGGTGGATTGGCCATGATAAATTGCTCTTAGTGTCCAAAATTGCCCTTAGTGTTGGGTGGGGCTACTGGGTTATGGGGCTAGGGTGGAGCTGTTGACCTTGGGTAGGGTGCTCTTTCCAAGAGCCGGTGCAGACTTGATGTGACGAATGGCCTCCTTGTGCACTGTAAATTCTATGAATTCTATAAGAAAGGGGCAGTTATCAACTGTGAGAACAGCATCCAAGATACCAAACATTTATAAAATACATCGCCAATTTTGTTGATTCATGGAGATCTGGATCAATACTTAATCCATTGTGTCATCAGACAGTTTGGTATATGAGAGAATGAGTATGTTGAATGTAGCCAGATTATATACAAGGAAAGTTACGCTGGATTCTGTGTGACAGAGTGAAGGTTGCAGATTGTGACAGGAAAAGGTGCCAAGCTAACCACTTGAAACTATCTGAGCATGGCTCTCAATCTAGTGAGATCCCCCAGGGGTTGGTATTAGGACATTGCTCTTTTTGATGTATGTTATAGACTTTGACTTGGGAAGCATAATGTCAATGTTTACAGATGACCCAAAGCCAGGAAATGTGGTAAACAGTGAGGAAAATTGTCAGAAACCTCAGGAGGACAAAGACAGATTGGTGAAATTGCCAGACACACGGCAGTTAAACTGTAATGCAGAGATGTGTGAAGTGACACATGTTGCAAAGGGGAAATGAGCAGAGGAAATAAAAAACTAAATGGTGCAATGTTATCAGGAGTGCAGGCTCAGGGAAACCTGGGGGTGTATACTGACGTTGAAGGTGAGATGGCAATTGGATAAGGCTATTAAATAACACGTGGGATAGCAGGCTTTATAAATTGCGGTACAGCGTGAAAAAGAAAAGACATTACCAGCTGGACCACTGTGTTCAATTCTGGGCACCAAACCTTCGGAAGGATGTCCAGATCTTGGACGTGGCACAGAGGAGGTCGACTAGAATGGTACCAAGGATGAGGGAGTTAAATTATGTAAGAAGCAGAGGAGGCTAATTAATCATTTAATAGAGGTGTTCAAAATTGTGAAGAGCTTTGATAGAGTCAATAAAAATAAATAATTTCCACTGGTAGGAGTATTGATAACAAAGGGGTATTAGAATTTGGATAAAAACAGAAAAATGCAGGAAAACCTCAGCTGGCCTGGCAGAATCTGTGGAGAGAGAAACAGAGTAAATGTTTTGAGTCGTCTTCAGAGTGTGGCCATCTAAAATGGCCGCCGGCAAAGGATAATGAGAATTGTGGTCAGGTTGGGACACAGACGGTACACAGCCTGAAGAGGTAGAATTCCGAACGGACTACAGAAGATACAAAATGGATTCCGCCTGATATAAAATGGACTCTGTCAATGTTCTTGACCCTATGTTATTATCAGTGTCCTCTGCTGAAATAGTAAAGCTTGGTGCAAAACAAGTGATCCAAAACCAGATGCATCCGGAGAGACAATGAGCTGTTGGCAACCTTTGCCCAATGTCTGTATTTTTAGCTATTTGTAACTGACAAAGGGGCCCCAAATTAAGGAACTAGCAAGGAATGAGGAAGGACATGTTTCAACGTGGCTGGACTATTGACCCCATGACTTTATGCAACCGTTATCTATGTAATGAATTGATTGGGGACAGCAAGCTGCCAATTAGAGGCTATAGGAGCTAACTTGTAGCAATTTATGGCATTGAAGATGCATGTTATGAATTGTGACGCAAATAGAATTGATTGGGTATATGTAAATGCAAACTAATTCCACTTTCCTTCTATATATTAACCCAGTGCGACCTCAGCTCAGGTGAGAAAAGTTGCTGCTCAGAACATGGGGGTCAAAGGCCTTTTCTCCCAGAGCTCTGAAAATTAATAAATTGCTTCTTTACTCACTCAAAGGTCTATTTGTGAATATTTTCACCTACAAAATGGCGTAGTCAGCAGGATGTCATGGAACTGAGCAGTGCGGGTCAGTGAACGGGGTGAGTAGTCAAACTTTGACCACCCAGAAATTAGAGACACTCGGCAAGACGACTGATCAGGGACGTGGCACCGGAAGAACCAAAATAATAGACAGACTATGTGAGTGAGAGAAGTGACCTAACATGTTTAACTGTAATGTGTTGCTGCCGCGTTGAGAATTAACAAATGAGATTGTTTACAGCTGCAAGAGGTGATTGATGGAGGTGTGTTAAAGAACAAAGTTGTGAGGCCCTGATTAGGTAAACAGGCATCGGAGAGAAAAGAGGAGTGTTGTGGAACCCGCCCGGGGAGGCAAAAGTTACATGTCCGGACCTTCTCGGGAACGGAGGAGGACGCTGCCAGACCTCTGAGAACCTCGTCATGAGTACAATAAGAAGTCTGTGTATTCTTGGTAGGAAAGAATAGGGGGACTGTCTAGATATAAACATTCTCCCATCACACAGGGACGGTATGTAAATTAATAATGGCGGCAAAAGAAGTTAAAATGGGGTCCCCGGGCTCCCTGGTAAACTCTTGTATGACAGACGGACAGTCATTAATTAAAAAGATACAGAAAAACAGATGGGACGTATCACATACTTTGGAATTCCAGAGAGATTGGTTGACAAAACAAACTAAAGACATGATCAAGAAAACGGGGGTACTTTTGGTACATCAATTGGAGGGACTAATAGAACAAGTGAATGTGGCAAAACAGAAGAAGACAGAACTAGGGATGAGAGTGAAATGTCAAACAAAAATCAGAAAGGAATTAGAGTATAAATTGCATGAGGGGGGAAGAATGGGGCCGTGTCCGGACACAACCTCCCTGCCCCCATATGATAGTATAGAACCAACTGCCCCTCTTAGTGAGGAGACTGAGGAGACGGTCGATGTGGCACCCGTGAGCCGAGGGGGTATCTTGGCAAACCCGACCGCCAGTTACAAACCATTCACCCCGGGAGAAAGACAACAGATTATGACCGTCCTGGGAAAACTTCAGCCACAAAGCCAGAATGTGAACTTTTAGACGGAACTCAGTGCCGTCTGGGTGGGTCACCGACTGCACTTAAGAGACATTCACCAACTAGTAAGGGCAGCATGTCCGGCGGACAAGTGGCGACTTGTGGCCAGCGGTCCTGCAGTTGCTGCAGCCCAGGATTTTAGCGGGGTTCGCTGGACACACGCAGTGCCTCTCACAGGTGAGATAGATGCCCTTTCGCCTTTTTAAGGCGGAGGTCCAACGAGTCTTAGGTGATTCGCCCACAAACTGGAATAAGATCACTACCACAAAACAAAGAAAAGGCAAGGGAGCGTCAGAATATGGGGAGCAGCTATTTACGGTTTATCAAGAACATTCAGGACAAGCCAACGCTGTTAAGACAGACCTGGCGGTCGTACAAGCCTTCAAGGATGGTTTGTCAAGTAAACATCAGGCCATCATTAAACTGGGGGTAGTGACCGTCAGGAACTATGATGACTTCGTGGAATGGGCGTGCAGGGTAGATGGTGAAGACACTGACAGAGTTTAGGTAAAACAGGAAAAGGTGGCGGCCATGGCCAAGTGGGAGTCCGTAGCGAAGCCCAAGAAAGGGCCATACCACAATTGTGGAAAAATGGGCCACTTGGCGAAGGAATGTAAGGGCAAGAAGGGTGAGAAACAATGTAACTATTGTAATAAACGGGGCCATCTGGAAGCTGCTTGTTTCAGCAAACATGGCAAGCCGCCGAGAGGCCAAAATACCCTATCCGCTGCAGAGTATAAGGAATGGACAGAATGGAAGGAAAGCCAGAGCTGATGCCCTGTCGCCCCCATTAAAAACAAAAGGGAAGGGAGAATTTATGTGTCTGCACTGGTGGGGGGGGGCCGACAATGTAGCAGGGCAGCACGGTAGCATGGTGGATAGCATGAATGCTTCACAGCTCCAGGGTCCCAGGTTCGATTCCCGGCTGGGTCACTGTCTGTGCGGAGTCTGCATGTCCTCCCCCTGTGTGCGTGGGTTTCCTCCGGGTGCTCCGGTTTCCTCCCACAGTCCAAAGATGTGCGGGTTAGGTGGATTGGCCATGCTAAATTGCCCGTAGTGTCCTAATAAAAGTAAGGTTAAGGGGGGGGTTGTTGGGTTATGGGTATAGGATGGATACGTGGGTTTGAGTAGGGTGACCATGGCTCGGCACAACATTGAGGGCCGAAGGGCCTGTTCTGTGCTGTACTGTTCTATGTTCTATGTTCTATAATGTGAAATGCTGGTGCATACAGGAGCATCGGTCTCTGTTACAAACCTCCCCCTCCCTATCACGAATAAATCAATATTTTTACAGGGAATTGAGGGCACCAGAATGACCGCTTACTTGAGTACCACGCAGGTGGTAGAGATTGACAACATATACATACCTATGAAATTTTATGTGTGTAAAAATAACGGAGGCACGATTTTGGGCAACGATATCATGAGGGAATATTAGGAACGGGATGGTGGAGAGGATGAAGCGAACTCTTACAAATGCGCGAGCAAAGGTAATACAGATGTCAGGAAAAACCTGGTCTGAAGTACTGCCTATTATCTTAATGAAACTGCGGGCCACGGGAAACCGAACCACAGGCTTAACCCCTTATGAACTAATGACAGGAAGTGCGATGAAATTACCAGAGGGCATCATAACAGACGGGGCTGATGTGTGTCCCCTGAGAGACAGATTAAAACGGTACGTTCTGGAAATGAGTACACAACTCAAAATGATGTGAAAGAACGTTCATGAAAATCAGGAAAATAAGGACCGGGCACAAGAGCTTGCGATGGCGGCTTATGATTCCCCCTCCCCCTCTCCCCTCCTCCCTCCCTCCCCCCCCCCAGCAGATAGTAAGGTCATGGCAAAAACCCTGCCCAGTAAACCAGGGTTCACCCCAAAATGGAGCGGGCCTTACGAGATTATAATTAGTGGAGACACCTGTGCCTGCCTGAACATAAGGGGAAAAGGAGTGTGGAAACATTGGACACAATTAAAATTATATGAGGAAAAGGCGACTTCATAGGGCTTCTCTCATTCATACCGGCTATGCACAGATGAAAAGTTGGACGCGGTTGCTTAAGTCTAAATCAGATAACCAAGCTACGAAGTAACGGATGATGAACTGATACTTGCTTTTGTATTTATCTTCCAGATCGTTCAATTTATGATTATGTAATTTGTATCTATCGGGATCCTTGTATTGTGCTCGTTGCTTGGCTTAGGGATAAGCTAAGGGAGTGCATCGAGATAAAGAAGGGAAGCAAGATGATGTGCTTCCCCAGCCTTCTAAGGAATGTCGTCGCGTTAATATGTATTGTCATGGGTGTAAGGGTGACAATGGAAGACAATCTTTTTTTATAAAACTCATATACAATTGTACGGAAAGCAGTCTGTATGTTACCCGTGGGCCAAGTCTGCACAGGCCTTGTTTGTGGACACCCCGAGTTGGACCCCCTTCCAACTATACACTGCAGACACGTCAGATAGACCCTGTCTGGGACAGAAGGGCAGCTATAGTAGGAGCATACAAGGAAGATGCATGGAACTAATAAACTCCACGCATCCCACTTGTCGGGGAATACAGGGGACCGGAGGGACAAGATGTTCAGAGAAGACGGAGTATCCCCTATGTTTTACGGGGCAGGGGATGGGGATGTGTCTATGCCCTTGTCCCCAAAAATTCCACATGTGTCCAGAAACAGTGTGCTCACCAACATTGTCGAGTACATCGGGGCGGGTTCGCCTGTACTTGCGATAAGGAAAGATGCTTTAACGTCACAGCGGGGAGACAATTTATTTGTGGCCACTGTAACGGAACACATGTAATCTCCACTGTCTGGGCGAATCCATTTGATTCTTACCAATTGATCGGTTCTAATGGGAAATCAGACAACCCCCGCAATTGGTTGTCTGCACAGTTCGTACAGACCAATAACCGAGCCGTTAAATGTTTCCGAGCCAAGGAGAGATTTACGTTCCTCCTCAACGGTACATTCACCACGGTGAAGACAACCCTCCCGGTCCTTTTCGCAGTGGGAGCAATAGGGCCGCCAACCATCCCATGCCCTCAAACGGGTCATATCCACAGGAGAATAGTGACTCGGGCAATTGGCACGGAATTCTGCGCTGATTGGAGAGATCCTGTTACTTGGGTTCATCACTCGGCGATAGTTCCCTATCGTTGGGAGGATCGGCGGGGGTGATCAGTGTGAAAAATAGGAATGATCTTATTTGCAGCCTGACCATCCTGGGTGATAATACTCAAAAGGGAATAGAGGCCATTAACCGAGTTGGCTGAGTTGAGGTTGTACACCAAGCAAACCCGTTATGCAGTAGATTATCAACGAGCCCAGCAAGGGGGAAGTATGTATGACGCATGTTACAAATGGGTCTTACAATATCACGGAAGGTATTGACGCAATAAAAAAACAACTCAATGACTTTAAGCAAGGTCCTGGGGGGTGGGGGGGGGGGGGGGGGGGGGTGTGTGTGTGTGTGTGTGTGTGGGGCTCCATTGGCCTTTTGGAGGGGGATGGGTAACATGTATCATGCATTCGCTGATAATAGTTGCCGTTATGTGTTTGCTTTTTTTCCTGTCTTATAAGCATAGTAAAGCTATGTTGTGCTAAGATAATGGGCCAGGTCCTACCAGTTATCTATGTAATGAATTGATTGGGTAAGGCGAACTGCCAACTAGAGGCTTTATGAACTAACTTGTAGCCATCTATGGCATTGAAGTTGCATGTTATGAATTGTCATGCAACAGAATTGATTGGGTATAAAGGGGCAGCAGGGGAGCATGGTGGTTAGCATAAATGCTTCACAGCTCCAGGGTCCCAGGTTCGATTCCCGGCTGGGTCACTGTCTGTGTGGAGTCTGCACGTCCTCCCCCTGTGTGCGTGGGTTTCCTCCGGGTGCTCCGGTTTCCTCCCACAGTCCAAAGATGTGCGGGTTAGGTGGATTGGCCATGCTAAATTGCCCGTTGTGTCCTAATAAAAGTAAGGTTAAGGGGGGAGGGGTTGTTGGGTTACGGGTATAGGGTGGATACGTGGGTTTGTGTAGGGTGATCATGGCTCGGCACAACATTGAGGGCCGAAGGGCCTGTTCTGTGCTGTACTGTTCTATGTTCTATGTAAATGCAAATGCAAACTATTTCCGCTTTCCTTCTGTGTATTAATCCAGTGCGACCTCAGCTCAGACCATGGGGGTCAAAGCCCTTTTCTCCCAGAGCTCTGAAAATTAATAAATTGCTTCTTTACTCACTCAAAGGTCTATTTGTGAATATTTTCACCTGCACAACCCCTGTGTATTGTGCAAAGGGAAACCAGACCTAACTGAAACTCACATCTGCTAATGGTCAATCACCGATTTCCCCAGGACAATGGGACACAGATCGAAACGTAGCAACAGTAGCAGACTCAGGGGCGTCTATTTACCTTATATGGGAGTGCATACGTGCCTTGGACAATAGCAGCTAGGACCCGCCCAAGCCATCGAGGTACCTGCCCCTAATTGGCCAGAATCGATTAGGATGATCGAAACCCTATCGATCCATTGGATCCCGGGTTGGGACCGCCCAAAAGAGCACGAACGACTGGGGGATAAGAAGAACTGCGCAACCAGTATTCGGCCTTTTTTGGGACCGGCCTCTGCCTCATCAATTGGACCATATCGACCAACCAAGTTCAAGGACCCGCGATCGCTACCTGAAGGCCGAACCTGAAGACTTCCAGCCAACACACATGAGGATTCAGATAAAGGCATTGTCTCACCTGCACAGAGCTGGTCACTTGGAAGTTAAGTAAAGGTCATTTTAGTTGTTAGGTTATTATGCATAGCACCAAGCCTGTGTCTAATAATAAATTATAATTAAACTAACATACTGGTTTTGTGGTCATTTGTCCAATACCAGCAACGTATTCGCGTCTTGTGGTTCAGGTAAAAGAGCAACATTAACTAAAGAGAGGGAGAAGAAGTATGACGAATTTTAAACGTTATAAAAGAGGGTGGAGCAAAGTAGAAGGTCAGGTCAATGACAGAAGGGAGTGAGGAGAGATTGCAACAAAGATAGTGTCGTTGCACAATGGCAGCGTGAAGGGCAGTGGGATGTGCTGATTGTGGCATAAAGGTAATTTAGTGGAATGTGTCACTGGGAAAACAAAAGTTGACAGTGAAAGTAAAAAATTGTTCAATTTCCACCTCAGGTGACTGTCTGTGTGGAGTTTGCACGTTCTCCCCATGTCTGCGTGGGTTTCCTCCAGGTGCTCCGGTTTCCTCCCACAGTCCAAAGATGTGCAGGTTAGGTGGATTGGCCATAATCAATTACTTAGTGTCCAAAAAGGTTAGGTGGGGTTACTGGGTTACGGGAATAGGGTAGAGACGTCGGCTTAAGTAGGGGGCTCTTTCTAAGAGCCGGTGCAGACTCGATGGGCTGAATGGCCTCCTTCCGCACTGTAAATTCTATGATTCTATGAAATCATAAGAACATGTGACAGACAAGGGCAGCACGGTAGCCTTGTGGATAGCACAATTGCTTCACAGCTCCAGGGTCCCAGGTTCGATTCCGGCTTGGGTCACTGTCTGTGCGGAGTCTGCACATCCTCCCCTTGTGTGTGTGGGTTTCCTCCGGGTGCTCCGGTTTCCTCCCACAGTCCAAAGATGTGCGGGTTAGGTGGATTGGCCATGATAAATTGCCCTTAGTGTCCAAAATTGCCCTTAGTGTTGGGTGGGGTTACTGGGTAATGGGGATAGGGTGGAGGTGTTGACCTTGGATAGGGGGTAGGGTGCTCTTTCCAAGAGCCGGTGCAGACTCGATGGGCCGAATGGCCACCTTCTGCACTGTAAATTCTATGTAATGACCCTGCAGTGGGGGGAGGAGGTGGGCAGAGACTGGGTTGCATTGGGACATAAAAACTTTGGATTAAAAAGAGGGTCAAGATGGGAGAGAAAGGTCACAGTCTAAAGTCATTAAACTCAATATTGAGTCCAGAAGGCTGTAATGTGCCTAATCAGACGATATGGGACTGCTCTCCTCCAGTTTGTTTTGGGCTTCACTGAAACATTGCAGCAGTGCCAAGAATGGAGATGTGGGCACGAATGTTGTTATCATAGAATGGCAGAGATATGGGGCTGGATTCAGCGGCTAAGTGCCGGCTCAAACGGAGAATTCGCAGGAGGTTTGCAATAAAAAAATTGGCGCCGACCCACCGATTCTAGGACCGGTGAGGCGCCAGCGGCGGAGCTGTGTGAAACTCCTGGATCCCACGCCTAAAACGGTGGGGAATGGCCGGATCCATGCACACGGTTGATGACCTGCAGCGGTCGTGCTGTACAACATGGCGCCGGGCGTGCATGTACCCGACCCCTTATCTGCGACTCCACAAGCTCCCACTGGCCACACTCCATGGGTTCCCCCAGCCCTCGTGAAAGACCCCCCCCCCCCCGGACAGCGGCACGGATCACGGCCGAGTGTGGTGGTTCACAGCCGCCATGCCTGGTTCCCGACCACTGAGACCACACGTGTCCTGCACGGTCGGGAACTCGGCCCATCGGGGGCGGAGCATTGTGGGAGAGCTGGCCAATGATGTGCCAACGCTGTTGCAACGCTGCACCGCATGACGGGATTAAGCCATTTCCGAGGGGGCGGAGCATGGCTGATCGTCATCAAACTGGTGCCATAGGGTGGGCTTCTCCATCCATTGATAGCAGTGGGATTGCCCGGTCCTGCTGCTGAGTTTGGGAGATTGGGCTGACGCCAAATTCTCCGTCATCGCTGGCAGCGGGAGAGACGCGCAACAGAGAATCTCGGCCAGGATCTTGAATGCACTGCCGGAAAGGGGAGCTGAATGATTAGCAACTTTCACAAATGAACTGGATAGATAATTGAACTCGGTTTCCATTTATCCCACTTGATGCCAAAATACAACCTCTGTCCTATCGGGCAGTCAGGTATTGAAGAAACCTTCTGCAATCATTAGCATTTAATAAACTGCAAAGTAACAGCTGACAGAAGTTGGATTAGACTACATTATTCTCTAATTCGAAAGAACCCCTGAAATTTCTTAATAGAAGGCAGAAACAGACCAGTTTCAGATATCAGCATCACAATTGCAAATTAAAATAATCTGTTTCTCAGAATGTACAGGGGTATCTAGTGATTCAAATGTCTGTGAAAATGACTTCAACTCTTATCTCAAGCCCGAAACTTTCTTTTTTTGGGCAGGCAGCACTGAGGAGATGAGTCACAGAGCCATCACTGAAGCAGGCCGTCTTTTCCCTGATCTAGCAATTTAGGATTGTGCGAAAGGAAGAGAGAGCAGAAGGGAAAGTTGAAACACAACCACCATTTGCTACGAAAGACCTTTGAAGTGTCGTCATGATTGTTTCATCGGCCAGCAAGACAGTCAAACCGTGCACAGCAAGACTTCACAAACTCTAAAGTGATAAATGAGCCTTTTGTCCGCTTTAATACTGTTGGCTGAGGGATAAATTGTCACAGCGACACTGAGAAAATCCTCTCCTCGATGGGTGTAACACGATTAATCTTACATAGAATCCCCACAGTGTAGAAGGAGACCATTTGGCCCACCGAGTCAGCATTGGCCAGGGGTGGCATAAGACCATAAGACATAGGAGCGGAAGTAAGGCCATTCGGCCCATCGAGTCCACTCCACCATTTAATCATGGTTGATTTCAACTCCATTTACCCGCTCTCCCCATAGCCCTTAATTCCTCGAGAAATCAAGAATTTATCAATTTCTGTCTTAAAGACACTCAATGTCCCGGCCTCCACCGCCTTCTGTGGCAATGAATTCCACAGACCTACCACTCTCTGGCTGAAGAAATTTCTCCTCATCTCTGTTCTAAAGTGACTCCCTTTTATTCTAAGGCTGTGCCCCCGCGTCCTAGTCTCCCCTGCTAATGGAAACAACTTCCCTACGTCCATCCTATCCAAGCCATTCATTATCTTGTAAGTTTCTATTAGATCTCCCCTCAACCTCCTAAACTCCAATGAATATAATCCCACGATCCTCAGACGTTCATCGTATGTTAGGCCTACCATTCCTGGGATCATCCGTGTGAATCTCCGCTGGACCCGCTCCAGTGCCAGTATGTCCTTCCTGAGGTGTGGGGCCCAAAATTGCTCACAGTATTCTAAATGGGGCCTAACTAGTGCTTTATAAAGCCTCAGAAGTACATCCCTGCTTTTATATTCCAAGCCTCTTGAGATAAATGACAACATTACATTTGCTTTCTTAATTACGGACTCAACCTGCAAGTTTACCTTTAGAGAATCCTGGACTAGGACTCCCAAGTCCCTTTGCACTTTAGCATTATGAATTTTGTCACCGTTTAGAAAATAGTCCATGCCTCTATTCTTTTTTCCAAAGTGCAAGACCTCGCACTTGCCCACGTTGAATTTCATCAGCCACTTCTTGGACCATTCTCCTAAACTGTCTAAATCTTTCTGCAGCCTCCCCACCTCCTCAATACTACCTGCCCCTCCACCTATCTTTGTATCATCGGCAAATTTGGCCAGAATGCCCCCAGTCCCGTCATCTAGATCGTTAATATATAAAGAGAACAGCTGTGGCCCCAACACTGAACCCTGCGGGACACCACTTGTCACCGGTTGCCATTCCGAAAAAGAACCCTTTTATCCCAACTCTCTGCCTTCTGTCTGACAGCCAATCATCAATCCATGTTAGTACCTTGCCTCGAATACCATGGGCCCTTATTTTACTCAGTAGTCTCCCGTGAGGCACCTTGTCAAAGGCCTTTTGGAAGTCAAGATAGATAACATCCATTGGCTCTCCTTGGTCTAACCTATTTGTTATCTCTTCAAAGAACTCTAACAGGTTTGTCAGACACGACCTCCCCTTACTAAATCCATGCTGACTTGTCCTAATCCGACCCTGCACTTCCAAGAATTTAGAAATCTCATCCTTAACGATGGATTCTAGAATTTTGCCAACAACCGAGGTTAGGTTAATTGGCCTATAATTTTCCATCTTTTTTCTTGTTCCCTTCTTGAACAGGGGGGTTACAACAGCGATTTTCCAATCCTCTGGGACTTTCCCTGATTCCAGTGACTTTTGAAAGATCATAACTAACGCCTCCACTATTTCTTCAGCTATCTCCTTTAGAACTCTAGGATGTAGCCCATCTGGGCCCGGAGATTTATCAATTTTCAGACCTTTTAGTTTCTCTAGCACTTTCTCCTTTGTGATGGCAACCATATTCAACTCTGCCCCCTGACTTTCCTGAATTGTTGGGATATTACTCATGTCTTCTACTGTGAAGACTGACGCAAAGTACTTATTAAGTTCCTCAGCTATTTCCTTGTCTCCCATCACTAGATTACCAGCGTCATTTTGGAGCGGCCCAATGTCTACTTTTGCCTCCCGTTTGTTTTTAATGTATTTAAAGAAACTTTTACTATCATTCCTAATGTTACTGGCTAGCCTACCTTCATATTTGATCCTCTCCTTCCTTATTTCTCTCTTTGTTATCCTCTGTTTGTTTTTGTAGCCTTCCCAATCTTCTGACTTCCCACTACTCTTTGCCACATTATAGGCTCTCTCTTTTGCCTTGATGCATTCCCTGACTTCCTTTGTCAGCCATGGCTGCCTAATCCTCCCTCTGATAACCTTTCTTTTCTTTGGGATGAACCTCTGCACTGTGTCCTCAATTACTCCCAGAAACTCCTGCCATTGCTGTTCTACTGTCTTTCCCACTAGGCTCTGCTTCCAGTCGATTTTCGTCAGTTCCTCCCTCATGCGCCTGTAATTACCTTTATTTAACTGTAAAACCTTTACATCTGATTCTACCTTCCTTCTTTCAAATTGCAGACTGAATTCTACCATATTATGATCACTGCTTCCTAAGTGTTCCCTTACTTTAAGATCTTTTATCAATTCTGGCTCATTACATAACACTAAGTCCAGAATAGCCTGTGCAGTAGTTAGCATTGGGACTGAGGCGCTGAGGACCCGGGTTCAAATCCCGGTCCTTGCCCATGTGGGGTTTGCACATTCTCCCCATGTCTGCGTGGATTTCACCTCCACAACCCAAAGGTGTTAGGTTAGGTTGGATTGGCAACATTAAATTGCCCCTTGATTGGAAAAAAAAAATAATTGGGTACTCTAAATTTTTATGAAAATAAGAGTCTGCATTGGCCCTTGCCTACTCCCTTCTAACCCCATAACCCACAACCTAACCTGCACATCCCTAGACACCAAAGGGTAATTCATCATGGCAATCCAGCTAACCTGCACCTCTGTGTACTGTGGGAGGAAACCGGAGAAAACTCACACTGACACAGGGAGTACGTGCAAACACCACACAGTCACCCAAGGCCGGAATTGAACTTGGATTCCTGACACTGTGAGGCAGCAGTGCTAACCACTGCACCACCATGCCCCCCATGTAAAGGAATTAGCTGTGACAATGATTACAGAATCACAGAATTGACACAGTACAGAAGGAGGCAATTCAGGCCTCAATTCCACCAACAAAGGTAGGTGGAATTGCGGATAGCGATGAGGACTGTCAGAGGATACAGCAGGATTTAGATCGTTTGGAGACTTGGGCGGAGAGATGGCAGATGGAGTTTAATCCGGACAAATGTGAGGTAATGTATTTTGGAAGATCTAATGCAGGTAGGGAATATACAGTGAATGGTAGAACCCTCAGGAGTATTGACAGTCAGAGAGATCTAGGTGTACAGGTCCACAGGTCACTGAAAGGGGCAACCCAGGTGGAGAAGGTAGTCAAGAAGGCATATGGCATGCTTGCCTTCATTGGCTGGGGTATTGAGTATAAGAATTTGGCAAGTCATGTTGCAGCTGCATAGAACCTTAGTTAGGCCACACTTGGAGCGTAGTGTTCAATTCTGGTCACCACACTACCAGTAGGATGCTTGTTTCAAACACTAGCTTTCGGAGCACTACTCCTTCCTCAAGTGAATCACCTGAGGAAGGAGCAGTGCTCCGAAAGCTAGTGTTTGAAACAAACATGTTGGACTTTAACCTGGTGTTGTAAGACTTCTTACTGTGTTCACCCCAGTCCAACGCCGGCATCACATCATACCAGAAGGATATGGAGGCTTTAGAGAGGGTGCAGAAGAGATTTACCAGGATGTTGCCTGGTATGGAGGGCATTAGCCATGAGGAGAGGTTGAATAAACTCGGTTTGTTCTCACTGGAAAAAAGGAGGTTGAGGGGCGACCTGACAGAGGCCTACAAAATTATGAGGGGCATAGACTGAGTGGATAGTCAGAGGCTTTTTCCCAGGGTAGAGGTGTCAATTACTAGGAGGCATAGGTTTGAGGTGTGAGAGGCAAGATTTGAGTAGATGTACGAGGCAAGTTTTTTACACAGAGGGTAGTGGGTGCCTGGAACTCGCTGCCGGAGGAGGTGGTGGAAGCGGGGATGATAGTGACATTTAAGGGGCATCTTGACAAATACATGAATAGGATGGGAATAGAGGGATATGGACCCAGGAAGTGTAAAGTTTTTAGTTTAGACGGGCAGCATGGTCGGCACAGGCTTGGAGAGTCGAAGGGCCTGTTACTGTGCTGTACTTTTCTTTGTTCTTTGTTCTTTGTTCAGCCCATCTTTGCTGCACCAGCTCTCCATATGACCATTATAACTTAGTGCTATTCTCCTGCCTTTAACCCATACCCCTGCACTGTTTCTATTCCAATAATCATCTAATGCCCTCTTGAATGCCTCGATTGAACCTGCCGCCACCACAGTTCCAGGCAGTCCATTCCAGCCCTGAACCACTCGTGTGAAAAAGATGTTTGCTCACATCACATTTGCTTTTTTTGAAAATCACTTCAAAACTTCTTTGTTCTTCATCCTTTTACGAGCAGGAACAGATTTTCCCTCTGTACTCTGTCCAGGCCCTCATGATTTTTAACCTCCATATCGAATTTCCTCTTCGCTCCAAGGAGAATATGCCCAACCTCTCCAATATGTCCACATGTCTGAAAGTTCTCATCCCGGGAAACATTCATTGTAAACCTCTTCCGCGCTCTCTACAATGCATCCACATCCTTCCTAGTCTGTGGCGCCCAGAACTGTGCACAATGTTCCAGCTGAGGTCTAACTAGCGTCTTGTATAAGTTCAGCATAACCTCCTTGCTCTTGGACTCTATTCCCCTATTAATAAAGCCGGAAAACGGAATGGTTTATTAGCTGCTCTCTCCACCTGTCCTGCCATCTTTTATTAGAACAGCTGAAACTTTTACAGCTCAGAGAGAAGATAGCGGTTAATAGTCAAAGCTGATTTACAAAATATTAAAGGTACAGATGAGGCAACGCAAAATGATTTACTCACAGTCAGTCAGGAAAATTAATGTTATTAATTTGTTTATATATTGATCAATAAGGGGTTCAGGGGTTATGGGGAGAAGGCAGAATGGGGATGAGAAAAATATCAGCCATGATTGAATGGCGGAGCAGACTCGGTGGGCCGAGTGGCCTAGTTCTGCTCCTATGTCTTATGGGCTGAAAATGGGACCCAAATAATGGGATACAAACTTAAAGCCGATATTTGGGCAAAATCTTGGCTCAAACAGTTGTGAATGTTTGGGATATAAGCTGAGACTGAGACTGATTAACTTCAAAATACTACTTTTTCACTGATGGCAGAACACAAAGGGCGGGATTCTCCACCCGTTCACGGCCACGGAATATCCCGGTCCAGTTGCTGTGAATGGAAGAGCGCCAAATTCTCTGTCCTCACTGGTAGCGGGAATTGGGCGGACTCGCGGACGGAGAATCCCAGTCTAAGTATCCCGGGTGGGATTCTCTGATCCTGAGGCTAAGTGTTGACGCCCGTTGCGTTTCTCGACGGCGTTAACACGGCCTCAGGATTAGCAATTCTGGCCCCTACAGGGGGCCAGCACGGCACTGGAGCGACCCACGGTGGGAACGATCCTGGCGGGAACTGGGTGCCGCGGGGTCCGTGCACGCGCAGTGGGGTCGGCGCAAAGTAGGATTGTCACTGGACTGGTAATCCAGTAGACCTGGGTTCAAATCTGCACCATGACAGATGGTGAAATTTGAATTTTATAAAAACTTGTAATTAAAGGTCTACTGGTGATAATGAAACAATTACCATAAAAACCCATCTGGTTCATGTAGTGATCTCTATATGTGCATGTACACAAGGGGTTAATGTGTAATCAGTAGCACCATATGACCACTAGAGGGCCGGACCAACAGGGGTATAAAATGCAGCCACATGGGTCTCTCGCTGATCATGTGGTGCTACTGATTACGCGTTAACCCCTTGTATACATGCACATATAGAGATCACTACAGTTCATTAATGCTCTTTAGGGATGGAAATCAGTCAACCTTGCCTGGTCTGGTCGAGGTGTGATATTACTGTCTTTATTTGAACCATGGAGCTCACGCTGATATTGTCAAGGGCCTCATTGGCTGTCTTTGCCTGTTTATCAGTCAGGTATGATCAGAGCTGTTTAGATCGGTTAAACAGTTTCTTATCAGCCCGCAAGCATAAAGCTTGGTCATATGTTTATGTGGTTTTATTTTAATGGAAACTTGCTTAATCTGTCAAAGAGCAGCTCATGGCATTCAGCTTCTTGTGACAAGTTTCTTTACTAAGTGTGCTGTTACACAACATTTGGTACAGGGGGCGCTCCTCCAATGCAAGCAGCAGATTTTTCATACGTGAGATATTAATTATTCTTATCAGACCTTGAGGTCACCCACACAACGCCTACTTTCAAGGACGGTTCACGCAACACAAAAAGGAAGAAAGCCTTGCATTTATGTAACACTTTTAAATACCACCAGATGTCTGAGAGCTCAATATGGCTAATGAAATACTCTCTGAGGTGTACCCACTGCTGCAATGTAGCACGTAATTGGGCAGCACGTAGCACTGCTGTAATTGGGCAGCACGGTAGCATGGTGGTTAGCATAAATGCTTCACAGCTCCAGGGTCCCAGGTTCAGTTCCCGGCTGTGTCACTGTCTGTGCGGAGTCTGCACGTCCTCCCCGTGTGTGCGTGGGTTTCCTCCGGGTGCTCCGGTTTCCTCCCACAGTCCAAAGATGTGCGGGTTAGGTGGATTGGCCATGCTAAATTGCCCGTAGTGTCCTAAAAGTAAGGTTAAGGGGGGGGGGGGGTTGTTGGGTTACGGGTATAGGGTGGATACTTGGGTTTGAGTAGGGTGATCATTGCTCGGCACAACATCGAGGGCCGAAGGGCCTGTTCTGTGCTGTACTGTTCTATGTTCTATGTAGGAGACATGCGTGGACCCTCTACCTGGCCTGAAGGTTCCTTTGTCTCTACTCGGGGTAAAACTAATACAACTTGGATGAAGTTTCACCAAGGGTGTTACATATTTATTACCACTGAGTAATAGCACTTAGTTCCCCTGTGTACCGGGATCTTTCTCAGTGGTCAATCTGATGATGAAACCCTCCGTGTACGCCCTCTGAGCAATTATTCCAACCGCTGTAGCCTCCATTGTTCTGTGGGCTCTCTCTTTAAACCTTTTGTTGTGAAAGGTAATTCTTGCTTTTCAGTCCATTTAATTGATTTCCAATTACCTCAGTCCTCAGTTTCATCTGCCTTTGCAGATGTTCCCCTGTAGGCCTCTTTCGAAGGTCACACTTGAAGTCAGCTTGTGTCTGCTTTGTTATTTCCCACCCCATTATCAATCTCAAAGCTGCAGGAAAGCGACACATTTACTGCCCTTAATGAGGCTCCGTCAGCTTATATTCCCCGGCACGAGTCCTCCTGTAGGTTAAAGTCATTTTGCAGGGTTTTGCTAACTTGACTAAATTGACCATCATGCTTTATGTTTTTGAGTTCACAGTGCAGTTCAGTACAGTTCTTTACATATCTTCAGTCTTCATCAGCAGAAATCTCCGTTGGCGGGGTCTTCTGGTCCGGCGTAAGCACACCCACGCCTTCCGATGGCGTGGTCTAGTGACAATGGGAAACCCCATTGGTCAGCTGTGGGAACGGAGAATCCCATTGCCGGCGGATGTGCAAGGAAACATGGCAGGAGGAGCGGAGAATCCCGCCCCATATCTTTTATCTCGGTGTTCCATGTTACCACCTTGAGACAGATTCCACACTCACAGGGTTAACACCATACTCTTTCCTGCATTGATTAATATTAAATAAATAAGGAAAAGGTCACATTGAAATGAAAAGAAAAAGAAAATCACTTATTGTCACGAGTAGGCTTCAATGAAGTTACTGTGAAAAGCCCCTAGTCGCCACGTTCTGGCACCTGTCCGGGGAGGCTGGTACGGGAATCAAACCGTGCTGCTGGCCTGCTTGGTCTGCTTTAAAAGTCAGCGATTTAGCCGAGTGAGCTAAACCAGACCGTAAAGTGATTGCACATTAAAAGGGTAAATAATAATTTGGCTCACACATGACAGCAAACTCCCATGAACAGCAATATTAAAATAGCCTGTTAAATTGTTACTTTTTAAAAATCTCGATTGAGGGAGCGTTGTTGACCCATTCAGAGCCAAAATGGCTACCAACTGGCCGCATATGTTATTCCTGCAGATGCTTCATTTGTAAAACAGTGGGCTGGTTGCATTGCCTGATTTATAATAATAATCTTTATTGTCACAAGTAGGCTTACATTACCACCACAATGAAGTTACTGTGAAAATCCCCTAGTCGCCACATTCCGGCACCTGTTCGGGTACATGGAGGGAGAATTCAGAATGTCCAATTCACCTAACAATCATGTCTTTCGGGACTTGTGGGAGGAAACCGGATCACCTGGAGGAAACTCACGCAGACACGGGGAGAATGTGCAAACTCCGCACAGACAGTGACCCAAGCCGGGAATCAAACCTGGATCCCTGACGAAACAGTGCTAACCACTCAGTAGTTTGAAAATTTGCAAATTAATGTGCCAGTTTAGGAAGTTTTTAAAGACATTTTCCCAGATATCTTCTCAATTGTTGTTGGTAAAGTTGGTCAGGCTCAGAATGCTGATCTTATGCTAATTGAAGTTGGTTGTCTTGATTGTCAGCCACAGCAGTTTTTATTTTACTTCAGGAAGTGACTAACCTTACAAAGCATTCAATACACACTGGGGGAAGGTGATGATGTAGCGGTGTTCTCATTGGAATAGTAAATCCAGAGACCAAGGCTAATGTTCTGAGAACCTGCAATCCACCCACAATGGATGGGGAAATCTGAATTACAAATCTGGGGTTGATTTTGCATTACCGGCAAGAATCAAGTTTTCCTGCCCCTTGCCGGTGACGCTGGGTGGGAACCTAATTTTAATACATTTAAATATACTTATTAGGTTTCCCCGCCATATGTCCCCCCCCCCCCCCCCCCCCCAACATTTAGAATTCCTCCCTCGCCGATGCAATGTCAAATTCTGCCCCTGGATTTAAAAGTGGAATGATGACCGTAAGACCATTGTTGTGGTTCACTAACGTCCTTTAGGGAACTAAACTCCAGACCCACAGCAATGTGGTTGACTCTTACCTGCTCTCTGAAGTGGCCTAGTAAGCCATCCATTTCAGTGCAATTAGGGATGGGCAAGAAATGCAGGCCCAGTCAGCGGTTGTTCCATGTCCGATGAATAAAACGTTTCAAGGGTTTGTGCATTCTTACAGATCAGGCGCCATTTCCCTGGCCCTACACTCATCCCTAGAGCATCTCGAAAACAAGGACTCCTACATCAGACTCCTATTTATTGACTACAGCTCCGCCTTCAACACCATAATCCCAGCCAAGCTCATATCAAAGCTCCAAAACCTAGGACTTGGCTCTCCACTCTGCAACTGGATCCTTGACTTTCTGACCAACAGACCACAGTCAGTAAGAATGAACACCAACACCTCCTCCACAATAGTCCTCAATACCGGTGCCCCGCAAGGCTGCGTACTTAGCCCCCTACTCTACTCCCTGTACACACACGACTGCGTGGCAAAACTTGGTTCCAACTCCATCTACAAGTTTGCTGACGATACGATCATAGTGGGCCGGATCTCGAATAACGATGAGTCAGAATACAGGAGGGAGATAGAGAACCTAGTGGAGTGGTGTAACGACAACAATCTCTCCATCAATGCCAGCAAAACTAAAGAGCTGGTCATCGACTTCAGGAAGCAAAGTACTGTACACACCCCTGTCAGCATCAACGGAGCCGAGGTGGAGATGGTTAGCAGTTTCAAATTCCTAGGGATGCACATCACCAAAAATCTATCCTGGTCCACTCACGTCGATGCTATCACCAAGAAAGCACAACAGCGCCTATACTTCCTCAGGAAACTAAGGAAATTCGGCATGTCCACATTAACCCTTACCAACTTTTACAGATGCACTATAGAAAGTATCCTATCGGGCTGCATCACAGCCTGGTATGGCAACTGCTCGGCCCAGGACCGCAAGGAACTTCAGAGAGTCGTGAATACCGCCCAGTCCATCACACGAACCTGCCTCCTATCAATTGATTCCATCTACACCTCCCGCTGCCAGGGGAAAGCGGGCAGCATAATCAAGGTTACCTCCCACCCGGCTTACTCACTTTTCCAACTTCTTCCATCGGGCAAGAGTTTCAGAAGTCTGAGAACACGAACGAACAGACTCAAAAACAGCTTCTTCCCCACTGTCACCAGACTCCTAAATGACCCTCTTATTGACTGACCTCATTAACACTACACCCTGTATGCTTCAACCGATACCAATGCTTATGTAGTTACATTGTATATCTTGTGTTGCCCTATTATGTATTCTCATGCATTTTCTTGAATTTTGTTTAATTCCCTTTTCTTCAATGTACTGAATGATCTGTTGAGCTGCTTGCAGAAAAATACTTTTCACTGTACCTCGGTACACGTGACAATAAACAAATCCAATCCAATCCAATCCAGATGAAAAGCCTGCAAGGGAAATTAATCTCCACCTTGTTAAAATTTAAACAGAACCCTCAGTGTTTAGTTTGGCTTGTCATACGGATATGTTGGAGCATTCTGGATTCAGCAAGATCTTTCACAGAAAAATAGTCTTCCCATAAGAATATGATTTGTATTGTTGTGCCTACCTAAACCACAGTGCGTCTTAACCTGTATACGGTGGATAAATGACTATGAGACTGTTTCATACAATGATTCACTATTTATTCACTATCACATAATTGTTACACACACGCAAGTCAAACTACAAAGCTGTTACACACAAGACCTTAACTTAACTTCAGAGTGGCTAGCTAGCAAGTACCAGACTGATATTGGCCTTTATCTGTATCCCGGATCTTGTAGTCCTCAGTGTTCAGTCCTTGATCTGGTCTGTTCCTGGCTCTGGTCTTTCTTCAGTTGGTGAGGTGATGGTCTCCTTCGTTGGCTGGTGGAAGTCACCGTTGTTGGTTGATGCTGCAGAGAGAGATTCTAAAGTTGTGCAGCACCTTTTAAACCTGTTTGAATTTCATCTCCTTTGGTGGGCGGTCTCTGAGTCATTTGTCAATCAATTGATCAGGGCTCAATCAGCCTGATCGATCAAGTCCAATTGTGGGGTTTGTCATAATATGCACACAGGTATATGATGATGCATAGACAGGCAGTGATTGACACACAGGCTGACCAGTAAACACACAGAACACAGCAGCCAATCACCAGACAGGACACGGCCACTATAAAGCTAGAGGGCACTAGTTTTCCCACTCTCTCGGGATCCAGCCTCTGAGACAGTCAGAGCTCGTGAGCAGCAACTAGAACATACACCATGTGCTAGTCAGATAGTCTGGTCAGGTTAGCCTCGGGTTTCCAGTCAAGTCAGCATAGTGTCAACCCACAGTTAAAGTATGTATAATAGTTAAGAGTTCAATAAAATCGAGTTGCATTTCTTCAAGTGTTGGAAGCCTGTCTCTCTCACTGCTGCAGTAAACGCAGTCCTCGCAGACCCAGCTTACCTAACACATCAGAGTGTTTGGTGTCTGGTAAACAAATGTGAATGACAGGACAGTTCTATTGTTTCTGGGATGGCCTGGAGATGGCCATTTGCTTATGTTGTTCGCATCAACCTGTGAAATCTTTTCAAGTCTGCAAACCCTTTTGCTGCAACTTTGTTTGATCTGTTCTGCAGCCTGCTTGTCCATAAAACCTGACCACCTTTCCCAGCATCCCTTGCTAGACACCATTTTAGGTGGCCACAGTACCTTCCTTGACTTGCCTGACTCTAAATTTATCCATTTGGAGATAGGGCGAGTAATTGTCCCACATAGAGTTGCTGACATTTGATCCTATTCTGCAGGGTTGACAACTCACATGTTGTGTAACTTTGACACCCAATAAGATAGTGGGTGTTGTAGTCTAACGGTTATGTGTCTAGCCTAGTACAGGTTCAGCATCCCTTATTCGCAATGTTTGGGGCTTAAGTGTTTTAGATTTTGGAATTTTTGGAATTTTGGAATACCTGTAAAATTATATAATGCAGTACAGTGGGTGGCACAGTGGTTAGCACTGTTGCTTCACAGCACCAGTATCCCAGGTCCGATTCTGATCTTGGGGGACTGCCTGTGCAGAGTTTGCATGTTCTCCCCATGTCTGCATGGATTTCCTCCGGGTGCTCCGGTTTCCTCCCACAGTCCAAAGATGTGCAGATTACTTGAAATGATCCAGCTAAATTGCCCAAACGTTAGGCGGAGTTATGAGGCTAGGAGTTGGGGATTGGGTCTCGGCAGGGTGTCTATTGGAGCAAGGGCTGGTGCAGACTCGATGGGCCGAACGGCCTCCTTCTGCACTGTAAGGATTCTCTGATTCTTCTCTGATTCAGTACCTCATCCAGCGAGCCTAAACACAAAATTCATTTATATTTCATTTACAGCTTACAGATATATATATATAGCCTGCAGGTAGTTTTTGCAATATTTTTATAAATAACCATCTGTGGCGTTGGGTCGTGCGCATCACCCGGGAACCTTCCCAGAGTCTTGTAGAACTTTCCACTCATAATGTCACGTCGGCTCGCAAGAAAAGTGCAGATTTCAGAGCTTTTTTGATAAAAGCGTGGCTAAAGAGTTGGTGTGAGGGGGAGGGTTTCAGATTGCTGGGGCATTGGGACCGGTTCTGGGGGACGTGGGACATGTACAAAACTAGTTCTGTCTTTACAAATGGGGACACAAATCAAATACCAGAAATGTTTGGGCATGCAGGGTTTATTGAGAGGGGAGAACCGAAGGAGATTGATATTACTAGAGAAATAGTGTTGGGGGATTGATGGGATTGAAGGCTGATAATCTACACTCCAGAGTACTTAAGCAAGTGGCTTCAGAAATAGTGGTTTCATGGTGGTCATCTTCCAGGCTGCTACAGACTCTGGAACAGTTCCTGAAGATTGGAGGGTGACTAATGTAACTCTACTATTTAAAAAGGGAGGTAGAGAGAAAACAGGGAATTATACACCAGTAAACCTGACGTCGGTAGTGGGGAAAATTCTAGAATTCATTATCAAAGATTTTATAGCAGAGCAATTAGAAAACAGTGGCAGGATTGGACAGAGTCAGCATGGATTTATGAAGGGAAAAATCATACTTGCAAATCTACTAGAATTCTTCAAGGATGTAACTAGTAGAGTTGATGAGTGGGAGCCAGTAGATGTGATATATTTGGACTTTTGGAAGGTTTTTGACAAAGCCCCGCATAAGAGATTAGTGTGTCAGATTAAAGCGCATTGGATTCGGGGTAGTGTATTGAGATGGATAGAAAACTGGTTTTCAGACAAGAAACAAAGGGTAGGAATTAACAGGTCTTTTTCAATTCGGCAGGCAATGACTAGTGGGCTAAGACCCCACCTATTCACAAAGTACATTAATGATTTAGATGAGGGAACAAGTAATGTCTCTAAATATTTGGTGAGAGTGTGAGCTGTGAGGAGGACGCAGAGACCTTTCAGTGTGAATTGGACAAGTTAAGTGAGTGGGCAAATGTTTGGCAGATGCAGTATGATTTGGATTAATGCGAGGTTATCGACTTTGGTAGCAAAAACAAGAAGGCAGACTATTATCTGAATGGCCATAAATTAGGAGAGGGGAATGTGCAACGAGAGCTGGGTGTCCTTGTACACCTTCACTGAAGGTAAGGTGCAGGTATACCAGGCGATAAAGAAGGCAAATGGTGTGGCCTTCATAGCGAGAGGATTCGCGTACAGGAGCAAGGATGTCTTGCTACAATTATACAGGCCCTTGGTGAAGCCACACTTGGAATATTGGGCAAAATTCTCCGACCCCCAGCAGGGTCGGAGAATCGCCTGGGGCAGCCGGAAATCCCGCCCCCGCCGTGGCAGAGATTCTCCGCCACCCGTGAAGTAGTGGGGGCGGGAATCACGCCACTCCGATCGGCGAGGCCCCTGCGGCGATTCTCCGACCCGCGATGGGCCGAAGTCCCGCCGCTGGGAGGCCTCTCCCGCCGCCGAGGTTTGAACCACCTCTGGTGGTAGCGGGATTGGCGGCGCGACCGGGCCCCCCGGGGTCCTGGGGGGGGTGCGGGGCGATCGGACCCCGGGGGAGTGCCCCCACGGTGGCCAGGCCCGTGATCGGGGCCCCCGATCAGGGGGCAGGCCAGTGCCCTGGGGGCACTCTTTCTCCTCCGCCGCCGCCACGGCCTCCGCCATGGTGGAAGCGGAAGAGAAACCCACATCGCGCATGCGCCGGTGGTGACGTCAGCGCCTTTCGGCCAGCCCCGGCGCCGGGCGGCGGGCCTGAAAGGCCGCTGGCGCCGGTTTTTGCTCCAGTCGACGTGGTGCCAACCGCTCCGGCGCGGGGCTAGCCCCCAAAGGTGCGGAGAATACTGCATCTTTGGGGAGGCCCGACCCCAGAGTGATTGGCGCCATTCCCCTACGTCGGGACCCCCCCGTCCCGCCGGGTAGGGGAGAATCCCGCCCATTGTGTGCAGTTTTGGTCTCCTTATCTGAGGAAGGAAATTCTTGCTCTGGGTTGACTAACATATGAGGAGACATTTAATCGGTTAGGATGTATTCACTGGAGTTCAGAAGAATGAGGGGGGAATCTCATGGACAGCTGTAAATTCTAACAGGGTAGATGCAGGAAGGATGTTCCCGATGGTGGGTGTGTCCAGAACCAGGGGTCACAGTCTGAGGATATACAGTAGACTATAGGACCATTTGAGGAGCAATTTCTTTACCCAGAGAGTAGTCGGCCTGTGGAATTTGTCATCACTGAATGTTGTTGAGGTCAAAATATTGCATATTTTTAAGAAGCAGTTCGATACAGCACTTAGGGTGATAAGGATCAAAGGATATGGGGAGGAAAACGGGGGTAGGTTATTGAGTTGGATGATCAGCCATGATCATAATGAATGGTGGAGCAGGCTCGAAGGGCCAAATGGCCTCCGCCTGCTCCTCTTTTCTATGTTTTTAATGTTTTCGAATTGCAGAATTGTGAATAATGGGCGCTCACCCTGTATTCCAAAGGCCAGAAATAGTCACCCAAAGAAAGTGCGGTTCTCTGCAGCAGCTTGAGAACCGGAATACAGTTTTTATTTTAAAACCCAGCAATAAAAATCATTGCACCCGCCCCGAGTGGGAGTGGGTGGGATGGAAGTCCCATTTTTGTCAAAGTCAGTGTTTGAATCAGATGGACAATGGGACCACACAATATCCCATTTACTGAGGAGACAGTTTGAAGTTCAGGCCTCACACAATCCAACCCAAATCGTAGCCATCGTAGCAGCAAACTCGCTGAGAGCTAAATGATTTTGGTCATCACGATCCCGACTGCCATTTGATGCAAATATTTTGTAATTTAATCCCATCCTCATCACTAAAATCTGTTGCATATTGAGAGCAACCTGTAAAGAGAGGACAACACCAAGGCCGTCGGACAATACATGTTTGATGACCTTGTCATGCACTGACATAACATCAATACATTTTTTTAAATTGAAAGGGGCACCAGCATCACAAACTATTTACAGGTTCACTAACTCTATATAACTTCAGAATTCGATCTTCCACACCACCCCCTCCCCACCCGCTGGTGAGGTAATCAGGTTCATGCTGAGCGAGAGCGTGAACCTTACCTTCCATGTTGCGGTTGGGGGGGAGGGGGGGGGTGTGAGATGAGGGGGGGGGGGGGGCACTGCTGGCATGAACGGAAAATCCCAACAGCCAGATAATTCGGGCCTCAGTCTCAGTAATGGTGACTGAAACCATTGTCAATTGGCTTCTTCATGTAGCATAAGCTGCTTCCTTGAGGTATACTCTGACAAAGGAAGGTTCAGACTTGGAGCTAGATTTAACACATTTATTGAACAGTTAACAATTCTCCTTCTTGAGTTTGACTCTCCTGCTGATTTTACTATAGTAACTCAATCTAACTAACCAGCCTGCTCTAAGCCATGTGGTGGGTGTGATGCTCTGATCCGTCCCTGCTTTTCTGAGTGTCGCCTGTGGAAAGGAGAAAGAGCATGTGTGCCCTGTCCTTTTATATGGGTAGCCTCCTTGTGGTAGTGTCACCTCTGGGTGTGTCGTGACTGCCCATTGGTCGTGTCCTATCTCACTGACCTATTGGTTGAATGTCTGTGTGTCATGATGTCTCTGATGCTCCCTCTAGTGTTTACTCAGTCACAGTGTACCTACATTAACCCCTTGTGTATTTGCAGTGATGCATAATCACCACAATCCTTACCCAGTCTGAACCACGAGCGACTCCAGACGCTCAGCAATGTGGGCGACTTTGAAATGCCTCCAGAAATAGCCGAGCAGGTTAATTGGGGATGGGCAACAAATGCTGGTCTTGCCAACGATGCCCACATCACGTGAAAGAAGGCATTAAAATAAATTCTGTTGCCTACCCATTAAGATTGAAGCTTTTACATCAGAGGTTAACCATGCATCTAGCAGATGTTGAAGGGTGTCCCTTGCATCGACTATCTAAATTATTTGATTGCATTCTATCTTTTCATTCACTATTTTGGAGTAGGTACAGTAATCCATCTAGTTGACTCCCCGACTGCAGTTTCAATGCCAATGCTGGTGAACAAAGAGTGGGGGTAAATCCTGCAGCCTTCTTTTCACTCTTGAAAGGATTTGTTTCTTGAGTATCATTAATTTCCCTCCTCCCCTGGCCACCAGCCATGAAACGCCCCCTCCATCCCCCCTCTCAGCCGCACCTCCCACCCCTTCCCACGATCCACCCTCAGCCCTGACAAGTGCAGTCAGAATGACTTTGGGTGTTAATTTTCAACAAATAACCTCCCATTGAGTGTGCAGGAGTACATCTCCCATACCTGTGCGTCCCTTATCTTACCTACTGAAAGAGGTTGCAAAGTGAATGCATTTCTATTCATTGGAGCCAGTTGCTGTTTACTACAGAGTGGTTAATCATGTCTGATTAGTCTGAGGAACATAAAACGCCTTTCAGTACAGGAGGGAAGATTGATAGCTCATGGATTAATAAAAGATTTTTATGCGGTGATCTGCTACATCAGCACTAAACATAATGAATATTTATGGCGTTGTTAGTTGGATTGATGTCTATGATAAGGAAATGATGATGAGTGAAATTCTTCTACTTGGAAAAATAGAGGGTGCGATTCAGCGGACAAATGTTCAATCGGCTCTTGGGCGCGCATAGCGGTGTGTTTCTTGGCGGCTGCAGCACCGTGAAATACCCCGTTATTCAACGGCACTTTGCTGTCTTTTTAGGCTTCAGGGAATTTCTCCCCACTGAGGCCGCACTTAAAGGGACCTCCAGCGGGAACGGCTGTCCGCAGATCGGGAAGCCATTTTGATCGCCAGCCCTGATCTCCACCACCCCCTCCTTTCAGCCCTCCACCCCCACCTTATTCCTCCCCCCCACCTCCTCAACCTTGTCGAGGCCTCGGGCAGCACCCCTCACGCCCCCCCTTGCATTTGGCAAAGGCCCAGGGGCTGACGTCTGGCAGTGCCAACCTGACACCCTGGCACTGCAAGTATGGCAGTGCCAACTGTGCACTCTGGCAGGGCCAGGGTTACATTGTCAGGGTGCCAGGCTATGGTGCTAAGGTGTCAAGGTAGGGTACCACCCTGCCCTGTCCCCTGACTACTCGGGGGTCCCCAATGGCCTGAGAGACAGCCCCCTCCCCCTCCGATGAGCCATTATGCTGGGTTCACATTTGTGCCAACCAGTTCTTAACAGTGCCCTGGCAAGGTCTCACAGGCATGGCCATTGAGTCCCAGGTACCAGGTATTTAAATGAGCCTTTAGACTCATTCAATGATGCAGATTTGGACCTATCCCAGCGAGGGCGAGATCCAGATCACGTTTGGTGGTGCGATCAGATGACTCGCGATCAGCCCGGCCTGGAGCACGATTTGGGGCTCTTGCACGCTTCACCTGTTGAGCTGGATCCTCGCAGGCGCAATGGGGGTCACTGAATTTCTGTTCTCTGAGACATTTAATTCAAACAGATATATAGGTTTTGTGAGATGTCCTGCAAGAAATCACCCTCCCACCTTCCATTTAACCGCAGTGCTGCAGTTCCCAGCAGATTAGCCACAACAGTTTTACACAGAAACTAGCTGCCGCAATAAAGGTTGCCATCAAGCCTTTAATCAAGGCCCAAATTCTCAGCCTCCTGCTTCGTTGCATTCCCGTTGGCCACAATTGGCCACTAAACCCACCCCACAAAGAAATAGAACTCTGATTCTGCCTCACTCCCGGACTACTGTTGGGACCCGGAAATGCTGCCAACCCCAAAAGGAAAATCCAGTTCATGGTGTCATCCCTGGGTGAGTTGGGAGCACCCTTGTCTCTGAGTCAGAAGGTTCGAGCCTCACTCCAAGGACTTGAGCGCAAAATCTAGACAGACACTCCAGTGCATCACTGAAGGAGTGCTGTCCTGTCAGAGGTGCCACCCTTTGGGTGGACTTTCAACGGAAGGTCCACATGCCCTCTCAAATGGATGTAAAAGATCCCATGGTGCTATTTGATAGAAGCGAAGGTGAATACTCTCCTATCTGTCACTCAACATCACAACAAACAGATCTACTGATTATTGCACTCCTGTTCACGGGAGCCTGCTCTGCGCCAATTGGCTGTCGTGTTTCCCACATGACTACTGTTTCAAAGAAGCACTTCATTGGATGTAAATTGCTGAGCTTGAGAAATGCAAGTATTTCTTGTTTTATAGTTGACTTCATGAACCTGTGCTAATGTTCTCACAGAGGGAATAACATACGGAAGGATGTCTGAAGGAGAGCATTGGGCGATTTTTCTCTCTCTTTGGCTCATTTCTGCCACTGTTTGGAAATAACAATCACCGTGCCCAGCTCTAAATTTTGTTTTATTTGTTCATGGGATGTGGGCGTCACTTATTGCCCATCCCTGAGGTATTTAATCACACTGCTGTGGGTTTGGAGTCACATGTAGGCCAGACCCAGTAAGGATGGCAGATTGCCTTCCCTAAAGGACATTCGTAAATCAGGTGGGTTTTCACCTAGTTCACTAATGTCCTTGTGGGTAGCATGGTAGCACATGTGGCTAGCACTGTGGCTTCACAACGCCAGGGTCCCAGGTTCGATTCCCCGCTAGGTCACTGTCTGTGCGGAGTCTGCATGTTCTCCCCGTGTCTGCGTGGGTTTCCTCCGGGTACTCCGGTTTCCTCCCACAGTCCAAAGACGTGCAGGTTAGGTGGATTGGCCATGCTAAATTGCCCTTAGTGTCCAAAAGTGTTAGAAGGGGGGTTATTGGGATAGGGTAGAAGTGAGGGCTTAAGTGGGTCGGTGCAGACTCGATGGGCCGAATGGCCTCCTTCTGCACTGTATGTTCTGTGTATCTATGTATCTTCATGACAATTGTCAATGATTTCATGGTCATCATCAGACTTATAATTCCAGATTTTTTTTCAATTGAATTCAAATTTCACCACTTGCCATGGCGGGATTCAAACCCAGTCCCCCAGAGCATGACTTTGGATTACCAACAACAATACCACTGGTCATACTCAGCACAATGACAGTGTTGTTAAATGAAGAGAAATTTGTGGAATAATTATCCAGATTGCTTTCTGGGGTTAACAGATTGTGATGGTGAGGATGGTGAGGATGGACATAAAGGACAAACCATGTCACCTGGACATCCATGCCCAGCTGACCATTTGAAACTCAACAAAAATAAAACAGTTGCAATTCTTGGACCGTCTCAAATATAGTCCAATATTTGTTATTCCGTTTCTCAGGCAATGACTGTATCCTTCAGCTACTCCATGCATTTTTTTTTTAGGTTAGCCTCTTGCTATTTAATGCAGTGGGTGATGGATGGTTCCACATTTCAACCCATTTCTGCCACAAGTATATTTGATTTACAATACTTTGCTCACCTCAGGTCTTCCCAAAATAAGATCGCATTCTATACTTAAGCTCATCCAAAATTCTGCTGTCCTGTACCAATCCTGCACCAAGTACCACTCACCTGGTTATGTTCATGAACGACAAGGTTAACCGCAGTATCTGAGATATTATTGTGCTCAAGAACACTTTGCATCTTTCCTCCTCATACCTTCTGAAAGTGGCTGCGCTGCTGATAATGCTCAGGCCGATAATGTTCCATGCCTGACCCAGGGCTTTCGAGGCTCGGCATTGCTTGGGTTGCCGGACAATCACAGAATACAGGTGAAAATGCCTAGAAAACCCTTACTTTTTACCACCGGTGGGCATGAGGACACTCGCCTCTGCAGACCTTTGCAAGATCCTTGAAGCATTTCCAGCATTGCATCCAGGTACTTCTGCTTACACTGCGGCTGGAGATGTCCTCTATCGCCTCTGACCAAGCCTGGTTCGTGACTGAGCTGAGCGCCCCCGCTGACACACCTCCCCTCCCCCCCCTTCCACCCTCCCCATCCCTCCCCCCATCCCCAAAAACCTTGGACCAGGTTGGGGCCTCCTTTCCTCCATGATGGCTCTCCCTGCAAGTCACCAGTGTAGCCTCGCTGTCTGCTCAGCTTCATCATAGAATCACTACTGTACAGAAGGAGGCCATTCAGCCCATCAGGTCTGCACAAACGCTCCAAAAGAGCACTCAACTCAGGTCCACACCCCACCCATCCCATTCTATTCCTGTAACCTAACCTGCACATCCCGAGACACTAAGCGGCACTTTAGCATGGCCAAACCATCTAACCTGCGCACCCTTGTATTGTGGGAGGAAACCGGAGCACCCGGAGGAAACCCACGCAGACACAGACAGTCACCCAAAGCTGGGATTGAACCTGGGACCCTGGTGCTGTGAGGCAGCAATGGTAACCACTGTGCCACCATGCCACCCATTCACCAATCTTACTCGATGTCCTGCCTCATGAGACTGCTCGCTGTCCTTAATTGGACAATGGGTTTTGAGGCATGCAACGTATTTGGTTGCCTTGTGGAAGATCACAATCCTCGTCAGGGTTAGGATCTGAAAATAGTTCAACTCTCACTCAAAACCTGAGGGCAGAAACTTCAGCCCATTAACTCTGTTGATCTTTCCACACCTGCTGAGTATTTCTGTTTTTATTTCAGCAAAATATTTTGTACCTTTCTCCCTCATATGTTGGGAGACGTAATGTAATGCTAATGCCGCTGGACCAGTAATCCAGAGGCTAATGCTCCGGGGAGACATGGAGTAAGATTCACCTTATCTTTCGTTCATAGATAAGTCAGTCAAGTTGAATGAATGCAAGCAAATTTTTATTTCTTAAAAACACATTTCGGTACATTCAGACGAAATTAACTGGAAAATGCTTGCTCCGTGTCTCTCGCAGTGTCCTTGAACAAGTAGAAGCAAACACTTCAAGAGAAAAGTCACCTCAGATTTTAAAAGTCATTTCAATAGAGGCCTTAGTTGAAATGTTTATTCTCCGACGGCTATAATAATAATTTTAATCAGTTAGACGGATCACATTCTTAAGGGAATCCTTATCTGGATTTAGCCCCTTACTTAGTTTCATTGGTTGTAGTTCTCAGCTGAGATCTCTTGATTCGTTCAGGGAAGTGTCAGTTACTAATCAGGTGATTAGTTAATTAGACATTAATCAATTATCCTAAGTTAATTAAGCATCCCATAACTTTTGTCCCACGTTCAAACTCCCTACATCATGTCTGGTCTCAGCTATGATATTGTTTCAATCTTGTTGAATGTACCTTGATATCAGGTCATGTCAGAACTTGTAGTACATTATTTGTAACATTTGAGACAGCCATGGACAGTATTCATATAATTATAACTTACTCATATTATTTCTACAAATTCAGTAATCTTCAGGAATCATTTTAGCTAATATTTTAAAGGACCCCACGTCTACAATTGCTGAATCCAACCGTGGCAACTGGTGGAATTCAACTTCAATTAACAAAACAACAGGTATAAAGCTAGGCTCAGTAATGGTGACCATGAAACAATTGTCAATTCTCGTAAAAAACCATCAAGCTCACTCATCCCTTTTAAGGTAGGAAATCTGCCATTGTTGCCTGGTCTGGCCAACATGTGACTCCAGACCCACAGCAATGTGTTTGACTCTTAACTGGCCTCTGAAATGCAAGCCATTTGGTTCTTGGGTAATTAGGGATGGGCAACAAATGCTGACCCTGCCACTAATACCCACATCTTATGAAAGAATTAATGTAATAAAATGCTTATCTCATTTCCCCTTCAATGCAAAGGCATCTATACGATTGACCTCAACCATTCCATATCATCACCACTCTCGGGGTAAAGAATTTTCTCCTGAATTCTCTATTGGATTTATTAGTGAGGTGTGATGGTCCCTATTCTCGGTTCCCACACTGAGAGAAGCTCGGATCCCAAATCCTGACAAAGATTAAACTGACTTCTGCTGTGAAAAACCCAGGAGAAAATCAGAGGCAATTCTCAAAGTGGGTATGAAATTGTGTTGCACCTCAAACTTGGGTTAGCGAGTGTTACAGACAAAACACTCAAACTCTTTAATTATCGTACAACAATCTCTTCGATTGAACCTCACCAAGTTACTCCCAAAGTTTCACCATAAAGAGTATCAGAAGTTCTGTTTCACACACTATCAAAGCTCTGTTCTACAAAAGATATCAAAACTCAAGGCTTGGACCTAATTATCACCCATTAAAATGGGAGATGATCCAGCGGCGTCACTCAGAGGCACCTCGCTAGACTCCGGGTCTACAGACAGCCCCTAACTTACCTGCAGATGTCCGAGAACCAGTGTCGCTGAAGACTGCACATGTACAGGGAATTGATTGGTCATGTCTGCCACCTGCTGCAGGATTTGACTATGCGAGGACCTGGATGGCATCCACTGCCAATGTCGCAAAGGGTGTCACAGGTGACCTCTGGGGATTTTGTAGCCCTCCACAACCAAGTGCATCCTGGAGGTCATGGACAAAATCCTCGCCATGGCACACAACTTCATGGTGCAGGGGTCGAATGTTTAAGGAAATTGATGGGGTGTCAATCAAGTGGGTTGTTTTGTCCTGGATTGAGTCGAGCTTCTTGAGTGTTGTTGGAGCTGTACTCATCCAGGCAAGTATTCCATCACATTCCTGACTATGGGGAGACAGTGGCATAACTTAGCTGGTCCAGTAATCCAAAAGGCCAGAGATTCAAATCCTACCATGACTATTTAAATTCAATTAATAAATCTATAATATAAAGCTAGTCTCAGTAATGGTGACCATGGATATATCTTTTATTGTTGTAAAAGGCCCATCTGGATGGATATTCTTTAGGGAAGGAAATCTGCCATCCCTGCCCTACATGTGACTCCAGAATAACATTGTTGACTGTTACCTTCCCTCTGAAATGTAGCAAGCCACTCAGTCCAAGGGCAATTAGGGATGGGCAACAAATGCTGGTCCTGCCTGTGATACCCACATCATGAGAGAACAAGGGGAAAATTGTGCCTTGTAGATGGTGGACAGGCTTTGGACAATCAGTGAGTTACTCATTGTACAATTCACAGCCCTTGACCTGCGCTGGTAGCCACAGTATTTATGTGGCTAGTCCAGTCTCAGTTACTGGTCAATAGTAACCCCAGGATGTTAACAGTGGATGATTCAGTGATGAATGTTGCATACAGCTCGTGTTGCATACAGAGTGCTGCAGTGGACAGGGGCACTTTCTGCAGATTCACGAATCGTACTGAGCATTGTGCCACCATCAGTGAACATCTACACTTCTGCCCGGTAGATGCCAATGTTGCCGCTGTACTGGATCAGTTTGGCAGGAGTGCAGCTCGTTTCGAAAAACAAGTCTGCAGTACTACCACTGGAATATTGTCAGGGCCCATAGCCTTTGCAGTATTAGATGCCTTCAGTCATTACTTGATGTCATGTGGAGTGAGTAAAATTGGCTGAAGGCTGCCATCTATGATGCTGAGGACCTCTGGAGGAGGTTGAGGTGGATCATCCACTCATGCTTCTGGCTGGAGATGATTGCAAATGCTTGTGGATTTGGGAGCTGCGTCCTTGCCCTACCATTGGTGGAGATCACGGCGTTTTGGGGCAGGCCTGCCTTCAGGGAGAGGTGAAGAAGTTCCACACAACACGATTAAGCTTCTGCTCAGTGTAAAGAGGATACTTCATCTCCGAAGGAATGTGCAGTGGTGACTTCTACCAATACTGTCATAGTCGGATGCATTTCGGCAGGTAGATTGGTGAAGGAGGAGGCTAAGTAGTTTTTCACTCACTATCTGTCAGATGTCAGTCTGGCGGGACACAGCCATCTCAGTCAATAAGAGTTACTGAGGCACTCTTGGTGACGGACATTGAAGAGCACATTCTATGCTCTTTCTACTCAGAAGTTTAAAGTCCTACTGATCACCCTAAGAGGATAAATAGGGTGGTCAGTAGGACTTTAAACTTCTGAGTTGGGGGGAAGGGAAAGAGAAAGCGACAGGGAGCATAGAGTTAAATGGCAAGATACGCAGGAGGATAACATGTAGGCAGGTGGATTTAAGCTTGAGGCAGACTAGGAATTCAACAAAAAGGAAGGATAACTTTGGACATCTTAGGACTTCCAATATCTGTAATGATAAGAAAGTTAGCATTAAGGCACTTTACCTGAATACTCGTAGCATTTGTAACAAAGTGGACAAACTAATGGCACAGATCATCGTGAATGATTATGATGTGGTAGGCATCACAGAGACATGGCTGCAGGGGGTTCAGGACTGGCAGTTAAACATCCAAGGATATACAACCTATCGAAAAGACAGGGAGGTGGGCCGAGGGGGTGGGGTTGCCTTGTTAGTTAAGAACAAAATTAAATCTATGGCACTAAACGACATAGGGTCGGATGATGTGGAGTCTGTGTGGGTAGAATTGAGGAACCACAAAGGCAAAAAAACCATAATGGGAGTTATGTACAGACCTCCTAACAGTGGTCAGGACCAGAGGCGCAACATGTACCGGGAAATAGAAAAGGCATGTCAGAAAGGCAAGGTCACGGTGATCATGGGGGACTTCAATATGCAGGTGGATTGGGTAAATAACGTAGCCAGTGGATCCAAAGAAAAGGAATTCATGGAATGCTTACAAGATGGCTTTTTGGAACAGCTTGTCATGGAGCCCACAAGGGAGCAGGCTATTCTGGACCTAGTGCTATGTAATGAGCCAGACTTTATAAAAGATCTTAAAGTAAGAGAACACTTAGGAAGCAGCGATCATAATATGGTTGAGTTCAGTCTGCAGTTTGAAAGAGAGAAGGCAAAATCGGATGTAATGGTGTTACAGTTAAATAAAGGTAATTACGAGGGCATGAGAGAGGAACTGGTGAAAATCGACTGGAAGCAGACCCTAGTGGGGAAGACAGCAGAGCAAAAATGGCAGGAGTTTGTATGCATAATTGAGGACACTGTACAGAGGTTCATCCCCAAGAAAAGAAAGATTATCCGGGGAGGGATTAGACAGCCATGGCTGACAAAGGAGGTCAGGAAATGTATCAAAGAAAAAGAGAGATCCTATAAAGTGGCCAAAAGCACTGGGAAATCAGAAGATTGGGAAGGCTACAAAAACAAACAGAGGTTAACAAAGAGACAAATAAGGAAGGAGAGGATCAAATATGAAGGCAGGCTAGCCAGTAATATAAGAAAAGATAGTAAAAGTTTCTTTCAATACATAAGAAACAAACAACAGGCCAAAGTAGACATTGGGCCAATTCAAACTGATTCCGGAAGGCTAGTGATGGGAGAAGAGGAAATGGCTGGAGAACTTAATAAGTACTTTGCGTCTGTCTTCACAGTGGAAGACATGAGTAATATCCCAAAAATTATAGAGGGTCAGGGGGCTGAGTTGAGTATGGTTGCCATTACAAAAGAGATGGTGCTAAAAAAGCTAAAAGGTCTTAAAATTGACAAATCTCCTGGCCCCGATGGGCTACATCCTAGAGTTCTGAGGGAGGTGGCTGAAGAAATAGCGGAAGCGTTGGTTGAGATCTTTCATAAATTACTGGAGTCAGGGAAAGTCCCGGACGATTGGAAGATCGCTGTTGTAACCCCCTTGTTCAAGAAAGGATCAAGACAAAAGATGGAAAATTATAGGCCAATTAGCCTAACCTCGGTCGTTGGTAAAATTCTAGAATCGATCGTTAAGGATGAGATTTCTAAATTTTTGGAAGAGCAGGGTCGGATTAGAACAAGTCAACATGGATTTAGTAAGGGGAGGTCGTGCCTGATGAACCTGTTAGAATTCTTTGAGGAGGTGACAAGTAGGTTAGACCAGGGAAACCCAGTGGATGTGGTCTATCTGGATTTCCAAAAGGCCTTTGATAAGGTGCCACACAGGAGGCTGCTAAGGTGAGGGCCCATGGTGTTCGAGGTGAGCTACTGGCATGGGTTGAGGTTTGGCTGTCTGACAGAAGGCAGAGAGTTGGGATAAAAGGTTCTTTTTCGGAATGGCAGCCGGTGACCAGCGGTGTTCCACAGGGTTCAGTATTGGGGCCGCAGCTGTTCACCATATATATTAATGATCTGGATTAAGGGACTGGGGGCATTCTAGCGAAGTTTGCCGATGATACGAAGTTAGGTGGTCAGGCAGGTAGTGCTGAGGAAGTGGGGAGGCTGCAGAAGGATCTAGACAGTTTGGGAGAGTGGTGCAGGAAATGGCTGATGCAATTCAACGTGAGAAAATGTGAGGTCTTGCACTTTGGAAAAAAGAATCCAAGCATAGACTACTTTCTAAACGGTGAGAAAATTCATAAAGCCAAAGTACAAAGGGATCTGGGAGTGCTAGTCGAGGATTCCCTAAAGGTAAACATGCAGGTTGAATCTGTGATTAAGAAAGCGAATTCAGTGTTGTCATTTATCTCAAGAGGGTTGGATTATAAAAGCAGCGATGTGCTACTGAGCCTTTATAAGGCTCTGGTTAGGCCCCATTTGGAGTACTGTGTCCAGTTTTGGGCCCCACATCTCAGGAAGGACATACTGGCACTGGAGCGTGTCCAGCGGAGATTCGCACGGATGATCCCTGGAATGGCGGGTCTAACATATGATGAACGGTTGAGGATCCTGGGATTGTATTCATTGGAGTTTAGAAGGTTAAGGGGAGATCTAATAGAAACTTACAAGATAATACATGGCTTAGAAAGGGTGGACGCAAAGAAACTGTTTTCGTTAGGCGAGGAGACGAGGACCCGTGGGCACAGCCTTAGAATTAGAGGGGGTAAATTCAGAACAGAAATGCGGAGACATTTCTTCAGCCAGAGAGTGGCGGGACCTGTGGAATTCATTGCCGCTGAGTGCAGTGGAGGCCGGGACGCTAAATGGCTTCAAGGAATTAAGGGCTACGGGGAGAATGCTGGTAGGTGGAGTTGAAATGCCCATCAGCCATGATTGAATGGCGGAGTGGACTCGATGGGCCGAATGGCCTTACTTCCACTCCTATGTCTTATGGTCTTACCTTCTTCCAAGTAGTGTTCAACATCACTTTACAATTATCTACTCACCGTTGCACTATTTACTGTGCAAACCTTCCTGGTGTTGGAGGTATCACAAGATTTATTGGATTCGTAATATGCACTCTAACACCAGGTTATAATTCCATGGATCCCATTCAGACGTGTTAATTTAGAGCGGCCACCTTCACAGCAGTTTGAGAACGGTTAGAACATAGAACAGTACAGCACAGAACCGGCCCTTCAGCCCTCGATGTTGTGCCGAGCATTGTCCAAAACCAAGATCAAGCTATCCCACTCCCTGTCATTCTGGTGTGCTCCATGTGCCTATCCAATAACCGCTTGAAAGTTCCTAAAGTGTCCGACTCCACTATCAGAGCAGGTAGTCCATTCCACACCCTAACCACTCTCTGAGTAAAGAACCTACCTCGGATATACCGGTTCTGGAAGCAAGTCGCCCCAGTATCTTTCAGCAGGCAAGAAGGATTGGAGACCAAGACAGGACATTGGGTGGGAGAGGTGGGGGTTGCAAATGGAGACGGAAAACCCTTGAAGTATAAGGAACATACTTGGTGCTCTTTGCCTTTTAATGACTAAAAATATACGGCGTGAAGTGGGGTTACCAATCGTCCTGGATTGACTGGGAGTTCTCAGATTAAATATTAACGTCGTCCAGGAATTGTAGAGAAAATGCATGCCCGCGAGCCGAGAAGTGTTCTTCTTTTTTAAGACAATAAGAACTAGGAGCAGGAGTGGCCATTAGGCCCCTCGAGCCTGCTCCGCCATTCAGTAATATCATGGCTGATCTTGTTGTGGACTCAGCTCCACTTACCCGCCGGCTCACCTTTACTGTTCAAAAATCTATCTATCTTTGCCTTAAAAACATTCAACAAGGTAGCCTCAACTGCTTCCCTGGCCATCAAATTCCACAGATTTTAAAAGAAAAATAATTTGGGCATTCCTATTTATTGGTTATAAAAATATATGACGTGGGGGGGGGGGGGGGGGGGGGGAGGGGCATTGCTGATGAACCTCCAATCAGATGCCGGACGCTTTACGATTGGGGTTGACAGTTGTCCATCTGGAAGGTAGTGTCATGTGAGCGAAGTTGAGAGCGTGCAAGTGGGCACAGGAAAGTCAGGAGGCATTACCTCCAGGAGTAGGCCCAAGCAGAATTGGAACCCCAATCAGATTTCACATCAAGCGCAGTAATGGTAAATGTCCCCTGGATGAAAGTCAATGCGAATGTTTTTCACTGACCCCTTGACGTTACATGCTCCTTATTTAAGCACTGAATCATATCGGCAAGATCACTTCAATGACTAGGAATTCCCATTTTAAAGCTATCTCGCCCTGTGGCGCTTATTGTTTTTGGATCAGTTTATACAGAATGATTGCGTTATCTCCAGGGACTAATGGTGTAAAATCCTATTGAAATAACTTGATGTCAGTTTTCTAAAGGACATCTATGTGTTTTTCTGGTTGAATTGTAAATACCTGTGAATATGCATGGCCACCGCACATTCATCACTATTTGAGTTTTGTTGGAGCTGGAATCTCTGCTACCCTTCGTGTAAAACAGTGCTTCCTGATTTTGTTCCTGAATGACCTAGTTATCATTTTAACATTATTAGAATCACAGAACTGTTAAAGCGCAGGAGTCCTTTCAGCCCATCGCATCTTCACTGCCTCTTTGAATGAGCGATTCCCTTAATGTCATTCTCTTGCCTTCTCCTCCCTGATTCTCCACTTTCTTCCTTTTCAGTAAAATGTCTTATTCCCTTTTGAATTCTTCGAATTGTACCTGCCTCCACCACACTCACAGATAGTGCATTCCAAACCTTAACCACTCGCTGGGTAAAAAGCTTTTCCTCGTGTCGCATTTGCTTCTCTTGCCAATTACTTTAAACCGGTGCCCTCTCGGTCTCGGTCCTTTCATGAGTGGGAACAGTTTGTCCCTATCTACTCTGTCCAGACCCCTTCATGATTTTGAAAGCCTCTGTCAATTCTCCTCTCAGCCTTCTCTTTTCCAACGGAAACAGTCCGAACGTCTCCAATATATATCCCTCCCCACTGTTGATTCCCCCACCAAAAGAGATCATTTTCTCTGTATCAACTCTATCAAATCCTTTTAACATTTGATCAGATCACCTCTCAGTCTCCTAAAGACAAGACAATTCAAGCCAGTTTTATGTTTCCTCTCCTCATAATTTAAGTTACTAAGCCTGGGTATCATTGAATTTGCTGTATTTACTTCAAGGCCAATATCTTCTTTTTGAGATTCATAGCCCAGAACTAAGCATATTACTTCAGATGGGGTCCAACCAAGTCCCCATATGACTGAATATTACCTTCCTTTCTGTTGTCTTCCAGCTCTCTCAATGAAGATCAATTTTCCAGTCGTTCTTTTGCTTGCACCTATTGCATTTCACACATAATGCAAGAGAGCAGTATCCCTGGTCAGATCAGACCTGATGTGGAGATGCCAGCGTTGGACTGGGGTGAGCACAGTAAGAAGTCTTACAACACCAGGTTAAAGTCCAACAGGTTTGTTCCAAACACGAGCTTTCGGAGCACTGCTCCTTCCTCAGGTGAATGGACCTGGGATCAGACCTGGGAAGAGCTGCAGAAAGCAAGGGACATTCTTCCTGGTCTTATTGACTTGAGATTGTCCAAAACTCTGGCTGCCCTAGTCTTAACTCAAAGCAAGTCCCATTCTCCTGTCAGTACTTCATGATTTACATTGCTTCACGTTTTTCGGCAGCATTTGAAGTTCAAACTCTCTTCCTGGTTTTCAAATCTCGCCTCCCCTGTCTCTGTAATCTCCTGCATCTCCACAACCCTCTGAGATACCTGCATTCATCTAACACCAGACTCTTGAGTATCGCTTTAATTTAATTGCTCGACTATTGGTGATTGTGCTTTCAGTTGCCAAGGCTCTCTGCTCTGGAATTTCTTCCCTATATGTCTTTGTTTCTCGACCCCATTTTCCTCCATTGAGACACTCCTCTTTGACCAAGCTTATTGGAGCAGGCACAAGAATTCAAAATCTCAAAGGGAAAAATAATCGTTGACACTTTGAAATTTGGCATTCTTGCATCTGTCCGCTGAGCGCATGACGAGCTTTGACAGCATGCTTTCTTTTTGCACAATAGGTAGCTATTTGTTGTTTCATTGTAAAGCATTACAAATTATTATTTTGAATCTCTCTCTTCAGATTCATGACCTAAGGGCATTGACAGCCATGAGCCATGAAAATCTACAACACGGAGACAGATCACACTGTCCAGCTATCCCATGCTGCTGCTAATTCCCTCACCGATTTCAACACCCACCAGCATTATCTCCTTCCATTCCTTTCTCCATCATGCACTTAACAACTTCCCCTTGAACATGCCAACACTATTATCCTCAGTACCTCTGTGGCAGTGAGTTCCATATTTGAGCAACTCTTTGAGTAAAGGTGCTTCATCTTAATTCACAAATGGATTGGTTGGGAACTATTTTATTCCAGCCACTAGCTCTGTTCTCACCTGAAAATGGAAACGTCTTCTCCAGATCGACCTTATCAAACGCTTTCATAATCAGGACCCCCAACAGGTGACCCTTCCTTCTTTTCTTTTCGGGGGAAAGGGCCCCAGTCTGCTCATATTTCCTGTTAGAAATAACTTCTCAGTTCTGGTATCGTCCTTGTAAATCATTTTGCATCTTCTCCAGTGAACATAGAACATAGAACATAGAACAGTACAGCACAGAACAGGCCCTTCGGCCCTCGATGTTGTGCCGAGCAATGATCACCCCACTCAAACCCACGTATCCACCCTATAACCGTAACCCAACCCCCCCCTTAACCTTACTTTTTAGGACACTATGGGCAATTTAGCATGGCCAATCTACCTAACCCGCACATCTTTGGACTGTGGGAGGAAACCGGAGCACCCGGAGGAAACCCACGCACACACGGGGAGGACGCGATATCCTTTTGTATAATCCAGAGCCTGTCCATGATCCTAACAGCTGCCCTACAATCATTTAACACTAGGAGCAGCATTAATTACCTCATGGCTGGATTTCCATCTCTTTCTCTTTGGTCCTAGCAGTGCCAGCCAGGAGAGGTGGCCATGACTGGCATTACAGGCAGTCACATGCCAAGGAGTCCAGGTAAGACCAGGGTCAGGGCTCTTACTGATTTCTTGGGGGCACGGACAATGGTTAGTACTGCCGTCTCACAGCACCAGGGACCCAGGCTCAATTACGGCCTTGGGTGACTGTGTGGAGTCTGCATGTTCTCCCCGTGTATGCGTGGGTTTCCTCTGGGTGATGTGGTTCCCTACAACAGTCCAGGTTAGGTAGATTGGCCAGACTAAAATTATTCTTTTGTGTCCAAAGATGTGCATGTTAGGTGGATTGGCCATGGGATTATGGGGATAGGGTGGGGGAAGTGGGCTGAGGTGGGGTGCTCTTCCGGAGGTGCAGACTCGATGGGCTGAATAGCCTCCTTCTGCACTAGGGATTCTATGGGAAACAGTACGGGTAGGGGCGGGAGGGGGGGGGGGGGAAAGGGGCTGGGTGCCTCCAAAAGTCTCAGGCTAGCAGGCTCAGTTACCATGTTTCCAGCATTATGTCCCACTGCAGATGAGATGTTATACTGAGGCCCCATGTGCCTGCTTGGATGGATGTAACAGACCCCATGGCACTGCTTTGAAAAAGAAGACGAGAGTTACCCCAATGTCCGAGCCAATGTTTAGAAGGCATCCTATCGGGCTGCATAACAGCCTGGTATGGCAACTGCTCGGCCCAGGACCGCAAGGAACTTCAGAGAGTCGTGAATACCGCCCAGTCCATCACACGAACCTGCCTCCTATCCATTGACTCCATCTACACCTCCCGCTGCCGGGGGAAAGTGGGCAGCATAATCAAGGATCCCTCCCGCCCGGCTTACTCACTTTTCCAAATTCTTCCATCGGGCAGGAGATTCAGAAGTCTGAGAACACGCACGAACAGACTCAAAAACAGCTTCTTCCCACTGTTACCACACTCCTAAATGACCCTCTTATTGACTGACCTCATTAACACTACACCCTGTATGCTTCATCCGATGCCAATGCTTATGTAGCTACATTGTATATCTTGTGTTGCCCTATTATGTATTCTCATGTATTTTCTTGAATTCTGTTTAATTCCCTTTTCTTCCCATGTACTGAATGATCTGTTGAGCTGCTTGCAGAAAAATACTTTTCACTGTACCTCGGTACACGTGACAATAAACAAATCCAAATCCAAATCCCTCAGTCAACAACAGTGAAACAAATGAGGCAGGATTCTCCGAAATCGGCACAATGGTCCGATACTGGCGTCCAGAACGGCGCGAACCACTCCGGCGTCGGGCCGCCCGCAAGTTACGGAATCCTTCGCCCCGGAAGGGGCTAGCACTGGCGTGACGCTAATCGCGACAGGCGTGACCCGGGAACAGGGTCACAGACGCACGCGGCGTTAATGATGCCGCTCGGCGTCACTCCACAAAAGACGCCACCGCCGGAGAGATGGCAAATTGGCCGCCTGCCACTCAGCGCCGAGGTTCCTAGGAGCAGCACCTTGAGGCGCTCCTGGACGCAGTGGAGCAGAGGAGGGAGGCCTTGTACCCCGGACACGGCTGCAGGGTCACACCGAACATCTGCTGGCGCCTGTTGAGGGAGGTGGCAGAAGCCGTCAGCGCCGTGGCCGTAGCTGCCAGGATAGGCAGCTAGTGCCACGAGAAGGTCAATGACTTTTTAGGGCAGCCAGGGTGGGTATATTTGGTCTGCAAGTATATTTACGCCTAACATGTACGCCTTTTATCTCTGTCACCCCAGGAGAAGCGTGCCCGTAACAACCGGGTGCGTGAGAGGACTGGAGGGGGTCCACCTGAATTGCGCCCTCTCACCCGAGGACCGGGTGGTTGCGGAAGCAGAGGTCAGGGGCGCAGTACCAAGTGTGACCCCCCCACTGCCTGCCCCTCCCCACCCATCCCCACTTCCCCCATCCACCCTTCTCCCCATCCCCGTTCCCTCATCCCCCCTTTCCCCCTCCCCTCACCCAGTAGGCACCGGCCTGGGCCTCTGCACCCCCTCCCCCCACCCGGGTCTCTCCATGGGTTGCAGAGGCGTTCAAAGCCGTGGCCCAGTCTCAGCAGGCCATCGCTGAGGGCATCGGTGCCATTGTCCAGGTGCTGACCAGCGTTGCCCAGACATGGACAGGGATGGCCAACCCCCTGAGCTCCATGGCTGCAAACTTGCAGACACTTGTTGATAGCAAGGCGGGCCTTCATGACTGGTTGCGCCAGGTACCAGGGGTGCGTCAGATGCTCAGTCCGTTCACATCCCCGACCCACGGAGAGGCCCAGGAGGGAGGAGGAGGTGCTGGGTCCCAGGCCGGTGCCTCCTGCAGGGGAGGTCCCGGAACACCACACCACCTCAAACCACCCCCCCCCCCCTTCCGTCCCAGGTGCATCTGGTGGGCAATGGGCAGGACCGGCTGGCAGCTTGCCATCCCGCTGGCCCGAGACGCAGCCTGGTCCATCCAGGCCGGGCCACCCAGGAAACAGCCGCCAAAGGGGACCCTAGTCACAGGGCAGGAATCACAGGAGTCCGCCTCCAGCTCTGCTGTACCGCCTGGGGAACCACCTAGACGTAGTCATAGGGCCCGTCAGGCCAAGAAATTAGACACTGAGTAAGTTGGCACGGGTGCAGGGCACAGGTTAGTTATAGGGGCTAGGGCATGTGTATGTAATGTTTGTAATTAAAATCACTTTCACACCGACATAAGCTGCCTCTGTGCTCTGTCCGATTCGTGCGGGGTTGAGGGTGTGAGATGATCGCCAGTGTGTGTGTGAGGGGTGATAGGACGTCGAGCTCAGGTGAGTGTGCACCCCCCGTCTCTCCCCGGGTCTCCCTCGCCATCCCACTCACGGGCAGACGACGGGACCGTGTGCTGCAGAGTCACGGCCGCATGCAGGGATGGTCCAGGTGGTGGGTGTTACTGTGGCCATGAGTCAGACATAGTCTAACCCTGCAGTGGATGTGCAAAGGAGGGTTGCTGTGCATGCGGGTGATGCGGTGGTGGGCGGGGTGTGGGTGGTTAGTGGTGGGCGGAGTGAGGGTAGTTGGTGTTTGGTGGGTTGGGGGAAGGGTGGTTGGTGGTGGGCAGGGTGAGGGTGGTTGGTGTTGGGTGGGTGGGGTGAGGGTGGTAGGCTGGTGCCGTAGTGTGCAGTCTGAGCCCATACTCGGCGATTTCCACCCCCCCCTAGTCTGTGTACCGTGCGGCTATCAACCCGTCCCATGCCCGCTGGCCCAGCCGGTAACGGTGGGCAGCCTCCCGTCCCTGTCCAACCCGTCTGCCCCGTACATTGCCCCCATCCTCCTCATCTGGGGAGGCCTGCCCTTTGTCGTGTTGCTCCTCCTGCTCCCCCTCCTCTGCATGCAGCACATCGCCCCTCTGCTGGGCTATATTGTGCAGGACGCAGCTGACCACAACGATGCGGCCGACCCTATCCGACGGGTACTGGAGCGCCCCTCCAGAGCAGTCCAGGCACCTAAAGCTATCTTTAGCAGCCTAAAGCACCTCTCGACCACATCCCTGGTCGCTGTATGGGCATCGTTGCAGCGGGTCTCCACGTCAGTCTATGGTATTCGTATCGGCTTCATCAGCCATTACCGCAATGGGTAACCCTTGTCGCCCAGCGACCAGTCCCTCAGCCGGGGTGGGGGGGGGGGGGGGGGGGGGGTGCGTCCCTTGAACATGGCGGGGACGAAAGATTCTGCCAATATGAATGAGTCATGCATACCGCCCGGGTACCGGGCGCAGGCGTGCAGGATCTTCATGCGGTGATAACTGACCACCTGAATGTTCATGGAGTAGTACCCCTTCCAGTTCATGAACACGTCTCTGTTCTCCGCTGGTGGCCGCATAGTAACATACATCCCATCGATTTCCCCCTGGACTGTGGGGATCCTGGCCACAGCAGCAAAGCCCGTAGGCCGGGCATCCTGGTGGGCGCGATCCACAAGGAACTGAATATAGCGGTCCACCTGTGCACCGATGCCTGGGAGATGTCGGACAGGTCCCCACTTGGACACAGGACCGACCCCGTCGCGTAGACGTTCAGCGCCACCGTCACCTTGGCGTCCACAGGGAGAGGGTGTCCTCCCCCAGTGCCACGCGGTGCCAGTATGCCATCAGGTGGCAGATATGGCCGACGGTTTCCCGGCTCATCCTGAATCTCCTGCTGCATGCCCGGTCCGTGAGAACCTGGTACGCCGCCAGTGCACACGGGGCCTCCTCAGGCGTCTCCGTCACCGTGATACCACCACCACCTCCTCCTCCTCGTTCTGTCAGGCGGGCGGCTCTCCAGCCTGGGTGGCTGCCACCTGCCCCTCTGTGGCATGCTCCTTTGCGGCAGCCTCTGGCACATTCCAGCTCCAGCTCTCATAGGGCAACAGGTAGAAGGGCGGCTCGCGCTACGGCTGCCAACATCGCTGGGTGATGCCCAAACGTAACGGTCTGCAGGTGGTGGGGTAGGTGACATGTCACCATTACCCATACCCCCCTCCGCAGCCAGGTGCCATGAGCTGCATGGTTGCCACTGTTGCCAGCTGCACCTGGCCAGGCAAACCCCGCCCCATCCCCGGCACCCCTATCACTGGCACCCCCATCCCCGGCACTCTATCCCCGGCCCCCCCATCCCCGGCACCCCCATCCCCGGCCCCCCCCATCCCTGGCACTCCCATCCCTGTCACTCCCATCCCCGGCACCCATCCCCATCCCCGGCACCCTGATACCCGGCACCCCCATCCCCGGCACCCCCATCCCCGGCACCCCCATCCCCGGCAACCCCATCCCCGGCACCCCCATCCCCGGCACTCCCATCCCCGGCACTACCATCCCCGGCACTCCCATCCCCGGCACTCCCATCCCCGGCACTCCCAACCCCGGCATCCCCATCCCCGGCACCCCCATCCCCGGCACCCCCATCCCCGGCACCCCCATCCCCGGCACTCCCATCCCCGGCACTCCCATCCCCAGCACTCCCATCCCCGGCACTCCCAACCCCGGCATCCCCATCCCCGGCACCCCATCCCCGGCAGCCCCATCCCCGGCACTCCCATCCCCGGCAGCCCCGATCCCCTCCCCGGCACCCCCGATCCCCTCCCCGGCACCCCCGATCCCCCCCCATCCCCGGCACTCCCAGCCCCGGCAATCCCATCCCCGGCAGCCCCATCCCCGGCAGCCCCGGCACTCCCATCCCCGGCAGCCCCGATCCCCATCCCCGGCACCCCCATCCCGGCAGCCCCATCCCCGGCAGCCCTGATCCCCATCCCCGGCACCCCCATCCCGGCACCCCCATCCCCGGCAGCCCCGATCCCCATCCCCGGCATCCACATCCCGGCACCCCCATCCCCGGCAGCCCTGATCCCCATCCCCGGCACCCCCATCCCGGCACCCCCATCCCCGGCAGCCCCGATCCCCATCCCCGGCAGCCCCATCCCGGCACCCCCATCCCCGGCAACCCCATCCCCGGCAACCCCATCCCCGGCACCCCCATCCCCTGCACTCCCGTCCCCGGCACCCCCAACCCCGGTATTCCCGTCCCCAGCACCCCCATCCCCGGTATTCCCGTCCCAGGCACCCCCATCCCCGGCACCCCCCATCCCTGGCACTCCCATCCCCGGCACTCCCATCCCCATCCCCGGCACCCCCATCCCCGGCACCCCCATCCCCGGCACCCCCATCCCCGGCACCCCCATCCCCGATCCCCCCCATCCCCCGGCACCCCCATCCCCGGCACTCCCATCCCCGGCACCCCCATCCCCGTCACCCCCATCCCCGGCACCCCCATCCCCGGCACCCCCATCCCCGATCCCCCCCATCCCCCGGCACCCCCATCCCCGGCACCCCCATCCCCGGCACTCCCATCCCCGGCAGCCCCATCCCCGGCACCCCCATCCCCGGCACTCCCATCCCCGACACTCCCATCCCCGGCACTCCCACCCCCGTCATCCCCATCCCCGGCAACCCCATACCCGGCAGCCCCATCCCCGGCAGCCCCATCCCCGGCATCCCCATCCCCGGCACCCCCATCCCCGGCAACCCCATACCCGGCAGCCCCATCCCCGGCAGCCCCATCCCCGGCATCCCCATCCCGGCACCCCCATCCCCGGCACTCCCATCCCCGTCACCCCCGTCCCCGGCAATCCCGTCCCCGGCACCCCCATCCCCGTCACCACCATCCCCGGCACTCCCATCCCCAGCACCCCCATCCCCGGCACTCCCATCCCCGGCACCCCCACCCCCGTCGCCCCCACCCCCGGCACTCCCACCCCCGGCACTCCCATCCCCGGCACCCCCCATCCCCGGCACCCCCATCCCCGGCACTCCCATCCCCGCACCCCCAGCCCCGGCACTCCCATTCCCGGCACTCCCATCCCCGGCACCCCCATCCCCGGCACCCCCATCCCCGGCACCCCCATCCCCGGCACCCCCATCCCCGGCACTCCCATCCCCGGCACTCCCATCCCCGGCACCCCCCATCCCCGGCACCCCCATCCCCGGCACCCCCATCCCCGGCACTCCCATCCCCGGCACCCCCATCCCCGGCACTCCCATCCCCAGCACTCCCATCCCCGGCACCCCCATCCCCGGCACCCCCATCCCCGGCACTCCCATCCCTATCACCCCCATCCCAGGTACTCCCATCCCCGGCACTCCCATCCCTATCACCCCCATCCCAGGTACTCCCATCCCCGGCACTCCCATCCCCGGCACTCCCATCCCCGTCACCCCCATCCCCGGCACCCGAGCCACGGCACCCCCATCCCCGGCATTTCCGACACCCCCATCCGCGGCACCCCCGATCCCCACCGCCCCGCCCCCTGGCACCGACCCCGATCACTGGACGCACCCGCGGCCTTAGGGCACATTATCCACCGGCACCCGGCACCCCCCACCCCCCAGCAACGGCCGTGCCGTCTAATCTCCTGCGTCCGCCCCACACCTACCTCCTCGCTCGCCGGCGCCAGCCAGTAAGACTGGTTGACGCTGTTTAAAACCTACTTTGATTTACGCTGTTGTGACCTGTGGTCACGTCGGCGGGACTTCGGCCCATCCGGGCCGGAGATTTGCAGCAGCCAAGGGCACCATCGCGCCGCGCCGATGTTTGCCATTCTGCAAGGCACATGGCGCGATTCCCGTCGATGGGCTTTTTCACGGGCCAGAGAATACGGCAGCTGGCGTTGGAGCGGCGAGGTGGGATTCGCGTTGCCCCCTCCGGATTCTCCGATCCGTCAGGGAGTCGGAGAATCCCGCCTATGACCTTGTTATTATCACATTCCTGGGAGCTTGCTGTGCACAAAATGGCTGTTGTATTTCCCACAATACAACAGCGACTACTCTCCAAAAGTACTGCATTGGATGTAATTTTGAGAAATTTAATATTTGTGAAAAGTGTGCCAATCGTTTTGGAACGCCACATGCCACCTTTTGCCAATCCGGGTAACCACCGTGAACATTAATCTCTGTGTTGCGGTCTTGTTAGCTAAGTTTGTATTGCATCAAAAGCAAACAAGGAAAACAAGTGCAAAATTTGAACTAAACATACACCAACAATATTTGCATAATTTGATATTTCACACTGTGCAAGATGCAACATATTGTCACTATTTAATTAGCACGCGGCAAAACATTTTCGACATGCAGCTAATCGGCCACTGAGCAAAAATGATCCAGGTCCAGAAGGAAGAGAAATCAATTGCAGCTCGATCTCTATTAGCACTTGCCGTTTGTGAACGGCGTTTGGCGGGTAGGGCCCATGTTGCTGTTGAAATTCAAGTATTTAGTCGGGGTTTGAAAGCAGTGAAGGAGGAGGAAAGGGAGAGACTTTCTGATTTCCTCAACACAGGCAGAAGGAGCAGCCTCCAACTGCCGAACGTCGAGGAAGATAATGAAGATCAGTGAAGCACTAGATGAGCAATGGACGTGGGTAAGCATGAGGGGTGAAAGGTGAGGATATGGGGCGAGGGAGTAATATTTACAATGAGTTGTATTTTGCAGACGGGGTAAGTGAGGAAACCAATCACAACAACTTTTATTTATATAGCACCTCTAATGCAATAACACAACCCAAGGGCTTTCACAGGGGCATTATATTACAAAATGTCTTATAGAACATGTTCACTGTTTTCCTTATATTCTTTATGAATTCTGGTAAGGGGAATGGGGTATGAGGTGACATAATGCTTTATAGAAAAGGGAGGGGTTCAATCTTTAGAAAGTTTAAGCACATCACTTCGATTTTGTGATTTTAATGGCTTTACTGCCTCATTGATTATTTTAAGTGTGCTGAAATAGTTTTCACCACATATTTAATTACTCAGATTTTTGTGACGATGTAAATTCTTCTTTTTCATTGTTAATTATTAATTTCTATCTGATTTTTAATGAGCAGGTAATGTACCCGCAATGAATTTCCAGATCGACAATAAAACCTGAACTGCATTAAATTGCATTGAGAATATGACACCAAGCTTCATCGGGAGATATTAATGCAGGCAGAGGCTTGGTGAAGGAGGCAGGTTTTATATAGGGTTGAGAGGAGAGTGCTGGAGAGTGGCGTTGGGAAGGGATTCAAGAGCTCAGTGTCCAGAAGGCAGAACCGCCAATGGTGAAATGATTGAAATCAGGGATGTTCAAGAGGGCAGGATTAGAGGAATACAGATATGTCAAAAGGACTGGAGGAAATTACGGAAGGCAGGGAGGTGCCAGGCCATGGAGAGATTTGAAAAACAAGGATGAGAATTTTAAAACAGATGTGTTGTTTATACAGAAGCTGGTGTATGTCAGCAAAGATAGGCACGATGGGAGGCGAACGCCATCAAGGTTTCGGAGGACCGAATGTGGGAGATGAGCCTGGCGTGTTTTGGAATAGTCACGTCCAGAGGTCACAACGACACGGATGAGGGTTTCAGCAGCAAATTAGCTGAGGCAGGGGGCTGAAACCAGGAGGTGTTATGTGACGATATAGAAACAGGAAATAACTGTGTCATGAAGGAGGACAGGTGAGAAGGCATTGGAGATGGCTGGAATGACCAGTATTGGCAAAAGCAGTGGAAATTGGGAACAATGAAGAAGGGCAGCGCATCACTGTCTGAGGAGACTGCTTGTGATTTTGCTCACATGATTTCTGGGCTCTAACTGCCAGGTTCCTGGAATCAGGCACCATGCCAAGTGGGAGAGGTGGGAGAAGTGAGCGCTTATAGTTGTGAGGCAATGTGAGATAGAGTCAGAGTCATAGATGTTTACAGCATGGAAACGGGCCCTTTGGCCCAGCTTGTCCATGCCGCCCAGTTTCTATCACTAAGCTAGTCCCACTTGCCCATATCTCTCTATACCAGGGGTGGGCAAACTACGGCCCGCGGGCCGCATGCGGCCCACCAAAGGTCTTTATGCGGCCCACCAAGGTCAAGTAATTAAAAAAAATATATTTTAAAAATAATTTTTTAAAAATAAGATTAATGGGGGGGGGGGCTGTTGGGTTACTGGTATAGGGTGGATACGTTGACTTGAGTAGGGTGATCATTGCTTGGCACAACATCGAGGGCCGAAGGGCCTGTTCTGTGCTGTACTGTTCTATGTTCTATATGAGGCGCCCAGAATCATAACCGGGTGAAGCGCCATTTTTGAAAAGTAGAGAAAAAGAGGGCTAAAGGCAGGATGTCGCCGGGGGAAGCGCTGAGGTATATGCCGCACGCTAATTGGTTACAACCGGGACTATTAATTTACTATGCGGCCCTTTAAAATTGTGAATTTCTGAATGTGGCCCTTGCACGGAAAAGTTTGCCCACCCCTGCTGTATACCCACCTTGCCCATGTAACTGTCTAACTGTTTTTTAAAGGAAAAAATTGTACCCACCTCTACCACTGCCTCTGGCAGCTCGTTCCAGAAGCTCACCACCCTCTGTGTGAAGAAATTTCCACTCTGGTCTCCCCTCTCACCTTAAACCTATGCCCTCTAGTTCTAAACTCGAACAGGACTAGACAGGGTAGATGCAGGGAAGATGTTACCAATGATGGGTGTGTCCAGAACCAGAGGTCACAGCCTGAGGATTCAGGGTAAACCATTTCGGACAGAGATAAGGAGAGCCTGTGGAATTCATTACCACAGGAAGTGGTTGATGCTAAAACATTGAATATATTCAAGAGGTGGCCAGATATAGCACGGGAGAATGGGATCAAAGGATATGGGGAGAAAGCAGGATTAGGCTATTGAGTTGGATGATCAGCCATGATCATGATGAATGGCGGAGCAGGCTCGAAGGGCCAAAAAGGCCTCCTCCTGCTCCTATCTTCTATGTATCTATGTATGTAGACTCCTCTAACTTTGGGAAAAGATGTTGACTATCTACCGGGGTGGAAACGGGCCGCTGGGAGTACCGATTCTAGCCGTAACAGGGGGCCAGCAAGGCGCTAGAGCGGTTCACGCTGCTCCAGCCTCCCATTCCGGCATGAACTGCGCAGCGTGGAAACTTTGCATGCTCAGTGACGCCGGCATCAAGGAGGACATGCGCAGTGGCGCCGACACCAACCTGCACATGCACGGTGTCCTCCCTCAACGCGCCAGCCCCGACGCAGCATGGCATGGGAGTTCAAGGGTCGGCGTGTAAGAAAATAGGCTCGGCCTGCACACAGAGTTCCCGCCGGTTGCGACCAGGTGTGGACGGCGCCGGTGGGACTGCCTTTTTAGAGCGCCGGTCTGCACATTCGGGACGGAGAATCGGCAGCCCAGCCGCGTAGAGTGGCCCGCGACCGGCGCTGCGCCAAACGCTCCGGCACCAATGGCGCCAATTCTCCACTCCGCGGAGAATCGCGTGCTGGCGTCGGGGAGGCATGGCACGGTTGCGGGGATAGGTCGCCAAGCCAATTTTATATCCAATTGGCTACCTCACCCTGGATTCCATGAGATTTTACCTATTCCAACAACCTACCATGCGGTACCTTGTCAAAGGCCTTGCTAAAGTCTATGTAGATAATGCTGACAGCACTGCCCTCATCTTAAACAAGGGCACAACATTTGCTACCCTCTAGTCTTCAGGCACCTCTCCTGTCGGTGATTCAAATATCTCAGCTAGGGGGCCGGTAATTTCCTCCCTAGTCTCTCACAACGTCCTAGAATAGATTTCATCAGGTCCCGGGGATTTATCTATCTTGATGTGCTTTAATACCTCCAGCACTTCCTTTATAATACGTGCACTCCTCAAGACATCATGTTTTATTTCCCTAACTTCCCTAACGTTTGTGCCTTTCTCAACAGTAAATACTGACGAGAAATATTCATTTCGGACCTCTCCCATCCCTTGTGGATCTGCACACAGATGACTTTGTTTATCCTTAAGAGTCCCTACCTCTCCCAAGTCACCCTTTTAGCCTTTGCTCTTTGGATTTTCCTTTGCCTTATCTGCCAAGATAATGTCCCCTTTTTGCCCTCCTGATTTCTGTCTGAACTCTACTCCAACAAGCCCTACATTCTTGAAAGGATCAAAGATTTTTCAAAGGAAAAGTCTGAATCCCTCCCTCCTGCACCATCTCTCAAGCCACGCATTCATCCTGTCTATCTTGTCATTCCTACTCTGACGAGCATGTGGCACTGGTCGCAATCCTGAGATTACTACCTTTGAGGTCCTACTTTTTAGTTTATCTCCTAACTCCCTGAATTCAGCATATAGGACCGCATCCCGTTTTTTTAACCTATATCGTTGATGCCTATATGCACCACAACAGCTGTCTGTTCACCCTCCCCCTGTAGAATGTCCTGCCACCACTCTGAGACATCCAGCATCCTTGCACCCAGGAGGCAACATTCCTTCCTGGAGTCTCGTTTGAGTCCGCAGAAATGCTAGTCTACTCCCCTTACAATCAAATCCCCTATCACTACAGATCTGCCACACGTTTTGCTGCTGGCATCCGAGAGAGGAGGAAATGATTGAGATAAGAAACTAATTGGGAGTGTTTAAGGTATATTTTTCTTCCTCCCTCTGTTGAGTATTTTGTTTATCTTTCTCCCCTTCAAGAACGGAAACCTCAACATGACTGCAGTCCCACACTCCGCGCCTGCCAATTATTAACTTGAGTGGTTCAAGGGGTGGGCAGTAAAACCCAGCTGCCTGTGTGATTCACATTCCAAGACCACATTTTATCAAAATTCCATCCACCATTCCTTTGAAACACAAAAAAAATTTATAAATGACATAACAATGGCAATCAATGTTTAGTCAAGGGTGGAGGAAAGGCATTATTGGCTAGTTAGTGAACTGCACTGTATGAACCGTAAGTGGCTCCACTTTAACAGTCAATCTGTAAAAATGGTGCTCTGTCAAAGTCCCCTTCTCCCCTACTGAGAAGAATAGAAGCTTGAGAGAGCTGGGTCAATAATGGTGGAATACCTATTAAAATTTTTAATACGCTTTATCTCTCAATTATGGGATATTGGATTAATTTACCCGACCTGCCACATTGCCATTGTATCTAAGTTGAAATGTAATTACATTTTCACTGGTAGCTTTCATTTCAAGTGTTTTTATTCATGTTTTATATTAGTAACGATATTAAGATACCAATCACACATAAAGGGTTGTATTGTGGTTTCATCTATTCATTCTGGGCACATGTGAACAGATATACATGAAAAGAAAGCTTGAATAACCAGATTCACCACACATCAAAGGTTACTACAGAAGACAAAGCTACATGGTGTAGAGTCAGTTGGACACAAAGTGTTGAGTTCTGAGACAATTCCTCTACAAACTGAGGCAGAGACACTCCATACTATTAAGAAGTTATACTGGTTTGTAAGTAATACTTCAAATCAACATTTGTTTGAATATCTCACAGGGATAAATCTTTGCTGTGCGTTATAAAGTATCTCCTTAAAAGTCTGCCATTGCATCTCTAATGTCCTACCTTTTTGTTGTAATATGCCTTAAAGAGATATCAGCATGACATCACTAGAAAGGAAATGTGTCATGTGAACCAGTCTTAGTTTCACTTTTGTTTTGAGCAGAGCACATACAGTTATGTCTTAAAGCTTCATACCCATATAAACCTGCCTGTTCCCATGTGCATATTCATAATAAATGAACCCACAACATGTTTACCTAATCCTTTAACAATAATCTTTATTAGTGTCACAAGTAGGCTTACATTAACACTGCAATGAAGTTACTGTGAAAATCCCCTAGTCTGTATAATAAATAACCCAAGGTATTGTATCGTTATAATAATACAACATGGTGATCACCATTGGTCAGACAGATGATGGTAAGATTAAGTACAGGTATGACAAGGTGAATAGCCTTAGATCATGCTACACGGCAAAAGAGGACCCATGACATTTTGGTTAGACTGCATCAAAGTCATGGGGTAGTGAAAATGTGGCGTAATGATTTTGAAGAAACGCTTTTGAGACGGGATAGTGCTCAAATAATGTGCTGGTAAGTAGATGGAACCCTCGTGGTGAGATTTCAGTGCATAGCCTGTCAGTTCAGTGAGTGAGATAGCGCATCAAGAGGACAGTGGGGAATGGCAAGTGACCAGGGTGTGGGTTGGATTGAAAGTGTGAGGGAGAATCAAAAAAAGCAAAACAAAGAAATCGTTATCAAAATCACCAGGGAAGCTTGCGATTGTAATGGCTGGATTCAGGAGTTGCTGAACAAAGCAAGATGGTGCCAGAGCATGGTGACTCTCTGCGAGCTCTCTCCCACAGATCCTCTTCTTACATCTCCTATAACCGTATTAATCTCCTAAAACTTAATTCTAACACTGACACTATCATTAGCCTTTCTTTTCTTGTACTAATTGATCTGTTTGAGCTGCTCGCAGAAAAATACTTTTCACTGTACCTCGGTACACCTCACAATAAACAAATCCAATCCAATCCAACAATAGATTGAATAAGAAGCAAAGATGTCATAACTTTATGGTGCATTCCCACTGCAACTTGCCTTCGTGGGAGGAGCTTTGGAAGAGCAGGAAAAAGTGACTAAGGTGCTACTCATCCCACGAACTACAGGAGAAGGAAGATCAAAGGCATAATGTCAGAATGTCTACAAAATTCCACAGTTTGAGTAGGGATTTGGCTGAACTACCATCCAAATACAAAAAATTTAAACAGTGTACAGAGCTATTTAGGTTCTTGATTCAGGTGTATCTGAACAAGACAAGCAAGCAACAAAGATTCACCTCACAATTGGGAACAAAATTCTACTGAGGCATACATGTCAGGATTAACAGTAGAAGAGTTAAAGAATCCCCAAAAGGGCTACATTAGAAGACTGGTTCAGAATCAATTTAGGTTTCCGTATTCATCAGAGTTCATGTCATTCTGACAAAAGCCTACAGAATCCATAGACCACTTCATCAGCAGATGCAGAGAAAAGGGTATGTAGGCATACCCTTCAAAGGCAAGCTGAATTGGTGATTGCATCAACTTCCATGGAAGCATTCCAGAAAGATCTGCTATACAAGGCCAAAATGGATGGCACATAAGTGTGAAACAACCCTCGCAGGTCGACAAAGCTCAGAGAGGCGGAATCCTGCAGTGAGTTAAACACATCCTGACTCACCAAAACCTGTCCATCATCCACAAGATACAAATCAGGAGTGTGATGGAATGCTCTCCACTTGCCTGGATGAGTGCAGCGCCAACAACACTCAAGGAGCTCAACATGATTCAGGACAAAGTAGCCCGCTTGATTGGCAGCCCCATCCACCAAATTAAATATTCACACCCTCCACCACTGACACACAGAAGCAGCAGTGCATCCCACAGTGCAGCAACTCACCAAGACTCCTTCAGCAGCACCTTCCAAACCCACACCATCTACCATCTAGAAGTACAAGGGCAGCAGATACATGGGAACGCCACCACCTGCAAGTTCCCCCTCCAAAGCATTCATCATTCTGTCCTGGAACTATTTTTGCTGTAACTTCACTATTACCGGGTCAAAAGCCTGGAACTCCCTCCCTGTGGGTGTACCTATACCATACGGACTGTAATGATTCAAGATGATGGCTAACAGAACCTCTTTGAGCATATTTAGGGATGGGCAATACATGCAGCCCAAGCCAGGGACCCATGAAGGAATTTAAAAAACTGCCCTTGAGATCTTTGAATATTCCTTATGCCACCCCCACCCCGTCCATTCCCAGTTTCTGCATTAAAATCAACGTTGCTCATCCTGCCTTTGAAAAGTTCTTTGAAAAGTGGCAACCATTCATTTTTTGTTCATCTTATCGTCATTGAATTTCTGACACATTTGGGTGGGATTCTCCGCCCGGTGACCGGAGAATCCCGCCCAAGGCGGATGGAGTTCTCCATTGTCCGCGGCTCGCCCGTGGCGTTCTTGCAGTGGGCGGGGCGGGAGAATTCAGCCCATGGAATCTGATGCATTTTGTCTCTTCAAAGTTGCATCTTGCCAACCCCGTGTTTCACCCTCACCAGAGGCTCCAGGGAACAACATGCTTTTGAAGCATGAGCTACACAACTCCTGGGGAGCGTAGCCACCTCCATTAGCCTGTCCACATCACGCGAATACAAAACAATTGCAACTCCATTTGTTTTAATGGGGTTGAAAGACATCACAAGTGGCAATTTGGGCCCATTTAATCTGTTCCAACATAAGCATGCATTTGTCACAGGAAAAGCAGCCCTTGACAGAGCTTTAATGGAATGTGTGTGAAAAAGTGAAAGGTTTCGTAATCACCAAGACTGGTGCATTGATATCTGACTGTGGCTTGTGATTATACAATTTTCCAATTGGCTCTTTCTCCACATTATAGGCGGAAGATTTGGAGTTTAATGCCCAGTCAGACCAGAGATAGCTGATTTCACTCAGGCGGTATTTGGTGGTGCGGTAATGAGCCAGAAACCGGGATGAATGGGATTTTACTGAGTTCAGAGATTTTTACCTAATGTTCCCTGAAGGAAGGCATCAGAATTATGATGGATATAACTTACCACTTTCCATCAGCGCATGTCATTCCAAATGGCCTTGATTAGCAGCACGGTGGTCGTGTCGCCATCACACGGACAGCAGCGGTTCAAGCAGGCGGCTCAACTCAACCTTCTTGAAGATACTTAGAGATGGGCAACAAATGCTGGCCTAGTGTTGAAGTCAAAGAACAATGATAAGGGAATTTGATAAGGGACTTAAATCAGGAGCAGATGTTCATTTCTCCCTGGCACAGTTGGTAGCAGTCTCGCATCAAAAGGTGGAGGGCCCAAGCCTCCCCCCAGAGCAAAAGTCAAGCCTAGTGCTGTCGTGGAGTGCTGCACTGTCCGAGGTGCCATTTTCTCAGGTGAAATGTTAAATCAAGGACTCTCTCCAGTGATGAGTGTTCCCTGCAGGCCTTTGATAGTCATAGAGGTTTACAGCATGAAAACAGGCCCTTCAGCCCATCTTGTCTATGCCGGCAAGCTTTTACCACTTAGCTAGACCCAATTGCTCGTATTTGACCCATATCCTCCAATAGCCATCTTACCCATATAATTGTCGAAATGCTTTTTAAAAGACAAAATTGTACCCGCCTCTACTACTGCCTCTGGCAGCTCATTCCAGACACACCCCCAACCTCTGTGTGAAAACATTGCCCCTCTGGACCCTTTTGTTGACTATCTACCTTATCAATGCTCCTCATTATTTTATAAACCTCTATAAGATCACCCCTAAGCCTCCTAAGCACCAGGGAAAGAAATCCCAGCCTATCCAACCTCTCCTTATAACTCAAACCATCAAGTCCTGGTAACATCCTAGTAAATCTTTTCTGCACTCTTTCTAGTTGAATAATATCCTTTCTATAATTATAGGCCAATTAGCCTAACCTCGGTTGTTGGTAAAATTCTAGAATCGATCGTTAAGGATGAGATTTCTAAATTCTTGGAAGAGCAGGGTCGGATTAGAACAAGTCAACATGGATTTAGTAAGGGGAGGTCGTGCCTGACGAACCTGTTAGAATTCTTTGAGGAGGTGACAAGTAGGTTAGACCAGGGAAACCCAGTGGATGTGGTCTATCTGGATTTCCAAAAGGCCTTTGATAAGGTGCCACACAGGAGGCAGCTGAGTAAGGTGCCCATGGTGTTCGAGGTGAGCTACTGGCATGGGTTGAGGATTGGCTGTCTGACAGAAGGCAGAGAGTTGGGATAAAAGGTTCTTTTTCGGAATGGCAGCCGGTGACCAGCGGTGTCCCACAGGGTTCAGTGTTGGGGCCGCAGCTGTTCACCATATATATTAATGATCTGGATGAAGGGACTGGGGGCATTCTAGCAAAGTTTGCCGATGATACGAAGTTAGGTGGTCAGGCAGGTAGTACTGAGGAAGTGGGGAGGCTGCAGAAGGATCTAGACAGTTTGGGAGAGTGGTGCAGGAAATGGCTGATGCAATTCAACGTGAGAAAATGTGAGGTCTTGCACTTTGGAAAAAAGAATCCAAGCATAGACTACTTTCTAAACGGTGAGAAAATTCATAATGCCAAAGTACAAAGGGATCTGGGAGTGCTAGTCGAGGATTCCCTAAAGGTAAACATGCAGGTTGAATCTGTGATTAAGAAAGCGAATGCAATGTTGTCATTTATCTCAAGAGGGTTGGAATATAAAAGCAGCGATGTGCTACTGAGCCTTTATAAGGCTCTGGTTAGGCCCCATTTGGAGTACTGTGTCCAGTTTTGGGCCCCACATCTCAGGAAGGACATACTGGCACTGGAGCGTGTCCAGCGGAGATTCACACGGATAATCCCTGGAATGGCGGGTCTAACATATGATGAACGGCTGAGGATCCTGGGATTGTATTCATTGGAGTTTAGAAGGTTAAGGGGAGATCTAATAGAAACTTACAAGATAATACATGGCTTAGAAAGGGTGGACGCAAAGAAACTGTTTCCGTTAGGCGAGGAGACGAGGACCCGTGGGCACAGCCTTAGAATTAGAGGGGGTAAATTCAGAACAGAAATGTGGAGACATTTCTTCAGCCAGAGAGTGGTGGGCCTGTGGAATTCATTGCCGCAGAGTGCAGTGGAGGCCGGGACGCTAAATGGCTTCAAGGCAGAGATAGATAAATTCTTGATGTCGCGAGGAATTAAGGGCTACGGGGAGAATGCTGGTAGGTGGAGTTGAAATGCCCATCAGCCATGATTGAATGGCGGAGTGGACTTGATGGGCCAAATGGCCTTACTTCCACTCCTATGTCTTATGGTCTTATGGTCTTATAATAGGATGACCAGAACTGATGTCTTTGGCCCAATGAAACTCTCTCCTGGAGCTTTTGCCTCTTTCTAACCAGTGCTGCTGTCAAGATTGATACTGCGCACTGGACAGGGTTTTCAACAGTTAAAATACAATTGGAATCTGCCTCAAAGCAGCTCATCCTGACTTTAAGGTTTTCCTGAGGCTATCACTTCCCTGTTTAAAATAGCAAGGGTTGGCTGGATGGATTACTGCAAGAACTTTAACCCTATGATTGCCGTTGTCATTGACCATGTTGATTAAAATCGGGGTATAACATTTATGGTATTATCAATTTTTGCAAGCCTTCTCTCAGCTATTGTCATGATACGCAAACATGCAACCAATTAACACTCAGAATAGGACACAACCAATGGGCATTCAGGACACTCAGAGGAGGCACCACCAGAAGGGGGCATGACATAAATACTATAAAAGGGATGAGGCACTCACACCTTGCCTCTTTCCACAGGCAGACATCTAGAGAGTTAGACTGGGTTGATCAGCAGAATCACACCCCAACACGTGGCTTAGAGCAAGCTGGTACAGTTAGACTGAGTTACTACAGTTAGATTAGCAGAGAGTCGAACTCATTTGAGAACTGTGTTAATAGTTCAATAAACACGTTGAACTCATTTCAGAGTCTGGAGCATCCTTTAGTTAAGACTGCATCAAGTAGCAGCCTGTGTTATCCGAAGCAGCAGAACACAACAGCTATTTCCTAATTTTCTCGTTCATTCCCCTCTTGCGATTTATGCCACATTATGCTTCCACTGAAGCCTTTACAGATTTTACCGAAATGTCCACTGGGACAGTGAGTGTTTATCGGCTCATTTAGTCATTTGAAAGCTAGCAGCTGAGACAAGTCCTGTGCTCTGCTGATCTCCACACATGTGTATTTTCCAGAGGATTCACCAGATTATGAGATGGAAGGAAATGAGGAAGATCATTTGACCCATCTTAATGAACCCATCCTGAAAAATTCTGCAATCCTCCCACTGAATTGTATAATTGTTCTGTGACTGATTCTAGGTGACGGAGACTGCACTTTAACCTCAATGGCGGTAGAGTGCAATCGCTTTTGCTTTTTTAAAATCTTACGTATCTCTCGAGGGCCAAATCTCAACTGCTGTGTTAACAGGTTGACATGCCTAAATTACTGCCTGCCACTGCTCATGACTCAGAGCCTTGACACAGGCCATGATGTGGAGATGCCTGCATTGGACTGGGGTGAGTACAGTAAGAAGTCTTACAACACCAGGTTAAAGTCCAACGTCCAACGCCGGCATCTCCACATCATGGCTACCATCAACACCGCAGACTGCTGGTTCAAAGTAGAGAGGATCTCCAGGAAGATCTCGCGTATAGACACTGACATTAAGTTTCTACAAAGACGATAGCATCAGAGTAGTGAAAGAGATCAGAGTACAGTTATAGACAGAGTGCAGAGAGTAGTGTTAGTTGAGTGTAGATTGAGGGCAGCACGGTAGCACTGTGGCTTCACTGCGCCAGGGTCCCAGGTTCGATTCCCCGCTGGGTCACTGTCTGTGAGGAGTCTGCACGTTCTCCCCATGTCTGCGTGGGTTTCCTCCGGGTGCTCCGGTTTCCTCCCACAGTCCAAAGATGTGCAGGTTAGGTGGATTGGCCATGATAAATTGTCCTTAGTGTCCAAAAAAAGGTTAGGAGGAGTTAATGGGTTATGGGGATAGGGTGGAAGTGAGGGCTTAAGTGGGTCGGTGCAGAATCGATGGGCCGAATGGCCTCCTTCTGCACTTGTATGTTCTATGTTCTGTAAATTGCTAGATTATTATAAGAGTAAGTGATCGAGCTTTAATAAGTAGTGTAAATAAAGGTTAGCTTTGTTCATGAACTTAGCTTCTGTGGTCTTTGTGAACACTGCGACATCCATCCTGAGAACAAGAATCACAAAGAACACCACAATCTGTAACCTATAATTTCATCCCATGTGTTTGCCTGTATTCAATGTTATTTGCCCTGATTGCATGCTGTTTTGTCTGTCTCACTCTGTAACATCAGGGCACTACCTCAACCAATTTAGCATCATCGGCAACTGCATTTCATTAATTTTCTGTCCAGCCTGTAGCGTGGTTAGTTGTCTCACGCCCCATTTCAGTGCAGCCAATCACATAGAGAATTAACCGCAACTGTGAACTGCGATTGTTAACCAAGGCTTTCAAAATTACAAAGGGTTCAAACAGAAAAGGTAATGATTTTCACTGGGGTTGTGGCATCTGTAACCGGGGCGCACAGATTGGTGAGAGAGCCATGAGTTAATTTCTTACGTGCAGCGCGTTGTTGTGACCTGGAATGTGCTGCCTGAATGGGGTCGTAGGAGCAGATTTGAGAGGAACTTTATGAAGAGAATTACCAGGTTTTGGAAAGCACTCCCAGTGGTTCACTCAGGAGGAATCCAGTCATAGGATCAAGCGCAGAGGGATGAGCGGTTATGAGGGATGGACTCGAAACATTAACTGTCTCTCTCTCTCTCTCCACAGATGCTGTCAGACCTGCTGAGGTTTTCCAGCATTTGCTGGCTGATTGTCCCATCTCAGCTCCAAGCAGATGAGAGGCAGCAAAGAGAGACAAAACAGACAAAATGGGCCTAACTACTCCTCGCGTAGGTCCTCTTCTGCTTCTTTTTCTGCCCAGAAGAATTGGATTGAACTGAAGCACTCCCAATGCAACTCCAACTATAATATCAGCAAATTCGTCACAGACCAATGGTTGAAGATATTGTTGTGTGCGAGACTCATTAACACCCCTGGGGTTAAATTGGCTTGTTAAATTATCTTAGACAAGCTTATTCTACATATTTTTTTCATATAAGCTAGCTGGAATATTTAACAACACGTATAAAATACTATACTGAAAGGACAATAAATATTCATCCACCAGGTAATGTAATCACTAAAGTACTAGTAATATTCAAAAGGTGTCCGCTTGCTGTAATGGCTGAGTTAGAATTCTAAAAGCATGCATGTCAGAATGGTTACAGCATAACAGGAGGCCATTCTGCCGGGTTTATCTCTGCAAGCTCTCAGTAAATGCTGCTCATCCTTTCCTACAACTCCGCCCTTTCCTGGTGCCCTGGTTCTCCTCAGATATTTATCCAGTGCCTTTTGAAAGCCGTGATTGAACCTGCCTCAACTACATTCTCAAGCAGAGCATCTCAGTCCTGATCACGAGCTGCGTGAAAACACGTGGGGCGCGATTCTCCCACACAGGGAGAAATCGTAAGGCTGGCGTCAAATCCGGGCGGGTTTGACGCCAGCCCTCCCCCTCCCCGACCGGGAACCGATTCTGGTCCCCGGTCGGGGCTAGCATGCCGCGGCCGTGAACTCCGGCATCGCGGGCTTAACGAATTTCGTTAAGCCCGCTTGCCAGAGTTTGCGCCGGCTGACACGTCATATGACATCAGCCGCGCATGCGCGGATTGGAAGACTCCAACCCGCGCATGCGCGGATGACATCATCGCGCATTTGCGCGAAATCCGCGCATGCGCGGGCCGGGATGCCCCTCAGCCGCCCCGCGAAGTGATACAGCGGGGCGGCGGAAGGACAAAGAGTGCGCGGGTATCGGACCTGCTGCCCGCGATCGATGCCCACCGATCACAGGCCCATGGCACCCTTGGCACGGCCATGGTACTGCCGTGCCAATCGGTGCCATGGTTTTAAAAATCGGCACTTTACGGCCGTTTTTACGAACGGCCAGACCAGGTGTGTTTGCTGTTCGTAAAAACGGCCGTAAAGGGCTTGGAACTCGGCCCATCGGCCAGCTGAGAATCGCTGCTGGCCGTAAAAAAACGGCGGCAGCGATTCGTATGGGGAGTCGGGCGTGGGGGGGGAGAATAGCGGGAGGGCGTCGGACTAGCGTGGCCGTAAAATGTTACGACCCCCGCTATTCTCCGCACCATCGTGAGTGCGGAGAATTGCGCCCTTATTTTCTCATACCACCTCTGATTCTATTGATAAAGCCTGTCCCCTTCTGCCAGTGGGAACAGTTTCTTTCTGAAAAGAACAAAGAAAAGTACAGCACAGGAACAGGTCCTTCGGCCCTCCAAGCCTTTGCCGACCATGCTGCCCGACTAAACTAAAATCTACACTTCCTGTGCCCGTATCCCTCTATTCCCATCCTATTCATGCATTTGTCAAGATGTCCCTTAAATGTCACTATCGTCCCTGCTTTCACTGCCTCCTTTCGATCTACTTGGTCCAGGCCCTTCACCATTTTGAACACCTCTATAAACTTTCCCCCCAGCGTTTATAAGGAATAGGCTAAATGGTCTTTCCAATAATTGTGATAAGAAAAAAGAACAATACAGCACAGGAACAGGACCTACGGCCCTCTAAGCCTGTATCAGTCATGATGCGACCCTTTGCCAAAACTCTCAGCACTTCCTAGTGCCATAACCCTCTATACCCATCCTATCCATGTATTTATCGAGATGCCTTTTGAACGCTGTTAATGTATCTGCTTCCACAATCTTCCCTCGCAACACGTTCCAGGCACTCACCACCCTCTGTGTAAAAAAACTTGCCTTGGACATCTCCTCTAAACCTTGCCCCAAGGACCTTAAACCTATGCCCCCAGTGACTGACCCCTCCATCCTGGGAAAGAGTGCCTGCCCCTCCACTCTATCCATGCCCCTCATAATCTTGTAGACCTCTATCAGGTCGCCCCTCAACCTCCGTCGTTCTAATGATGATAAGAATAATTATCTTTATTGTCACAAGTACGCTTACATGAACAGTGAAATGATGTTACTGTGAAAAGCTCCTAGTCGCCACATTCTGGCGCCTGTTTGGGTACACTGAGGGAGAATTCAGAATATCCAAATTACCTAACAGCACGTCTTTCGGGACTTTTGGGAGAAAACCAGAACACCGGAGGAAACCCACGCAGGCACGGGGAGAACTTGCAGACTCCGCACAGACAGTGGCCCAAGCCAGGAATTGAACCTGGGACCCTGGAGCTGTTAAACAACACTGCTAACCACTGTGTTACCATGCAACAGTCTGAGTCTATTCAGTCTCTCCGCAGAGCTATCCACCCTCTAGACCAGGCAATATCCTGCTAAACCTCCTCTGTACCCTCTCTAAAGCCTCCACATCCTTCTGGTAGTCTGGCGACCAGAATTATGCGCAATATTCCAAGTGCGGCCTTATCAAGGTTCTATACAACTGTAACATGATTTGCCAGTCTTTATACTTGATGCCCTGCCCAATGAAGCAAGCATTTTGTATGTTTTCTTGACTACCTTGTCCACTTGTGTTGCCACCTTCAAAGATCCGTGGACCTGCACGCCCAGATCTCTCTGACTTTCTATATTCCTCAGAGTTTTGCCATTTACGGTATATTTCCCCTCTATGTTAGACCTACCATGTTACCTCACATTTGTCTGGATTAAAATCCATTTATCATTTCTCTGCCCAAGTTGCCAATCTATCTATGTCCTGCTGTATCCTCTGACAATCCTCAACACTATCTGCCACCCCACCAACCTTGGTGTCATCTGCTAACTTACTAATCAGACCAGCTACATTTTCCTCCAAATGGTTTATGTACACTACAAACAACAGAGGCCCCAGCACAGATCCCTGTGGAACACCACTAGTCGCAACATTCTTTTCAGAAAAACACCCTTCTACTGCTACCCTTTGCCTTCTGTGACTGAGCCAGTTCTGTATCCATCTTACCACCTCACCTCTGATCCCGTGTGACTTCACCTTTTGTACCAGTCTGCCATGAGGCACCTTGGCAAAGGCATTACTGAAGTCCATGTAAACAATATCCACCGCCCTCCCCTCATCAATCAGCTCTGTCATCTCCTCAAAAAACCTGATCAAGTTAGTGAGGCACAACCTCCCCTTCACAAAACCATGCTGTCTATCGATAACGAGATCATTTATTCTAAGGAATAAAGGGTTATGGCTTTCGGGCGGAGAAGTGGAGCTGAGTCCACAAAAGATCAGCCATGATCTTATTGAATGGTGGAGCAGGCTCGAGGGGCCAGATGGCCTATTCCTGCTCCTAGTTCTTATGTTCTTATTTGTTTCCAAATGGGTGTAAATCCTGACCCTGAGAATTCTTTCCAATAATTTACCTATTACCGACGTGAGGCTCACCGGCCTATAGTTTCCAGGATTATCCCTGCTACCTTTCTTAAAAAGCGGTACCACATTAGCTATTCTCCAGTCCTCTGGGATCTCACTTGTAGCCAATGAGTCAACATAGGGGAAATTAAAATCCCCTACCACAACAACACTGTTACTTTTGCACCTATCCAAAATCCCACTACCTATCTGCTCTTCTGTCTCTCGCTGGCAGTTGGGGGCCTATAATAAACGCCGAACATTGTGATTGACCCCTTCCTGTTCCTGAGCTCTACCCAGATTGCCTCATTGTATGAGCCCTCCGAGGTGTCCTCCCGCAATACGGCAATAATATTCTCCTTAACCAGTAATGCTACTCCCCCACCCCTTTTACATCCCCCTCTATCTCTCCTGAAGCATTTATACCTTCCAACGTTCTACTGAAAATCCTGCCCTTCCTTTAACCACGTTTCTGTGATAGCCACAACATCATAGTTCCAAGCGATGTCCAATTTCCTTGTATTTGTTGAAGTGAAATTGTGATGAATCAAAAATGGATGACACAAAATTCCAGATATGTCCAGTCGTCAACCATTCCCACTGGCAGAACAGCAAATCCCATAGAACGATGCCTGAAAAGCTAAAATTCCACGCTGATAACTCCTGATCAGCCAACCTTGTCTAAGCTTAGCACATGATGTCACAGACCAATCCGAGTGGACACAGGAGTGAAATTGTGGAGCCCGAGGAGGCCAATGACCCTAAAGAGTCTGACGAAAGCTCGTCTGCTCTCCTGTCCGTTCAACTGCCCGAACACATGGCCTACGCTCACTCAACCTCCTGTTCCTCAGCCAATGAGTGCCCCTCACCCACCTGTTTCCCTTGCTCACTTGTTTGTTTCCCTAGTGATGAGTGCCTGCTCACTCACCCGCGTGGTTTCCCTAGCCCAGCAACAACATAAATCACAAATTTCCAGATCAGATTGAGCACAGACAAAGCGTAATGATGGAGATAGCAGGAGTTAAGCATGCCATGGAGTAGGAATGAGAAAGGAAGAGGCCACTAAGAGGGAATGAGAGGGTAAATAGGTCATGGAGCGGGATTGAGAGTGGAAGTGGGTCACGGAGCGGGAGTGAATAGGGATGTGGGCTATCAATCAGGAGCCAGAGGGCAAGTGGGGGCCGGTGGGAGTGAGAGGGGAAGGAGACTCGGAGCTGGAGTGAGAGGGCGAGTGGGCGTTGGAGCAGGAGTGAGAGGCGAAGCGGGTCTCGGGGCAAAATCAAGAGGGGAAGGGGGCCTCAGGATGGGAGCAAGAAGGTGAGTGAGCCTTGGAGTGGGAGCAAGAAGGCAAGTGAGCCTCAGATCAGGGGCGGGATTTTCTGACCCCCGCTGGGTCGGAGAATCGCCGGGGGCCGGCGTCATTCCCGCCCTCGCCGTGCCCCAATTCTCCGGCACCGGAGAGTCGGCGGGGGCGAGAATCGCTCTGCGCAGGTCGGCTTGCCCCCCCCCCCGATTCTCCGGCCCGCAATGGGCCGAAGTCTCGCCGCTGGCATGCTTCTCCCACCAGCGTGGATTCAACCACCTACCTTACCGGCGGGGGCAGGCGGCGTGGGCGGGCTCCGGAGTCCTGGGGGGGGCGCGGGGCAATCTGGCCCCGGGGGGGGGGGGGGGGGGGGGGGTCGGTGCCCCCACGGTGGCCTGGCCCGCGATCGGAGCCCACCAATTGGCGGGCGGGCCTGTACCGTGGGGGCATTCATTTTGCTCTGCCTTTGCCATGGTCTTCACCATGGCAGAGGCGGAGGTGACCCCCTCCCCTGCGCATGTGCAGGGATGACATCAGCAGTCGCTGATGCTCCGGCGGCCGGCGGAGGCCAAAGGCCATTCACGCCAGCCGGCGGAGAGCCAACCACTCAGGTGCGGGCTTAGCCCCTCAAGGTGAGGGCTTGGCCCCTAAAGGTGCAGAGACTTCCGCACCTTTGGGGCGGCCCGACGCCGGAGTGGTTCACACTACTCCATCACGCCGGGACCCCCCACCCCGCCGGGAAGGGGAGAATCCCGGCCCAGGAGTGAGAAAAGCAGGGGGCCTCAGAGCAGAAATGAGAGGATAGGTTGGCCTCGAAGTGGGAGTGAGGGGGGGAATGGATCTTGGAGAAGGGTGAGAGTAGATGCGGCCTTGAAGAAGGGATAAGAGTGGAAATGGGCCTCTGAGCGGAAGTGAGAGGGGAAGGGAGACTCGGAGCAGGAGTGAGAGGTTATGTCTGCCTCTCAGTGGGAGTGAGAGAGGGGGTGGGTCTTGGAGCGGGTATGAGAGTGGAAGGGGGGCCTTGGAGCTGGGGCCAGAGGGGAAGAGGCCTCGGAGTGGATGTGAGAGGTGAAGGGGCTGCAGAGAGGGAGTGACAGGAACCATGGAGCAGAAGGGAGGAGGAGGCAGCCTTGGAGTGGGGGATAAGACTGCACACTGAACAGAAAAATAGTTATTCTGGAGCTCACTCACATATTTGCCAATCCAAATATCTGGCCTTTAGAAGGTCAGGCCACTGTGAGGGGTGAGCAAATTGAATAAAGACTTATTCACACATTAACTGCTTTACTATGTTTTCATTTGGTATTTGAATCTGTGTAAACATATCCGATTACACAAATGAATTCACAGGGAATGGGGCCTCCCTGGCTACCATAAAGCTTCACTTAACACAGATTTGTGGGTGAATCCCCTGGCATTTGACTCCTGAGATTTTATTGTGTGTAATCATGTACATAGTGCCTAGTTTGGTTGTGTATGATTTTAACTTGACTAAATGTAAAGGCACATGTATATTGGATAACAAAGCTCTCCATCACTTGCAATCTCCTCATTTCATGTCTGGGTTTGTTGTAGATTCATTGAGAGAGATTCATGGAGAACTCTGTTATCATTTCATCACCAGACTAGGCAGAGGGGAAACTAGATGGAGGGCCTGAGTCAACATACAAACAAACACACAGGATAGTAGCAGAAGTCGGGCCCTTTGATCCCTCAAACCTGATCCGCCATTCATTAAGATCATGACTGATCTGCTTGTGATTCGTAAAAGTGTTTAGGGCAGCATGGTAGTACCGTGGTTGTCACAGTTGCTTCACAGCTCCATGGTCCCAGGTTCGATTCCCGGCTGGGTTACTGTCTGTGTGGAGTCTGCATGTTCTCCCAGTGTCTGCGTGGGTTTCCTCTGGGTCCTCCGGTTTCCTCCCTCAGTCCAAAGACGTGCAGGTTTGGCCATGATAATTGCCCTTAGCAACCAAAAAGGTTAGGATGGGTTACGGGGATAGGGTTGAAGTGAGGGCTTAAGTGGGTCGGTGCAGACTCGATGGGCTGAATGGCCTGCTTCTACACTGTATGTTCTATGTTTCTGTGGCCCCTCCCTCAGCTCCCACAATGCCAGTTTCACGGTTTTTAAAAGCACAAGTGAACCACGTCGTTGGGAACTCGGCCCATTGGAGACGGAGCATTGTGGAGGCCCTGGAGAATTTCGGATCGGGCCCACTAATGAAATGCAAACGGTGTTTACTGCCCTGCGTAGTGGACCGCATTGACGCCGCTGTCGAGGTGACGGACAATTGCGATTTGGCGTCAAATCGGCGCCTGCAGCGATTTTGGAGTCGGAACCTATTCTCCGCTGAATCGTGTTTGCGATTTTGGAGTCAGCCCACGGAGAATCCTGCCCTTCATTCCGCTGCACCTCGGAATTCTGTAGTCATTCTCCATTTAAGTAATATTCTGCTTTTTTAATTCTTCCTGTCAACGTGAACAAGTTCACATTTTCCCACATTATACTCCAGATACCAGGGGCGGGATTCTCCGTTGGCTGACGCTGTAATCGGGAAACGTTTCTTGAGTTGCTAGCCTGAAGATTGTTCTGTGTGCCTGGCCAAGAGGCCTCATCTAGGGTTAGATACCCATCTGAAATCCAGCAGTACCATCCTGGACAATTGACATGTCTGGATTGACTTCTGCTGCCCTAGGGTGACAACAAAATTCACAAGGGACCATCTAATATTGGAGTGAGGAATTTTCCAGAATGAATTAGACTCCCACCAGGATTCTAAATATGAATTTTCCTGTCGATCTGGGAGCATGGCTGTGCTGTGGCCTTTAAATGGCTGTGGTTGTGCTTTCTGTGTGCAAGAGGCAGTGTGTCGTGTGATTCAGATTGACAAAGCTGCCAACTCACACATCTGTACAGGTTCTCCAGATGTGCAATACTGCGATCAAGATTTCTCAAATCCTGAATCCCTCACTCCCTTAGTGCACACGAAAATGTAATACACAGCAGTGTGTATGTGTGTACCGAGTGAAGAATACTACCTTCTGCTTGTGTATAATGCGATGTCTGGTTTGATGGCTCCTGACGCTGAGTGGTGGAAAGAGATACTTTCTGCCCCAGGTTTTGGTGAGCTGCTTGATGTGCAGCATTCCATGGATTGGAAACTCATGGCCACATTCACTCTTTGTGTCATCCCTCATTTTCTGCTTACAGTGCAGGTGGCTGCATCGTCCAGTTCTAGAGTAAATTTGGTTGAGGATTTTAATTGAGATAGGTTGAAGCCAGGGACCTGTTGTTGGATCAGTGATGCGATGTTGGTTCTCAGTGCTGCATGCATCCCACAATTCCATCCATCTGGCCAGTGGCTGATACCAGCTGCCTGAATTTTAGCTGCTGTTCCCCAGAGCGGCCGATGAGATTTTAAGCACTTTCTCTGTGGGCCTTTCAAGTCTTTGTGAATGGGAAGGTCAGTGTTGCTCGAGACTTTTCTTATTTCATGGAGCATGATGACATTGCAGTGAATGGCAGGTAAGGCAATGAGACAGCACCAAAACCAATCAACTGGATTACACTTAAGCATTCCTGACAAATTCCTCATAGCAGCGTTGAGCTGCACGCCCACACAATTGTTGTGTGCTGGCTGCAGGAGCCTGAGGCAGACCAGCATTTTACAGCAGGGTAGACCAAGGCCATTGTTGCAGTGCAATATATTCGGCCTGTGCTTCCTGCCTTGATGTTCCAGCATGTTTCTGGATCAGGTTGACGCTGATTTTAATCATTTGGCCAATGTTGGTGAGAAGACGTTAATCGTGGAGAGTCCCGTTCAGGTATTTTGAGAGCTCATGGGTAAGTTGCCATTCACAGTAGGGAACGTTTGTTCCTGGATGTGCTCGTGTTCAGTTGAAACAGCGCCACAACTGATTTCCCTGAACTGGGGCTGCGGTACCAAAAACAATAATGACAACAACTTGCATTCATGTAGCGCCTTTAACGTGATGAAATATTCCACACGTCTTAACAGGATCCTTGTAAAACCAAGTGTGAGCCAATCCCTATCAGGCGATATTTGGTCACATGCTTGGTCAAAGTGGTAGGTTTGAAGGGGTTTCTCAAAAGAGGGAAAGGCAGGCAGAGAGGAGGAGAGGGATAGGGAGGGAATTCTGGAGCATGGGGCCCAGGAAGCTGAAGGCACGGTGGAGTGATTAAAGTCGGGGATGCTCAAGAGGTCAGAAGTAGAAACTATCAGGCCATAAGACGTAGAAGCAGAAGTTGGCCACTCAACCCATCGAGTCTGTTCTGCCATTCAATGAGATTGCATGGCATGCCCTCTGCAATAAAGAATTCCACAGATTCGCCACACTTTGAGAGAAGAAATTACTCGCCAGCTCTGTCTTCAATGGGTGACGCCTTACTCTGACACTATGCCCTCTGGTCCTAGACTCTCCCACAAGAGGAAACATCCTCTCAACATCTACCCTGTTTAGCACTTCGAGAATAAGATTCAACAAGGTCACCATCATTCTTGCAAACTTCAATGAGTACAGGCCCAACTTATAAGAAAATTCCTCCATACTCAGGATCAACCTAGTGAACCTTCTTGGAACTGCCTCCAATGTCAGTATGTCTTTCCTTAGAAAGAGACCAAAACTGTTTGCAGTTTTCCAAGTGTGGTCTAACCAGTGTTTTGTATAGTTTTAACAAAACTTTCCTATTTTTATACTCCATTTCCTTTGAAATAAAGGCCACCATTCCATTTGCCTTCTCCATATACCTGATAGCTTTTTGTGATTTATGTAGGATGACCCACAAATCCCTCTGTGCTGCAGCTTTCCGCAGGCTTTCTCCATTTAAGTCATATTCAACTCCTTTATTCCAAAGTGCGTAACTTCACATTTTCTGACATTATACTTCATCTGTCAAGTTTTTTGCCCACTCACCTAAACTGGCTATTTCCCTCTTTGTGTCTTCCTCACCACTTAGCTTCCCATCTATTTTTTGTGTCACCTGCAAACTTGGGAATAGTATATTCACTTCCCTCATCCAAGTCAGCAATACATTTTGGAGATAATTGTGGCCACATCAGGGATTCCTGTGGCACTGCACTAGTTATAGATTGCCATTCTAAAAAAATTCCGCTATTATTCTAACTCTCAGTCTCCTATCAGTAATCCAATCCTGAATCCATACTACCCCAACACCATGGGCTCTTATCTTATTAAGTGGCCTTTTGTGTGGTACCTTACTGAACGTTTTTTTGGAAATCTAAGAATATTACATTTGCTGATTCCCCTTCATCAATCATGTTCATTACTACCCCAAGAATCTGAATACATTTGTCGAGGACGATTTCCTTTCATGAAGCCATGCTGACTTACTTGATTATTTTGTGTATTTCTAAATGCTCTAGTGATACATCTTTTATAGTGGACTCTAACATTTACCCAATGATAAAAGTTAAGCTAACTGGCCTATAGCTGCTTGTTTTTGGTATCTCTTCTTTTTTGAATAAAGGTTACATTGGTAGTTTTCCAATCCTCTAGAACTTTTCCAAAATTTCTTGGAAGATGACTACCAGTGCATTCGCTATCTCTGTATCTATTTCCTTTAATATCCTGGAATGCAACCCATCTGGTCCATGTGAATTATCGGCTTTTAGGAGCACAGAGATCTCAGAGGATTGTGGGGCTGGAGGAGATCAGAGAGAAGGGACGAGGTGAGGCCATGGAGGGATTTGAAAACAAGAATGAGAATGTTAAAATCAACATTGCTTCAACAGGTACTAATATATGTCAGTGTGGAGGATGAATCTTGTCAGGGGTCTTGTTTGAGAGCTATGGTGACGGCTGTATTGCCAATGGCTCTGAGTAGGTATTCGGGGAGTGCAGTGGTGCAGTCCATGGTGAAGATATGGAATCAGCTGAGGAGGCATTTTAGTGTGGAAGGGATGTCGGTGCTAACGCTGCTGTGCGAGAATCATGGGTTTGAGCCGGGGGGGGAGGGGGGGGGGGATGGATAGTGTATACAGGAGGTGGAGGGAAGTGGGGCTGGTCAAGGTGAGGGATTTGTATTTGGAGGAAGGGTTCACCAGTCTGGAGGAGCTAAGGGAGAGGGCAGAGCTGCTGAGGGGGAGTGAGTTCAGGTTTCTACAGCTTAGGGACTTTGCACAAAAGGTCTGGAAGGGGTTCCCTAGAATGCCGGGATACACCCTGCTGGAGGGACTGCTGCTTCCGGTGTGGAAGGGAGGGAAGAATTAGGGATATATATAAGTGGCCGGGGGAGCAGGGAGGCGAGCGGGTGGTGAAGATCAAGGAGAAATGGGAAGCGGAGTTGGGAATGGAGATCAATTGGGGAGTATGGAGTGAGGCACTGCGAAGGGTAAACGGGACCTCCTCTTGTGCAAGGATGAGCCTGATACAGTTTGTGGTGCACAGGGTGCATATGACTCGGGCGAGAATGAGTGGGTTCTTTCGGGGGTAGCAGATGAATGGAAGAGGTGTGGGCGGGGGCCACCGAATCATGCGCACATTTTTTGGGGTTGTGAAAAATTGGGAAGATTCTGGACGGGAGTGATCGCGGTCTTAGCCAGGATAGTGGAGGAGGGAGTGGACCTTTGGTGGTGATATTTGGGGTTTCAGAGAAGCCGGAGCTCATGGAGAGGAGGAAGGCCGATGTCTTGGCCTTCGCCACTCTGATTGCACGGCAACAAATTTTGCTGGAGAGGAGGTCGGCATCGCCACTGGGGGTAGCAGCATGTATGACTTGCTGCGGTTAGAGAAGATAAAGTATGAGTTAAGGGGCTCAGTAGAGGAGTTTGAGAAAAGGTGGGGGATGTTTGTGACCATGTTTGAGGAGCTGTTTGTTGCGGGGGTGATGGGGAAGGGGGGGGGGGTCAAAAAGGAGGAAAATCTGTACAAACTGTATAGTTGGGAATTGTTGGGAAGAATCTTGCCCGGGGTGTTTATTTGCTGTAACCTACTTTGATACAAGTTTGAATAAAATGCGTTTTTTTAAAAATGTCAGTGAGCGCAAGGCTGATAGTGAATAGGATTTGGTGCAAGTTAGGGTATGGACAGCCGAATTTCTTGTGACCTTATGTTTATGGATGGTAAAATATGGGAGACCAGCAGCAATATGCTTGAATGGCCAAGCCTGGAGGTAACAAAAGCTTGTCTGAACAGCAGAACAGCTGAAGCAGGGATGGATCCGGGTGATGTTATACACCTCTTTCCACTATGGAAAAAATGAGATCTGTTGGAATTGGGGACAGCACTCCTGGATCCATGTCCTGTATTCCATTTTCCAAGGTCTCCATGACTCCATTAAAATATGGCCTTACATGTCACCATGACAACCATAAGAACAAAGAAAAGAAAGAACATGAAAATTACAGCACATGAACAGGCCCTTCGGCCCTCCAAGCCACCTAAAAGGTGGTAGTTTTTTAAAAAGCATGAGCAGTTGAGGTAGAATTCGCCCCATCAGCAACTTCCGTTTCTCCCTCAATAAGTTGACCAATTTGAATGTTTTGATGATATCTGCGGCAACGCTTTACTCAGCTCACAGCTTCACTTCCTCGTGTAATTGTCACAGTGAGGTACCTTTTCACAACTGCGCATTTAAAAATGGAACAATGAACAATAAAGTCTTAAAACACAGATTGAGTCCAAATATTAAACGTTATTTTAAAAAGGAGAGTGGCCAACAGACTTCTCGGGCGGTATTTAGTGGAGGCGCTAGCCATGCTGTTGAAAGCTGTCAGCCAATCAGAGGTGACATCCACCCGAGGTAAGGGGGACTGACAGTGGGAGGAGGGTTTTGGGTTGGTGGGGTGGGGTGGGGTCGCAGAAGGGGAGGGGCCGACAACAAGGCCAGAGGATCGGGTCTCAGTGGCCCGGTGCTCCCCGATGCTAGGTCCCTCAATCAGGCATTGTGTTTACTTTTGGGCCTTCCTGCATGGTGAGTCCCCTACCCGCTACAGGGTGAATACCAGAAACAGTCAATAATTGCCCACTTAAGGGCCTCAATAGGTGGTGGGGCAGGAAGGCCATCCCCAAGCTTTCCCACCGTGAACTGTCACCCTCCAGGCGTGTACGTTTTGCAGGCAGGACCCCCTCAATCCCGCACAATTTCCAACCAGACCATGGGAGAGGCTGTGCATTGACCTATCTATCTTCAACAGCAAATCATTCCCACGGTGGCACAGAGGTTAGCACTGCTGCCCACAGCGCCAGGAACCTGGGTCCAATTCCAGCCTTGGGTGACTGCCTGTGCGGAGTCTGCACCTTCACCCCATGTCAGCGTGGGTTTCCTTCAGGGGCTCCGGTTTCCTCCCACAGTCCAAAGATGTGCAGTTTAGATGGACTGGCCATGATAAATTGTCCCTTAGTGCCCAGGGATGTGCAGCTTAGGTTATGGGGTTATGTGAATAGGGGGGAAACTGGGTATGGGTAGAGTGCTTATGCAAAGGGTCGGTGCAGACTCAATTGGCCGAATGTCTTTCTACACTGTTGGGATTCTAAGACTATTTCTCCAGGTGGATTGCGGTGAAGCAACTACATACGACTTCCATAGCAACAAAAATTAAGGCACTAAAAGATATTCATGCGTCACAGAATTCAGGATGAGATTGTGTCCAATAACAGCCCACAATTTTCACATTAGTATTTTGCACAGTTTGTCACCACATCCCGCTTCCAGCACTACATCAGCTCTCCCAGATATCTACAGTCACAAAGGGAGGCCTAAAGTAGGGTCTGGCAGTAAAATCCCTCCTAAAAAAGAATGAGGGCTTCCCCGCGGCACTGCTCACATACAAGCCCGCCCCGTTATAATGTGGCCTGTCCCCGTGAGAGCTCCCAATGGGCAGAAAACTCCGCACACAGTTTCCAATCCTGTTGAAAAAACTCACACCAGGGTTGGTAACCATGAATTACCAGGCCATCCAAGCAACAGAGCAACCTTACACCAAAAGGACTGCACTTGCCACAGCTACAGAAAGGTGACAAGATCTGGATTAGACACCTCGGGAGGGAGAAGGTGCCATGTTTAGAAAAGGCGACGACAAACCTCGCTCCTACCGGTTGGCACCACGGAGGGCACAGTCGTAAGGAGTTGGAGGAGTCGCCAAGTCACCCGTGGACCACCTGCCCCCCCCCCCCATTGTGAAATGGAGAGGTACCAGATTGCAGCTGGTATATAGATATATAGATATAACAGATATATAGATTTTGTGAGATGTCCTCCAAGAAATCACCCTCCCACCTTCCATTTAACCGCAGTGCTGCAGTTCCCAGCAGATTAGCCACAACAGTTGTACACAGAAACTAGCTGCCGCAGTAACGGTTGCCATCAAGCCTTTAATCAAGGCCCAAATTCTCAGCCTCCTGCTTCGTTGCATTCCCGTTGGCCACAATTGGCCACTAAACCCACCCCACAAAGAAATAGAACTCTGATTCTGCTTCACTCTCGGACTGCTGTTGGGACCCGGAAATGCTGCCAACCCCAAAAGGAAAATGCAGTTCATGGTGTCAGCCCTGGGTGAGTTGGGAGCATCCTTGTCTCTGAGTCAGAAGGTTCGAGCCTCACTCCAAGGACTTGAGCGCAAAATCTAGACAGACACTCCAGTGCATCACTGAAGGAGTGCTGTCCTGTCAGAGGTGCCACCCTTTGGGTGGACTTTCAACGGAAGGTCCACATGCCCTCTCAAATGGATGTAAAAGATCCCATGGTGCTATTTGATAGAAGCAAAGGTGAATACTCTCCTATCTGGTTGGTTTAGCTCACCAGGCTAAATCGCTGGCTTTTAAAGCAGACCAAGCAGGCCAGCAGCTCGGTTCAATTCCCGTACCAGCCTCCCCGGACAGGCGCCGGAATGTGGCCACTCGGGGCTTTTCACAGTAACTTCATTGAAGCCTACTCCTGACAATAAGCGATTTTCATTTCATTTTTCAACAACCTCCAAATCTAAAGAAGGAACAGCAACAGAGTCTACCATTCCTGTGGGAGAAGTGCAAGTACGTAGCGAAGAATTATAAGGCCTCCAAATTGCCTCAACCTTTGAATTCAAGGACTTGTAGGGGGGAACATGGAGGTAGTGGTAATGTAGTAATAATTATCACTTAAAATACATTGGATAAAGGCATGGGGGTAGGTGTAGTATTAAGGGTCTAGCATACATAGGGTTAATGTAGGACTGGATAAAGTACTTCCCACACATTGATGTAAGAAAGCACAAGAGCCCTACCCAGAGTAAGTGTGCTGTTGGACAGAGCTGTGTGCAGACTTTAGCACAGAGACAGCTCTTAACTTCTACCCATTATTATATATTTATCAATTGTTCTGTGAGTCAATTGAAGCTTCATCTGGTAAAGACGACAAAGACTTCATTAAACCTACCGAAGTGTAACCAATACCCTGCAGCACTGGAATTGGGAGTTGATAGGAACATTGCAGACAAGATTCGAAACACAAACGTTAGAAGTTGGGAAATAAATAGCTGTTGCAAATCAAAAAAAAAATTACAGTTCCGTGAAAAACATAGTAAGTTCTAGCGTAGGAGCGAGGGAGTGAATGCAAGGGTTAGGAAAAAACAGAGTTTCGCCCAGAAACAGCTGGGAGCAAAACAAAGAAACAGTCCAGAAATCCGAGAAATAAATACAGGAGTAGGAATTAGATAAACAGGTCGTTGGAGGAAAGATAATTTAGTAAGCCCTGGAGAGTAGGAATGGTGTGTGGAGAAGCAAAATAAAAATGCCAGAGACTTGAGCGGGAGGGCTGTTGTGGTGCAGGATGTGGCCGTCTATTAATCTACCTGAGTGAAGGTCATTATGAAGGACACTACACACTTATTATTATGTTGCTCTCCAAGAACAAAGGCACATACAGAACCACATGTGTTCAGTCAGCAAAGATACAGCTCTACCTTCTGTCTACACATGGCAGTATGTTGATTCCAAAAAGCATAACCTTTTTTTCCAGAGCAATGAGACTAACATTGGGGCATCCTGGACAATACTTGGTATCAAGGAGGCAAGATATCTGAGATCTCCTGAGCCCAGACTTTCCTGGTGTCTTGCGGCAATGCACCAACATCAATGTTTGACAGCCTCATGGCATGCTTTTAATATGCTGCCACAGGTGAGGCGCAGACGTTAAGTCTCTTCATTTGCAGTCAGCTGTAAGTTAATAATTGGATCTGGGGTCTCAAACTCAAAACAATTTTTCACTCACCGCTTCTCGCTTTCACCACTTCAGGGGCTGGTTTAGACCCAGCAGGCCAGAAGCACGGTTCAATTCCCGTACCAGCCTCCCCGAACAAGCACCGGAATGTGGCGACTAGGGGCTTTTCACAGTAACTTCATTTGAAGCCTACTTGTGACAATAAGCGATTTTCATTTTCATTTTTTCATTTCTTCAAAATTTGATACTCCTCTGTTAAGTAGCAGCAAAAGCTGTTGATCAGTGCACTTAGTTGTGATTGAATAAGGCTTGCCAGTCTATTAACAGTTTCCTATAACACTGTTTTCTTCGATGTATCGTAGCAATATCGAGAACATGTATTGGCTTTGTACTCTCACTTGCCAAACTTTCAGTGACTTTTGGCAAGCATCTATTTCTTCACTGTGCCGAATGCAATCATCATCTTTCCCTTGCAATTTGAGGTTCAGTTAATTTAGAATTGAAAAGATGTCTGCAAGGTAAGAAATAGTTAGCATTCAAGTTTCATCACCAAACAAATCAGCCAGAGGGGATGATTTCTCAAGAAAGAAAGTGTGGACTTAATACCTCAGTTCCTAAACTCTGACAAGCACTCAACCCCTTGACAACCAACGTACTTCTGTGTGGAACAATAAATGTGTGTGCTCAGCCCCCATATTGGAACACAGAGCCTCAAAATGTTTGGTATTGAGTGCGCTGCAGTTAATGAAATTCGCAGCGCTCACAATCCCTTTCAATACCACTTCAAAATCAGATGGAATTCCTTTCGATGCCAATGCCTCACAGTGAATAAAACAATGATTCCAAACAATGCCCTGACCAGCTGCCTCCTTAATCCTTATTATAATTTTGCTGTTTTTCCCAGTCATGTTGGTTGCCCAATTGCTTGTGATTCCTCTGCAATTAACCCAGTCGAGCCCGGACTTTCCAACCACAAAACTATTCAGTGCTTCAAAAATCTGTGTGCCGGTCGTGCTGGTTGGTAATGTCAGGCAGCACAGCAAATCCTCAACAAATTCATTGTGGCAAACATACCTAATGTAAATAGCAAGGTTGCACAATCTGAAATGTCTGTACTTTCATCCAGTTGTTTTGAGAACTCCTATGCTGACTTTAAACGAGAAATAGGCTGGGCTTCTAAATTCTCAGCAATATCAAAAATTCATTGAAGTGGGAAGCATTTCAGTTTTCCAGCTGACTTCTCAACTAGGAGTGTAATAATTATGCGGCAGGGAGAATTAATCTCTCTACTACAGTATGGGTCACTAACTCTTTAGCTATACGATAAGCAACCATGTAAGAGGCAAATTGTGCTTTCTCATTCAATGTTACATTTCTACTAAGGACTTCAGCTGACAATTTAAGTTCTTGCTGCATCCTTTGAAAAAAATTAAGTGGTTATCCTCAAACTGTCCATGCTTGGTCTTCAAATGCCTTTTAAATGTTGAGGGTTTTAAACTTTCAACTGCCAGTACTTCCCTGCATGTAACGCACATGGCCTTCGCATCCTGATTTGCATTGGCATAATTAATAAACCCATACCCCTCTTCTTTATTCCAAAACAATCCTTTTTTAATTCTTCTGTCCTGTTGCTTGCTTGCTTTTAGCTGCGAAATGGAAAAATCTCTCCGCTGTGATTTCACGCCCAAAACACATACGTTACGCCAGTGCATGACCTGCTCTCTGCAGGTCCCATGTCTGGCCGGAAGACTCCATCGCTTTTTAAAAAGTTTGGTCCTGCAACAGCGCACTGACATCAGGAGTAGCCGGTCTGCCCCGCTAAGTTCCGGACCTGCCCACTAACAGGTCCGGCTGAGGGGGCACCCATGTGTCGGGCGGCCGGTATACTTGAAAGCGAGTCGCAGCCAGAATTTTAAAGAGCAGGTTGCGATCATCAGGCACCTACCCTGTGATCGGGAACGCCGCAACAGACCGCTCTGCGATCCTCCCGACACCCACGCATGGTCCATCCACGGGTTCCGACCCTGCGTTTGTCATCGGGGACACTTGAGCGTTGCAAATTACACCATTCATAATTCTTCTGGGCTCTTTAGTCTGCTCTACGTTACCTGAGCTGCAAACAAAAATGAAGGTTCATAATGCCCCGACCCCATTAAAATCCATGTTCTCAGAATCCTCTTGCATTTGCACAATCAGTGCCATTGAGGCTGAAAAATAAGGAGCGTTATTGCTCCGAGATTGGGTTTAAATTCCTGATTGCTAAACGTGTTGCAAAGATTAAACAACTGGGATCTTCAGTCTCAACTTCCTGCACCTGGGATTGTCAATTTTAATATTGCCATGCTATATATATCTGAGACTCATTCAAATTTTGAGATTGCTTCCCGAATTTAAATTAGCCCTTGCAGTTTTCTACAGCGTTCAACCTCACTAAAGCCGGCAACACAACAAAGGTACCCTTCCTGATAATTATTTGCTGACCACAAAGGTCTTTAGTCTCATTCAAATGCAGAATCAGAACCAGTGAGTTCAGTCCAATGCTACCTCAGTTCATTTTGATGGTAGACTCCTCAACATTCGGGTATGTCCAAGTTGCAAGTGTTGAAATGAAAATGAAAATCGCTTATTGTCACGAGTAGGCTTCAAATGAAGTTACTGTGAAAAGCCCCTAGTCGCCACATTCCGACGTCTGTTCGGGGAGGCTGTTACGGGAATTGAACAGTGCTGCTGGCCTGCCTTGGTCTGCTTTCAAAGCCAGCGATTTAGCCCAGTGTGCTAAACAGCCCTTTTAAGCTGGGGTGGCAGTGGGGGGGAGTTGTGACTGCAAATGCTTGCAGAATAAAGTTTATTTAAGAAGTTGCTCCCTTCTTCACTGAGACCCCACCTCATCCCAGTTCTGGATGATGATTGTGCTGGCACTTGGGGTAGAATTTCCTGACTCTGCCATGGTCAGGATTGGGGGCGAACAGTATCTAAAACGGCTGACGTGGTCGGTGTGCCATGTTTTCCAATGCTGTCTCTGGTTCTGGGTATTTTGGGAGAGGTGGGTTGAAGGCCTGGCAAGGCTGCCTGCCCTAAAGGTTTCCCTGGGCAATGGGAGGAAGTTGAGCTGCCTATAAAAGTTCAATCACTGACAGGTAAGGATGCAGAAGCTCCAGCCAGGGCTGGCCAGGGCTTTAGCTTGTAGAGCGGCTCCACCATTTTCTCCCAAACACAGGCCTGGGCTGATATTTTGTGCATTTAATTAAATATTTTTCAAAGGATTGGTGAGAAGGTACCTCCATGTTCAGGCATCGCCTCAGTTACTTACCCATTACTGTGGGCCTCTGCTGCTCTTAAATTGGAAGGCATCTCATTAACCCTCCATCTTCCATGCCTGCCTGCTGCGCTTAATTGGACAGGGAGCATGCCTCCATGCCAATTAAGAGGGTGCCTTCTGTGAAAATCTAAAAGAGAGACGGTTTCCTCCGCCTTCTCCTCCCCAGCGGTGGGTTTGTCCCCTAGAACATTGGTAGTTCCTGGTTCCTGGCCCATTGTTCAATCCTCAGGCCCTGAGAGTCTCCTTGGCCATTACATTCACTACCCTGTCACCCAGTTAGAAAACCGGCAAAACTGTTAACAATGGCGAACTCCCCATGTCAGGCGATAAGATTCTGCCTGTCCACTGCCAGTCGCAAAGATGGGATGAAATGTAGGTCCTTGAGTAAAAAGCATGGGATAATGCACATATTTTACATATGTGTACAGCTTTTTAAATGCCCCTGCTAACTGTTGACAGAATTAGGTTAATGGAACAAAATGAAATGAAGATTTCCTAGAAAACGAATGTTAAGAAATATATTCGTGAATCGTTTCAGGAAGCACAGAAAAGAACATACTCGGATAGAAGAGTGCTTTGGTTAGGGCTGAAGCCACACAGCGCAGCCTTATTTCAGTGAGAGTCGGAAAGCGAAGTACAAAGGAAATGAAAATAGAAAATGCTGGAATGATGAGAAACGTACACCCTTCAGGGAAAAGCATTAATGCAGGCAGAGAGAGTGAATGAGCTGGCATCCAAGTGCACGGAGCTCAAAGGCTGATGAACGATGCTGCAAAGAGGTGGCTAAAGTCAATCAGATGCTGAGCTGCATTCATACGATACAAGATGACACGTACCATTTTGTCCTTGTACAAGACCTTGGCCAGCACGCAATTGGAATATTGTGTGCAGTTTTGGCTTCTTCACAGGATGAGTGATGCTGCGGCCTTCGAAAAGGTCCGGTGGAGGGGGCTAGACCTATTTCCAGTTTGCTGCATTTTAGGTTGTCAAGATAACTACACCAACTTGCCTTCATAATAGCTCCAAAACAGGGCTGAATATTACGGCAGTGAGGGGGGAGTGGATGGCTCACCGACCCCGCCATCCCCCCCCCCCCCCCTCCACCCCGTCCTCTACATACGCAGTTGGCATGGAGTTGACTCCCTTCAATCCAGCCCACCCCACAACCATAACGAGCTGCAGGTGGGCTAAATTGCCTGACAGTGGAACTTCTGTCCCACAAAACAAAGCACGTCCTGCCCCTGGGGGGCTGTGGGACTGTCTCCATTGTTAAGTAATGGGTTAAGAGACGTTCCAATCAGTTGTCTCATTTATGTTAAGCATCCAATAATTGACACTGATATGTAAAGGGGCTTCAGCTGGCCCTTGTGTCAAGTGATGTGATGTTAGAGTTTTGTGCAAAGTCTGTTGAAGGAAATTAAAGGTTTGTGGAAAAGGAGCAGAACCTTTGACTCTATACTACAGCAGCTAAACGTCAAACAAATGGTAGCAGAGGACAGTTGCTGTGCAAGTGCGAAGGGTTGAAAGATACAACTTTTCCAGACCAAACCAAGGAGTGAGTAAAAAAAAAAGAGATATGGCGGAACCGAGGATAAAGATGGATGGATACGACTACCCCCCCTTGTTTTCTGAAAGAGGATCAGACGACCAATGGAGAAGTGCGGTAGTTATGTGGACTAAGGTAACTGCCTTGGGAAAGAGAAAACAAGGTATAGCATTGGCTCTTTCTTTCCCTTATGACAGTAAAATCCGAAGCAAAGTGTTTTCTGAGCTGGAATTGGAAAAGTTAGACTCAGAAGAAGGTCTGGAGACTCTTGCGTTACATGGATAAGATTTATAAAAAGGATGACTTGTTAAGTAGGTATGAAGCATGGTCGGATTTTGATAGATTCCGGAAAATAGAGGAATTCTCTATGGAAGACTATATAATGGAATTAGGCAGACTATATAAAAGGCTGCAGAAACACAACCTGGAATTTCCACAGTCTGTGTCGGCCTTTAAATTACATGACTGTGCTAGAGTGAGCAACATGAAATGAAATGAAAAATGAAAATCGCTTATTGTCACGAGTAGGCTTCAATGAAGTTACTGTGAAAAGCCCCTAGTCACCACATTCCGGCGCCTGTCCATGGATAGGCTCCTGGTTTTGACAGGGGTTCAGTTTGAGGATAAGGATACCTTATTCGATCAGATGTCACAAGCTTTAAAAAAAATTCTGTGGAAACATTCGATTCCGATGGCCCTGGCTCTGACCCACATAGGTCAGTCTGCAATAAAGCAGAATATGGAAGACACACTACTAACAGGATGGCGAAATCGCACAGCTACAAACAGGTTCCAAGACTATAGAGGGAGATCGGGACCCGGAAAGTATGAAGACAGAAACCCGGTTGAAACCTACAATAGGAAGGTAAACCCCAGTAATGCCCGGGGTATGATAAATCGATGTTTTCGATGTGACTCTCAATACCATTATGCTTTCAACTGCCCAACACGTTATAATAATAGAGTGTTTGAAGCGACACTACACAGAAGAGTCAGAAAACGAAAAAGATAGTGACCAGAAAGAAGGCATTGTCCTATTAACAAGCAGTTTTACGCCGGTAATGAGAGTGTTGGTTGCAGAATTATTAAATTGTGCTGTATTGGACAGTGACAGCACATCTACTGTGTGTGGAATTGACTGGTCAAAATGTTACCTGGACTCCTTGAATGCTGAAAATCGTAACAAGGTTAAGGAATTTGAAAGTTCCACAAGTTTCAGGTTTGGGGATGATAATACTCTGAAGTAGCTGAAAAGAGTAGTGATCCCTTGCAATATTGCCGGAATGAATCATTATAATAGCACGGATGTTGTATCAAGTGAGATCCCTTTGTTTCTGAGCAGACCGTCGATGAAGAAAGCACACATGAAACTGGATATGGAACAGGATAAGGCAACAGTTTTTGAAAGATGGTGGACTTACAATTTACACAGTTGGGACACTAATGTATTCCATTACTAACAAATAATATTTAAAGTACTGTTGTTAAGGATGTGTTAATGGCAGTTGACAATGGGACTTTAGCTGATAAAAGCTTGTTGTATTAAAACTGCATCGGCAATTTGCGCATCCATCTCCTCGGAGGCTGAAAAATGTATTAAAGGATGCAGGGGTAAGGGATGAAGACTATGCCAAACTGATAGAACAGGTTAGTGATCGCTGTGAAGTTTGTAGGAAGTACAGGAGGACACCAACGTGACCTATAGTAACCTTACCTTTGGCCAGGGATTGTAACGACATTGTGACCATAGACCTTAAGATGTGGGATAAAGCCAATAATATATTTATTTTGCATTTTGTAGATTTAGCAACCAGATTTAGTCAATCAACGATTGTATGAAGTAAAGAAAAGAGCGTAATTCTGGATCAAATCGTGGAAAAATGGATATGGACAGGAATGGGCCTACCGGCAAAATTCCTTACGGACAATGAGAATTTGCTCATGATGAGTTTAGGGATATGTGTGAAAATGTGAATATCACAGTTATGAATACGGCTGATGAAAGCCCATTTAGTAATGGTGTTGTGAAAGAAACCACGCGGTAATAGATGACATGCTCTGGAAAAATTTGGCGGATAGACCAAATTAAAAGTTAAATTCAGCTTTAGATGGGCAGTACATGCAAATAATTCATTGCAGATGGTTGGGGGCTATAGTCCCTATCAATTAGTGTTTGGTAGAAACCCTAAGATTCCATCCATCTTAGATGACCAGCCTCCAGCTTGGGAAGGGACTACAATTAGCTCTGCCTTTGCTGAGCATTTAAATGCATTGCATAGCAGTAGAAAAGCTTTTTTGGAAGCAGAAGTCTCTGAAAGAATTCGCAGAGCTTTAAGATACAATGTACGGCCATCAGATGCCGTTTTTCAGCAAGGGGACATAGTATACTATAAGAGAGACAATGCTAATGAATGGAAAGGCCCAGGGAAGATCATAGGCATTGATGGCAAAACAATCATTTTGCAACATGATAATCAAACTGTTCGGGTACATTCATCAAGGATAACGGGTACAGATTACAAATTTTCAAATTTAGACAGAGCAGACAGACATGACGAGGAACCAGAGTCATCTGGTACGCATGTGTTACAGAACTATGAGGACCAGTTAACTGATGTAGACAGGGTTTCTGTAGCGGAACACAACACTTCTGATGAATTAGAACAGGCTATTTTTCTGAAAAGGCAAATGCCAAAAGTTGGTACAAAAGTGACATACTTGTCTGAAGGGTCTAGTCAATGGAAGGATGCAACTGTTATTAGTAGAGCAGGTAAGGCCACTGGAAAGTATAAATATTGGTTGAATGTACAGCATTCAGGGGAGGGAGTCAAGACAATGGATTGGGAAAACGAAGTACACAAATAGAGGGCACAGAAACGCAGTGCCAGTTCTGATAGTACATTGGATAGTGAACAGGTCCATAGGAAAAGGTTGAGAACTATTGAAAGGACATCCCACAGCAGAAGGGAAAGATCAAGCAGTGGCAGTACAGATGAGATACCAGGCAGGAGAGGGGACGTAGTTTATCAAGATCTCGGAATATGAGTCAGACTACGAATACTAATAGGAGTAGAAGCCCACATGCACGTGAGATTTTGGTGGCTTCCAATAAATTAGATGAAAAAGTTATCAAAGATGCCAAACAGCAAGAACTGCATAGTTAGCGTGAATTTGGGGTATACACGGAAGTACCGGATAGGGGGACAAAGAGCTCTATCCCACAGATGGATTTGCACAGAAAAGGTTCTTCCGGATGGAACTTATAAGGCAAAGGCCAGGCTTGTGGCAAGGGGATTTGAAGAAAACTTAGAAGATCAGGATTTAAGGGTTGATTCACCTACGGCAGGAAAGGTTATTTTAAAGATCTTCTTGGCTCTATTAGATGTGTCCTCTGAAAATTTATGTGATGGGGTTTCAAGTGCAGGAGGTTTAATAATTTTCCTTTTGGGGAACAATGGTAAATGTTGCCCTCTTGCGTGGGAAACAAAGAAAATAAGGAGAGTGGTCAAAAGCACTTTGGCTGCTGAGAAGTTATGCCTTGTAGAGGCGGTGGATATGGTCTTTTATATATCTCAGATATTGACAGAAATTTTGGGATTAGGGGATTTGGTAAATATACCTATTGAATGTCACATTGACAATAAATTCCTATGGGAAAATGTGCACTCTACAAAAATGAAAAAAGTTTAAGGATAGACATCGCAAGTTTGAAGCTGATGTTGGACAAAGGGGAGATAGCAAAAATTAAATGGGTTGACAGTAGCTATCAATTGTCAGACTATTTTACAAAAAGAGGGGCTAGTCCAAAGGAACCTTTGGATATTGTTAATGAAGGGCGCCTGTTTCTGTGACTGTTTTGTTTCTTCCAAAAAATGAAAAAAAAAGAAGGGAGGAAATTGTGTGTGTGTTTTTGAGTTTCTTGTAACTTTGTTTCACCTAATTATTTTTTTTTCCTCCAAGGAAGGGGAGATTGTTAAGTAATGGGTTAAGAGACATTCCAATTAGTTGTCTCATTTATGTTAAGCATCCAATAATTGACACTGATATGTAAAGGGGCTTCAGGTGGCCCTTTTGTCAGGTGATGTGATGGTAGAGTTTTGTGCAAAGTCTGTTGAAGTTCAAGGAAATTAAAGTGTTTTGTGGAAAAGCAGCAGAACCTTTGACTCTTTATACTACAGCAGCTGAACGTGTAACATCCAGCAGTCCCAAAATCTCATTAGTGGGCATTGCCAGGACAGCAATCTGGCTCAAGGGGAAGACCCAATGAAGTACATCCCAGGTACTAGGTGGGGAGGGTTTGGCCATCTTAGGAATGGGGGCAGGGGGAGTGGAGGTAGTGGGCTGTAGAGAGCAGGTGGGTAAGAGGAAGTGAGGTATTATCTTAGGGTGGGCTGGCCTCCGATGCACAAAATACACCCCTGCTCACCCTTCCTGCCCAACCTTTTAAAAGCATTTAAACAAAAACAGCATGTCCACCCCAGTTTGACTGCCCACGCCTACTGTTGTACGGTGTGGGCAGCGTATTATTGGGGTCAATTGGCTTGTCAATAAGCTCAGTTGACTCTTGATTATTTATTTAAAAGTGGTTGGCGGGCTGCCAATTTCAGCGCCTGTCCATTCCCTCCCCGCATTATGGGAATGAACTCTGGGTTGGCGGTGTTGGGGCATTTTATGTGCCCCCCCCATTCATCCCAGAGCAAAGATCCAGCCCAGACCAGCTTCAACAACAGTTCACCAGGACAAAGCAGCCCGCTTGATTGCTTCCCCCTTCCACAAACATTCAAACCCTCCACCACTGATGAACAGTAGCAGCCATGTGTTCCATCTACAAGATGCTCCTTAGACAATACCTTCCAAACCTACGACCACTACCATCTAGAAGGACAAGAGCAGCATCTACCTGTGAACCCCACCACCTGGAGGTTCACGTCCAAGTCACTCACCACCCTGGACTTGGAAATATTTTGCTGTTCCTTCACTGTCACTGGGGCAACATCCTGGAACTCCCTCCCTAACATTACACCTCATGGGCTGCAGTGGTTCATGGCGGCAGTTCACCACCACCAAGGGCAATTAGAGATGGGCAATAAATGCTGGTATAGCTAGTGACACCCACATCCTGTAAATGAATAAACCAAAAATAACGAACTAGAATAATGAACGTACGGGAGTGGTTTGGCAAACAGAGGGACAGAAGTCTCCATTTGGGAGAGTATATACTCCCTCTGGAGTTGAATTGCACCTGACTTGCTCTCACGCTGGAAGCGCAAATCAGGAAGTGATTCCCAATTCTTCGCCATGCAAATTTATGTGATGGATTTCCGAGGGAATCCTCGTACTGGGCCTCCATTATGAATGAGCAGCCCAATAGCAAGGTCTCGCGGCTGGCCACCAGCCACCACAATTCAGCTCCCACCCCTGGATTTTCAGGATTCCCCTTCTCCCCCCATTTACAGGGGTGACCCACCCCCTCTACAGAGACCTGCTAAATAAAGAGACCCCCCCAAATAAAGAGACTTCCCAAACACCCCCAAATAAAGAGATCCGCCCAGAGGCCCCCTAAATAAAGAGATTCCCCAAGAGATCCCTTAATAAGGAGACCCCCCCCCCATAGAACACCGAAGTGTTCTAATCCTAACAAGGGTGCAGCGCACTGGAAAACGGGTGCAGCCATAAGTGTTCTAACCCTAACCCTAACCCTTAAGACATTCCCCACAGAGTCCCAGAAAAGAGATCACTGGCAGAAAGCTTCTCCCCAGAAGAGAGACCGTTGCCTGGAAGCTAGAGAGCAGTCCAGACAGAGGCAGTGAAAAAAATGACTGCTTTGAAACTCACCTGTGGAATACACCTGCTGGCTCAGACACAGGAAGCAGCTCCTGTAAATTCCTGGAAAGAGGAAAACCAGTCAGCTGGGTTTCAATCCTCAGACCTTTGATCTGCAAGCCATTCATTCATGTCTCTTTGATATTGATTTTGAAACTGTGATTGACAGCTCCCACACATCCCAATGGTTAACATTGTTCAATTCATCCTCCTTCATGGTTGAGTTACTCTGATGAATGCTTATAAACATCAAGCTTTGATTAACAGCTACTGGACCACTTCAAACAGAATTAAGTGCTTTCTAATCACCTCCCTTAATGATTGAGTGATTTCCAAGTGGTCAACTAGAAATTGAAAGTACTTAGCTTTGTTATTAGTGCCTGGTGCCCATCCCAATTTCTTCATGACTCTCGATTCTCCCCCTCATTGGTAACTCCACTGTCGGCGGCGCGAGATGGAGAATTTAGCCAAAATCATCACTGAGCCACATAACATGATATTTGGATTGACCAAATATGTTGTCAAAGAGATAGGTTTTAAGGATTTAAATGAAGAGAAGGAGAGAGAGAGAGAGAGAGGTAGAGAGATAGAGAGAGACACCAAGGTTTGGGGAGGGAAGGCCAGAGATTGGGACCCAGGCAGCTTAAAATATGGCAGAGCGATAAATTGGGATTTAGAAAAGATGAATTGGAGGCAGAGAGAGATATCAGAGGATACCAGAGCTAGAGAAAATTACAGAGATAGGGAGGAGCAGGGCCATTGAAAGCTTTGAAATCATGGGTGAGAAATTCATAAGCAAGGGCAGGATTCTCCGTCCTGCTGCACCCATTTTCCGGTGTACTGCACCCCTGCTGACAGCGGGATTTATCATCCTGGCAGCCAGGATATGGGGTTTCCCATCGTGGGCAATGCCATCGTCGGGACATCAACGGGCGTGAGTGCGTGTGGTGAACGTATTGCATTAACCATTCACCATGTATGTAACTGTACCATGCTGTTGCCCATGAGGGCTCCACCTATCGACTATTGTAAGATATTACCTGGAATGTATCATGTTGGTGCCCTTGTGGGCTCCGCCCCTGGCTCCGCCCCCTTGATGGGAGATATAAAGAGCAGCTGCCCTGTAGGCGGCTCTCAGTAGCAGAGCAGTCGCAGGCAGGCACTGTTCTAGTCGATTAAAGTCACACCTATTTGTTTCACATGAATTGATGGTCGCATCAGTGCGCTTCCGGCGATATGGAGGATCCTGCCAACAGAGAATCTAGCCCAAAATCTGACCATATCACAATTCAGTGGTGAGCACTGGGGAAAAAAGTGAACAGGACTCCCTGGGGCAGACAGAATGCAGGCAGTAGCAGAAGCTGTGGATGAGTTAAAGTTTATGCAGGATGGAAGATTGGAGACTGACCAGGAGAGTATTAGAATATAGTGAAGTCTTGAGGCAACAAAAGCCTAGCTGATGAGCTAACACAAATGGAGGGCTGGGGAATTGTCTGCAGTTTTGAACTTCTTACTGAAAGAAAGATATAGGGCACGATCTAACCGAATTGGAACAGAGCCCTGGGATAAACACGCTTAGCCGGGTGTTTGCTGATGCTCTCAGTGCCGAGACACACCATGCCATCATCAGGGACTCTGGTTCAATTCAGGACCTCAGGGGGAGCTCCCCAGCGAGGCCGCACTTTGTACCGTTTCCTGTACCGAGGAGCTCTGTTTACTGGAACTACTTGGCGTAGGGAGAGATCGGGGTGCCATTTAAAAATGGCATCCCAACCTTTCGAACCCCCCCCCCCCCCCCAAATTTGACTCCGAGCCTCCCAAAGCCCCAACTCACCCAAAACGGGGAATCTTGCAATCCCCAAATCCCACTAGACCTGGGCAGGGCATCCCCTTTAAAAATGGGATGGCGGATTTTAATCGACATGTCAATTGGTAAAACCAAGTCGGCCAAAGCAGCCTTGAGGAGGAGTTCATAGAATGTATCTGTGATAGTTTCCTTGAACTTTATGTAATGGAACCGACAAGGGAGCAAGCTATCCTTGATCTCCTGTGCAATGGGACAAGAATAATTAGTAATCTCATAGTTAGGGATCCTCTCGGAAGGAGCGATCATTGTGTGGTAGAATTTAAACTACAGATGGAGGGTGAGAAGGTAAAATCCAATGCCAGTGTCTTGTGTTTAAACAAAGGAGACTACAGTGGGATGAGGCAGGAGTTGGCTAAGGTAGACTGAGGGCAAAAACTTTATGGTGGGACAATTGAGGAACAGTGGAGGACTTTCAAAGATATTTTTCACAGTGCTCATCAAAAGTGTGTACCAGTGAAAAGGAAGGACTGTAGGAAAAGGAATAATCAGCCACAGATATCTAAGGAAATAAAGGAGGGTATCAAATTGAAAGAAAATGCATCATACGAAATATGAGCACTGGGGGAAACTAGAGGATTGGGAAATCTTTAAAGGTCAACAGAAAGCCACGAAAAAAGCAATAAAAGGAAAGAAAGATATATTATGAGAGTAAACTAGCTGAGAATATAAAAACAGCTACATAAAGTTTCTACAAATATATAAAATGAGAAAGAAAATTGAGAATGCCCAAATTACCTAACAGTGTGTCTTTCGGGACTTATGGGAGGAAACCGGAGCACCCGGAGGAAACCCACGCAGACACGGGGAGAACGTGCAGACTCCACACAAACAGTGACCAAGCCTGGAATCGAACCTGGGACCCTGGCGCTATGAAGCAACAGTACTACCCACTGTGTTACCGTGCTGCCCAGATTGGCTAAGGTAAACATTGGTCCTTTAGAGGATGAGAAAGAGGATGTAATAATGGGAAATGTGGAAATGGCCGAGGCATTGAATTGGAATTTTGTGTCGGTCTTCTCAGTGGAAGAGACAAATCACATGCCAATAATTGATGGCAAGGATCAATTGGCAGGTGAGGACCTAGAAATAATCATTATTACTAAGGAGGTCGTGTTTGGCAAGCTAATGGGGCTAAAGGTAGACAAGTCTCCTGGCCTTGATGGAATGCATCTCAGGGTACTAAAAGAGATGGCGGGGGAAATAGCAAATGCGCTTGTAGTCATTTACCAAAATTTGATGGCCTCTGGGGCAGTTTCGTCAGACTGGAAAACAGCAAATGAGACGCCACTGTTTAAAAAAGGAGGTGAACAAAAGGCAGGTAACTTTAGGCTGGTTAGCTTAACTTCTATAGTGTGGAATCTATCATTAAGGAAGAAACAGCAAGACATCTGAATAGAAATCATCCCATTGGGCAGACGCAGCATTGGTTCATGAAAGGCAGGTCATGTTTGACTAATTTAGAGGGCAGCACAGTGGTGCAGTGGTTAGCTCTGCTGCCTCATGCAACCAGCAGGGGCTGGTTTAGCACAAGGCTAAATCGCTGGCTTTGAAAGCAAACAAAGTCAGGCCAGCAGTACAGTTCAATTCCCGTATCAGCCTCACCAGAATGTGGCGACTAGGGGCTTTTCACAGTAACTTTATTTGAAGCCTACTTGTGACAATAAGCAATTTTCTTTTCATTTTCAACGCAAATATGTGCAGGGTAGGTGAATTGGTCACGCTAAATTACCCTTTAATTGCAATTTACATTGATGATTTGGAGTTGGGGACGAAGTGTAATGTATCAAAGTTCACAGATGACACTAAGGTGAGTGGTAGAGCAAAGTGTGCAGAGGACACTGAAAGTCTGCAGAGGGGTATGGATAGTTTAAGTGATTGGGCAAGGGTCTGGCAGATGAAGTACAATGTTGGTAAATATGAGGTCATCTATTTTAGTAGGAATAACAGCAAAATAGATGATTATTTAAATGGTAAAAATTGCAGCATGCTAGTGTGCAGGGGGAGCTGGGTGTCCCTGTGCATGTATCACAAAAAGTTGGTTTGCAGGTGCAACAGGTAATTAAGATAGCAAATGGAATTTTGTCCTTCATTGCTCGAGGGCTGGAGTTTAAAACATAGAGGTTATGTTGCAGTTGTATAGAGTGTTGGTGAGGCCACACCTGGAGTACTGCGTACAGTATTGGTCTCCTTACTTGAGAAAGGATACATAGAACATACAGTGCAGAAGGAGGCCATTCGGCCCATCAAATCTGCACCGACCCACTTAAGCCCTATCCTTGTAACGCAATAACCCCTCCTAACCTTTTTGGTCACTAAGGGCAATTTATCATGGCCAATCCACCTAACCTGCACATCTTTGGACTGTGGGAGGAAACCAGAGCACCTGGCGGAAACCCACACACACACGGGGAGAACATGCAGACTCCACACAGACAGTGACCCAGCGGGGAATCAAACCTGGGACCCTGGCGCTGTGAAGCCACAGTGCTATCCACTTGTGCTACCATGCTGCCCAAATCAGCACTGGAGGGGGTGCAGAGGAAATTCACAACGTTGATTCGGGAGTTGAGAGGATTGGCTTATGAGAAGAGACTCAGTAGCCTGGGACTATACTCATTGTAATTTAGAAGAATGAGGGGGAAGAATGAGGGAGGGGATGCAAAAGTCTGAGAACAGTCAAAACAGCTTCTTCCCTGCTGTAACCAGACTCCTAAACGACCCTCCTATGGACTGACCTGAGTAACACTACACCCCTCACCGATACCAGTGTTTATGTAGTTATATTGTGTACCTTGTGTTGCCCTATTATGTATTTTCTTTTTTTTTCTTTTCATGTACTTAATGATCTGTTGAGCTGCTCGCAGAAAAATACTTTTCACTGTACCTCGGTACACGTGATAATAAACAAAATTCAAATCCATATCTTATAGAAACATATAAAATTATGATGGGAATAGATAAAATAGAAGCGGGCAAGTTGTTTCCACTGGCTGGTGAAATGAGGGATAGCCTCAAAATAAGGATAAGCAGATTTAGGACTGAGTTGAGGAGGAACTTCTTCACCGGAAGGGTTGTGAATCTATGAATTCCCTGCTCAGTGAAGCAGTTGAGGCCACCCTGTTGAATGTTTTTAAGGCAAAGATAGACTCATTTTTGAACAGTAAAGGAATAAAAGGTTACAGTGAGCGGGCGGGTAAGTGGAGCTGAGTCCATAAAAAGATCAGCCATGATCTCATTGAATGGCGGAGCAGGCTCGAGGGGCCAGGTGGCCTACGTCTGCTCCTAGTTATTATGTTCTTATCCTGGACCTGATCCCCAGCACGGGAAAAATGCCAGCCTAGAGCCCCAGGTACATAGAACATAGAACAGTACAGCACAGAACAGGCCCTTCAGCCCTCGATGTTGTGCCGAGCAATGATCACCCTACTCAAACCCACGTATCCACCCTATACCCGTAACCCAACAACCCCCCCCCCCCAACCTTACTTTTTTAGGACACTACGGGCAATTTAGCATGGCCAATCCACCTAACCCGCACATCTTTGGACTGTGGGAGGAAACCGGAGCACCCGGAGGAAACCCACGCACACACGGGGAGGATGTGCAGACTCCGCACAGACAGTGACCCAGCCGGGAACCGAACCTGGGACCCTGGAGCTGTGAAGCATTTATGCTAACCACCATGCTACCGTGCTGCCTCCAAGGCTCACAGCCCTGCCCTGCTAGCTCACAGTGCCACCTGGACATCTTGGCAGTGCCAGGCTGGCACCCAGGTGGCACTGCCAGGGTGCCAGGCTTGCAGTGCCAGGGTACCAGACTGGAACCAACAGTTTCAAGGTGACACCCAAACACCTGGGGGCCTCCGATCCCCTGGGAACTGCCCACAAGTGCCATTCCATCTGGTCCCTGTTTGTGGGGACCAGCACTGAATGACGCTTACCCGAGGACTCCAAGTCAAAGGGGTTAGATCCCAACACCTTGGGTACCTCGCGGAAATCCATATTAGAGTGAAACGAGCTGCAATTCTGCAATATAGTGATCCCACCCAGAATGGGCAGGATTCAGATCGCGACATCTCTGCGAGATCGCGTTAGACCTCGTGAGGCATAGTGAGCCGGGTAGTTCCTGGAGGAGGGGTCTCTCCGCATTTACCGGCTATCCGCACTGCATTTCAGGCACAAAGCTACCGGTAGATCACACCCATACTTTCCATAGAGGGAGTGCAACAAAATAATTGCTGGGATGACACGATCGCCCTTTGAGGAAAGATTTAATACACTGGATCTTTATTCTCGGGAGTTTAGAAGAATGAGAGGTACATACAAAATTCTTACAGGGCTCGACAGGGTAGATGCAGGAAGCATGTTCCCTCCTGGCTGGCCTGTCCGGAACCAGGGGACACAGTCTCAGAATAAGAAGCCGGCCATTTAGGGCTGAGAAAAGGAGGAATTTCCTCATTTAGAGGGTTGTGAATCTTTGGAAGTCTCTCCCCTGGAGGGCTGTGAATGCTCAGTTATTGAACAGGTTCACGGTCGAGATCGATAGATTTTTACATAATTAGAAACGTCAAGGGTTACTGGGGCGGTGCAGGAAAATGGAGTTGAACTGAAAGATCAGTCATTATCTTGTTCAATGAAGGAGTGGGCTCGAAGGGCTGAATGGTCTACTCCTACCTTTGTTTATTAGGTTGGTTGTGTACAGAAGTAGAAGGCAGCCTTTGTAATGAAATGGTTATGTGGCAAGGTGTTTATCTCGATTGAATTACGACATCAAAGCCAAATAAGTTGAGACTGGATAATTTAGAGGGAGTGAGGATCAAGATTTATAAGTTGATAAAGAGAATAACTTGTATTCCAGTTGACTGTTTGTTACAATTAAATAGGTTAGTGAGGAGCAGGAATCACAGTTTTAACTTGGCCACAACTAGCTAGATGTCTGGAGGTGTTTCTGTTCGAGTCAGACAGTCATAGAGACGTTTACAACATAGAAAGAGGTGCTTTGGCCCATCGAATCCATGCTGGCTTGCTGTCAAGCAAACTAGACAATACTATTCCCCCACTCTATCCTCTACTGCAAGTTTAATCCCTTCAAGCGTCCATCCAATCCCCTACTGAAATAATTGACCTCTATGACCCTGGTCTTTACCACTCACTGTGCAAAAAATATTATTTTCTCCCCCCCCCTCACCCCCTCATAACGCTTGCCAATCATTTTATATCTGTGTCCCTTAGCCCTTCTACCATCAACTAATAGGAATGGCTTTTCGTTGTGCATCTTATTTAAACTTGTCATGAACTAAAATGTCCCCTCAATCTTCATTCTGGATCACTGGAACTTGTAGCTGGCTTGTCTAGTGAGCAGCTCCGGTGAGAGTCAGATGGTCAGTTTGGGGAGGGGAGGGGGCAGGAGTGTCTGTCGAGTTGTCAGTGGAGGGGGGGTGGATTGAGTGGTCAAGGTGGGGGTCAGGTGATGGGAGTGGATGATCAGTGGGTGGGGTTCGGTGGTCAGTAGGGGATGTAGTGATCTCGGTATTTGAATATACATGATCAATATATGTAAATGTAGTACATACATTTCAACACAAGATGTCTCACTATCAGATGGTATAAGAAAGACTTTCCCGCTCTTTCTTGGAGAGCGTGCTTCAGGAGAGTGAACAGACAAGACATAGAATAGCTAGAGAGAGAAGTTATAAGTTATTTCATTATTACATTGTATACTTAGTTAGTTATCTTTACTGCATTATATTTCTTTTCCTCGGTGAGTATTAAGTACAAAGGACTCACAGAATATTATTTATCTTACTAAATTCGTTAATCTTTAAAAGAAGACTTTTGTTTATTTCATCAACTCGGCTGGTTCAAAGAATAATATATATATTACGTAAAATATAACAGGGGGTGCGTGGGTGAGGTGGTAAATGGGGAGGGTCCTGGTCAGCGGGGGAGGGAGGGAATGAGGTGAGGAGGGTTGAAGTGGGCAGCTGGGGGTGGGGATGGCTCAGAGGCCAGGGGCTTCAGGAGGGTGGGTGGGTGAGGGCAGTTTGGGTCTCAGATGGGTATTCGAGGAGGTGGAGTGGAGGGGGGGTGGGTGGGTGGAGGGTAGTTGTGGGTGTTGGGAAGATAGTCTCAGTGGGCATGAGCTGAAAATTCCTGGGCGCAAGACCATACTTGTGAATAAAATGAAAATTTACTTCATGAGCCCATTCAGGGAATGTCTTTTTTTGCTCGCCTATCAAATTATCTTCTAATTTATGTAAAATCCTCAATAAAAAAATGTGAAGAATAAATGTTTCTGGAATTAAAATTTTAGTAGCACAAATCTGTCAGCTATTAAACATAATTAAGTACCTTCACTCTCCACTGTGGATTAATATTTTAAGCTCATGATCCAATAAAAGAGACTGCTTGAGAAATGTGAGACTGAACAACAGTGCATGTTACCTCCCGTGGGTTTAAATCCCACATCAGCTGAGCCTGTGAGACTGTATCCCAGGATGTTTGCTCCTGTGAGAAGAGATCCCAATTTTGCATTAGAACCTTTGGGAGTACTGAAAAACGATTAAAATTAAATCATTTATCCCTGCAGCCTCTTCCATCTTTAAATGAGGTCACGGTAGATCTCTGCTGTTCTATTTGTTCCCAGGGTGTGAGTGGCACTGGCTAGACCAGCATGTATTGCCCATCCCTAATTGCCCTTGGGAATATGGTGGGAGCTATCTTCTTGAACTGCAGCAGTCCATGTGGTGTAGGTACACCCACAGTGCTGTTAGGGAGGGAGTTCCAGAGTTGCGACCCAACTCCATATACCTTATACTGTATTTGCCCTATATCACTGAATAATTTTGTTTAACAAAACCAACAATTGATCTCGCATTCAATTTCCTTTTTTTGGAAGAGAGTTCCAAACATTTAGGAGTGTTTCTTAATTTTGCTCCTGAAAGGTTTAGTTTTAATTTTTAGATTATGCCCCTGGTCCAAGATTCATCCATCAGCTCAAATAATTTCTCTCTCTCAACCCTTTTGGTTTCCTTTGATCACACTGAAAACATTGATCAAATCACCCCTTAACCTTCAAAGTTGCAGGGGAAACAACTTCCGTTAGAGTAGGTGGCATAGTGGTGTTGTCGCTGCATTAGTAATCCAGAGATCTAGGGTATATGTAGATAGTAATGTACGCCAGTATTAAAGTATGTGCACATTAAGGTATGGGGTATTAATGCATGTGGGTATTAATGCATGCCAGTATTAATGTATGTGAGCATTAATGTATGTATATGTATGTGGGTATTAATGTAACCAGCATTCATCTATGTGAGTATAAATGTATGTAGGTATTAACATATTTGGTATTAATGAATGTGAGTATACATGTATGCCAGTATTAATGTGCGTGGGAACTAATGTATGTCACTATCCTTTTGCATTGGAGTGCTGACTGGGCTGCATTAGAGTGCTAAATTGGCAGTTCGGTGACAGAGGGAGATAGGTGAGGGGGGAGCAAGGTGCTCCTTTCATTTCCTATATTTCCTCAAAGAGTGTGAGGGGAGCCAGGATTTACAAAGAGTGCAGCTGACTGGGAGCAGAGTCGGAGGGCGGGGTACAGTGAAAAGTATTTTTCTGCGAGCAGCTCAACAGATCATTAAGTACACAAAAAGAAAAGGAAATAAAATAAAATACATAATAAGGCAACACAAAGTACACGATGTAATAGATAACACCGACATCGGGTGAAGCATACAGGGGTGTAGCGTTAAACAGGTCAGTCCATGAGAGGGTCGTTTAGGAGTCTGGTAACAGTGGGGAACAAGCTGTATTTCAGTCTGTTCAGGCGAGTTATCAGACTTCTGTATCTCCTGCCCGATGGAAGAAGTTGGGAGAGTGAGTAAGCCAGGTGGGAGGGATCTTTGATTATGCTGCCCTCTTTCCCCAGGCAGCGAGAGGTGTAGATAGAGTCAATGGATGGGAGGCAGGTTTGGGTGCTGGACTAGGCTGTGTTCACGACTCTCTGAAGTTTCTTGCGGTCCTGGGCCGAGCAGTTGCCATACCAGGCTGTGATGCAGCCCGATAGGATGCTTTCTATGGTGCATCTGTAAAAGTTGGTAAGGGTTAATGTGGACATGCTGAATTTCCTTAGTTTCCTGAGGAAGTATAGGTGCTGTTTTGCTTTCTTGGTGGTAGCATCGATGTGGACAGACCAAGACAGCTTTTTGGAGATGTGTACCCCTAGGAATTTGAAACTGCTAACCATCTCCACCTCGGCCGCGTTGCTGCTGACAGGGGTGTGTACAGTACTTTGCTTTATGAAATGAAAAATGAAAATCGCTCATTGTCACAAGTAGGCTTCAAATGAAGTTACTGTGAAAAGCCCTTAGTCACCACATTCCGGCTGTTCAGGGAGGCTGGTACGGGAATTGAAACATGCTGCTGGCCTGCCTTGGCCTGCTTTCAAAGCCAGCGATTTAGCCCTGTGCTAAACAGCCCCAATGACCAGCTCTTTAGTTTTGCTGGCATTGAGGGATAGATTGTTGTCGCTGCACCACTCCACTAAGTTCTCAATCTCCCTCCTGAATTCTGACTCGGCGTTATTCGAGATCCGGTGCACTATGGTTGTATCGTCAACAAACTTGTAGATCGAGTTGGAACCAATGATGTGGAGATGCCGGCGATGGACTGGGTGAGCTGGATGCTCGGCTATTCTGCGTTGTTGAACAACCTGCATTTTACATTAATAGCCTCTGATCTCCAGGTCAGCATTCTCCAAGGCAGCCTTCAGGATGCGCGACAACGCAGAATCGCTGAGCAGAAACTTATAGCCAAGTTCCGCAGACATGAGTGCGGCCTCAGCCGGGACCTGGGATTCATGTGGCATTACATTCATCCCCCACCATCTGGCCTGGGCTTGCGAAATCCTACCAACTGTCCTGGTTTGAGATAATTCACACCTCCTTAACCTGGGATTGCCCCTATCTCTGGACCTGTAAAGACTTGATTACCTGCAAATGCTCGCATTCTAAGCCTTGTCTGGCACCTTTGAATGTCTATATATATATGTTTCTGGAACAGCCCTCTTCATTCACCTGAGGAAGGTGCAGTGCTCCGAAAGCTAGTATTTGAAACAAACCTGTTGGACTTTAACCTGGTGTTGTAAGACTTCTTACTGTGTGTATTAATGTTCGTGGGTATTAATGTACACCTGTATTACATATGTGGGTGTTAATATATATGGTATTAATGTGTGCCAGTATTAATGTAAATGGGTACTCGTGTATGCCATTATTAATGAATGTCAGTATTAATCTATGTGAGTATTAATGTATGCCCGTATCCTTATATGTCATCATTAATGCATAGGTGTATGTCGGTATTAATGTTTAAAGTGTAAAGTTGCCATAATCCCTGATGACCACAGGCTGCTTTCTCCTTTGACGGGGAGAGTTGACTGATGGTGATTTAACCTGAGGATCACCACACCTCAGGCAAGGGGAAAGGTTGAGAAGGGTTAAATAACCTCAGTTGGTATGGGAAATGAACCCTCACTGCTGGTCTCACTCTGCGTCACGCACCAGCTGTCTTGCCAACTGAGCTATTAATGTATGTGGGTGATGATGTATACAGGCATTAATGTATGCCAGTAATACAATATGTGGGTGTTAATGTATGTGTATTAATATACACCAGTATTAATGTATGTGGGTATTAATGTATGTGAGCAGCAATGTACAAGGGTATTTATGTTCATGGGTCTTTATGTTCATGGGTTTTTATGGAGTTGGACCTTAATAATGTGAGTATTAATATATGTGCCCATTAGCGTACACCTGTATTAATGCATATCAGTATTAATGTATTTGGATATTAATGTATCTGGGTATTAATATATGTGGGTGTTAATGTTTACGGGTATTAATGTATGCCAGTAATAATGTATGTGGGTATTAATGTGTTTGGGCACTAACGTATGTGGATATTAATGTATGCCAGTATTAACATAATAAGAAGTCTTACAACACCAGGTTAAAGTCCAACAGGTTTGTTTCAAACACGAGCTTTCGGAGCACGGCTCCTTCTTCAGGTGAAAAGGAGAAGGAGCCGTGCTCCGAAAGCTCGTGTTTGAAACAAACCTGTTGGACTTTAACCTGGTGTTGTAAGACTTCTTACTGTGCTCACCCCAGTCCAACGCCGGCATCTCCACATCATCAGTATTAACATAAGCCAGTAATAATGTATGTGGGTATCAAACAATGTGGCTATTAATGTAAATCAGTATTACTGTATGCCTAATGTATGCCAGCAATAATAGAACATAGAACATAGAACAGTACAGCACAGAACAGGCCCTTCGGCCCTCAATGTTGTGCCGAGCCATGATCACCCTACTCAAACCCACGTATCCACCCTATACCCGTAACCCAACAACCTCTCCCTTAACCCTACTTTTATTAGGACACTACGGGCAATTTAGCATGGCCAATCCACCTAACCCGCACATCTTTGGACTGTGGGAGGAAACCGGAGCACCCGGAGGAAACCCACGCACACAGGGGGAGGACGTGCAGACTCCACACAGACAGTGACCCAGCCGGGAATTGAACCTGGGACCCTGGAGCTGTGAAGCATTTATGCTAACCACCATGCTACCCTGCTGCCCCCTAAATGTGTGTGGGTATTCATGTATGTGGGTGTTACTGTATGTGGGACATTAATGTATGGCAGTAATAATTTTAGTAAGTAATAATTGTTGTATCTGTCCAATTCAGATACTTCAACCAGCTCCTTAATTAAAGTTTACACAGATGCCTTTATTTATGAGTAGAGCAAAGTACGGACATGGATATAATGCAACACACTTTATTAAGTATAGTTAACCCTTAAAATATCCATGATACATGCAAGAAACACACAGGATGCGACTATACTACCTGCAAAGGTGGTTTGGTAAGTTGTAGATCCGATCCCTGAGTCTCTTGCTTTGTAAATCTTGCTTCTGGTCTGGTTAGGGTCACCTCACACCCTGTCTTTGCTTCGAGTCTTCTGCTAGTCTTCTGCTTGCTCTGCTTCTTCTGCCTCTGGTGTCTCTGAGATGCCTACTTTTATCCCCCTCCACTCGCTTTTCCAGAAGCTTTGCGCAAGTGAAGGAGACACATCCAGAGTGGGAATTTGGTAATTTGGTGCAGTGAGGTAATTCGGTGCAGAGTGGGAGAAGGTGCTTTTTCTCTACTGTTTTGTTCTCTCTCTCTCTTCTGGCCTGTAACTTTTAATCTGCAGGGAGAGAACCAGAGAGCATCTAAGAACCTGGAAATGTAAGTGATTTTTATTTAGCTTTATTACCTTTACAAATTGTGTGTTGGGGGGGGGGGGGGGGGGGACTGAAGTGACATCACAGTGAAGCTGTGACCTGTTTGGCTGGTTGGGAAGCAACACTAAATTAAAGCATTACTAAACTAATTAAACATAATTACTTCATTATAATTTAGAGGGGTATCTAAGCCAGAGATCAGCGAGAGTACTGTATTTAGCTTTCACATTTATAGTAGAAATCTAGTGCTAGGAAACATAGAGTTGACAGTAATTTTTTTTTAAAACTTTTAAATTTAATTTACTAATTAATTGACGCAATGTCAATTAGAGGGGTGCAGTGCTCTGACTGTGAGATGTGGCAGGTCCGGGAGGCTTCCAGCGTCCTGGATGGCTTCATCTGCAGAAAGTGCACCCAACTGGAGCTCCTCACAGACCGCATGGTTCGGTTGGAGCAGCAGTTGGAAGCACTTAGGAGCATGCAGGTGGCGGAAAGCATCATAGATAGCAGTTATATAAATGTGGTCACATCCATGGTGCAGGCAGAGAAATGGGTGACCACCAGAAGGGGCAGGCAGCCAGTGAAAGAATCCCCTGTGGTTGTTCCCCCTCTTGAACAGGTATACCCCTTTGGATACTGTCGGCGGGTATAGTCTATCAGGGGAAAACAGCAGCAGCCAGAGCAGTGGCACCACAGCTGGCTCTGATGTTCAGCAGGGGGGGTCAAAGGCAGAAGAGCAATAATCATAGGAGACTTGATAGTCAGGGACACAGATAGGCGCTTCTGTGGACGTGAAAGAGATTTCATGATGGTATGTTGCCTCCCTGGTGCCAGGGTCCAGGATGTCTCCGAACGGGTAGTGAGAATCCTGAAGGGGGAGGGCAAACAGGCAGAGGTCATTGTACATATTGGTACTAACGACATAGGCAGGAAGGGGCATGAGGTCCTGCAGCAGGAGTTCAGGGAGCTAGGCAGAAAGTTAAAAGACAGGACCTCTAGGGTTGTAATCTCAGGATTACTCCCTGTGCCACGTGCCAGTGAGGCTAGAAATAGAAAGATAGAGCAGCTAAACATGTGGCTAAACAGCTGTTGTAGGAGGGAGGGTTTCTATTATCTGGACACAGGGAGCTCTTCCGGGGCAGGTGTGACCTGTATAAGAAGGACGGGTTGCATCTAAACTGGAGAGGCATAAATATCCTGGCCATGAGGTTTGCTAGTGTCACACGGGTGGGTTTAAACTAGTATGGGTACTAGAGCAATAGGTCAGAAGGTAAAAGTATTGAGGGAGAACTAGGGAATAGGGCCAGTATGGCTCTGAGTCAGAGCAGACAGGGAGATGTTGCTGAGCATAGCGGGTCTGGTGACCTGAAGTGCATATGTTTTAATGCAAGAAGTATTACGGGTAAGGCAGATGAACTTAGAGCTTGGATTAGTACTTGGAACTATGATGTTGCTGCCATTACAGAGACCTGGTTGAGGGAAGGACAGGATTGGCAACTAAACGTTCCAGGATTTAGATGTTTCAGGTGGGATAGAGGGGGATGTAAAAGGGGTGGCGAAGTTGCGCTACTGGTTAGGGAGAATATCACAGCTGTACTACGGGAGGACACCTCAGAGGGCAGTGAGACTATATGGGTAGAGATCAGGAATAAGAAGGTGCAGTCACAATGTTGGGGGTTTACTGCTAATATATTTCAGCAATAATGTATGTGTTTATTAATGTATGTCAGTATTAATGTATGTGGGCAATAGTTGAAAGCAAAATGGGAGTTATAAAATTCTGATCCAGATTGGATTGTTTGTTCTGCAAGATCAAATTTAATAACTTTATAAAAGGAATAGTGCCATGGGGTCTCTGAAGTCCTCCTGGGAAGGCAGACGGTTTCAGGCTTCATTAAAATGACAGCACTCGACTTCCGGTGGCGGCTATGTGGTGATCAGTCACACACGCTGTGGCTGCCACCAGGGCACTTGGTTTTGGCCCTTTCTGCCTGCTGATTCCTTCGGAGGAAATTGATGTAAAAGGTTTGCTGAGCCTCTGCAGTGGGGAACATGGCGGCGGTTTCTGCGGAAACAGTGTCCCCTCAGTGGACGACTGAGAAGTTGGTTAGCTTCTTCACTGACAAATTGAAGAAACAGCGGCACACGGTCGCCGAGGATCTGGAGAAGGAAGTGGAGGGGGTTTTGGCCCCAATTCGGGCGGCCATGGACAAGATAGACGTATGCGTATAGGTACAAGTGGCGACAATACAGAAGGTGGAGGTGCCACCTTCTGATCATTGTGATCAGATTGTCTCACTGGAGGCAGAAATAGCGTTGCTGGCTGAAGAGCGTAAAGCGGTAAAGGCCTAGGTTGACGATCTGGACAATCGATCCCAATGGCTAAAATTATGAACCATTGGGCTGCTGGAGGGCTTGGAGGGCTCCAACGCCACAGACTCTATGTTTAAGATGTTCAGAAAGTTGGTGGGGGAAGAGGTCTTTTTGACTCCTCCTGAGTTGCACTGAGCCAATAGATACATTGAGGCAGAAGCCCAGATCTGGGGAGACACCACAGGCGATCATAATCAGGTTTCATCGATACGTGGGCAAGGAGCAGGTCCCGAGGTGGGCGAAGGATGATGGGAGGGCCTTGCCATCAGAATGGACCAAGATGTTGGGGCAGAGATGGCGAGGAGGTGTGTGGCATTTAACAAGAGCAAGGTGAGGTCTGGAGTGGTGTACCTGGCATAACTTCAGGTGATATTCAAGGACTGAGACTACTACTTCGAAGTGCCGGAGAATGTGAATGAGTTTGTCAAGAAGCATGGACTGGGGGTGAACTAAATAGTTTGTCCCTTGTTAAGTTCATTGGTATTTGTATTTTTTGTGGGATTTTTGTAATATTGGGGAGAGCTTGGTGTTGTGCCTGAGCTTGTTGTGGGGAGCTTTCCCTGGGCAAAGTTGGGGCTTGTGTATTGCATACTGCACTGTTGGAGTTTTGCATTTTTGTTTCATTGGGGGTTCTGTATTAAAGTTTGGTTTGGGCAGGGAGGAGCTGAATGTTGATATGCTGCTTTGTCGATTTTGATTTTTACCCTGCATGGCGGTCACCCTGCTTACAATGTTGCTAATTAACAGGAGCGCAGAGGGGGTTATCCCTGCAGCTGGTTACCCTGAGGGTGGATGTTTATGTTTTTTAAGGTAATGATCTTAGAAATGTTAGGGAGGGGTGGGGGGAGGGGGTGGGGCACAGGGTTGGGGAGGCTGTTTTTCTCCTCTGGGAGGCTGCCGTTTCATCTGGCCAGGATTAGCTTTCGGAATCTGGGAATCTGGTCCTGCTCCATAAACTTGACTTTTCTGGTCGAGTGGAAGATTTGCCAAAGGGGCACCTGGACCTGAAACGTTAGCTCTTTTCTCTCCCGACAGAAGCTGCCAGACCTTCTGAGATTTTGCAGCATTTTCTCTTTGGGTTGAAAAGGCGGGATGCCGGGGCAGCATTGTGGCGCATTGCTGCCTCACGGCGCCGGGGTCCCAGGTTCGAATCCCGGCTCTGGGTCACTATCCATGTGGAGTTTGCACATTCTCCCCGTGTTTGCTTTGTTTCCCCCCCTACACACACAATCCAAAGATGTGCAGGTTAGGTGGATTGGCCACGCTAAATTGACCCTTAATTGGAAAAAATGATTGGATACTCTAAATTTACTGAAAAAAAAATGGTGGGATGCCCTCCTTCTGATCTTAGCAGGAAGGGTCGAGACGGTGAAGATGAATGTTCTCCCAAGGTTTTTGTTTTTGTTCCACTGTCTCCCAGTCTTTTTGCAGTGTTAATAGATTGATATCTACTTTAGTTTGGGCTGGTGAGGCTCCTTGGGTTTGTAGGACGATTTTGCAAAGTGTTAGGCAGTCGGGGGGGTTGGCACTACCCAATCTGGGTAGACTACTGGGCAGCAAATATCAACAAGGTGCAGGATGGTTCAAGGATCCGGACACCATATGGGGGCGGATGGAGGAGGTGTGGTGCATAAGGTCGAGTCTGAGGACCCTGGTTACTGCGCCACTCCCATTTCCTTTTGAGCCCGGTGGTTATAGCCAATTTGAGAATTTGAAGTTGGTTTAGGCAGCATTTTAAACTGGGTTCTATGTCGCTGCTGGCTCCGATTTGCAGGAACCATAGATCCCGACTCCAGTTAAGGCATGGGAGGGAGGGTTGGAGAGGTTTAGGGACATGTTCCTGGAAGGTAGGTTCACCAGCTTTGACGAATTGCTAGAGAGGTTCCCGCTCCCGAGAGGGAATGTATTCAGATATTTCCAGGTGCGATTTTTAACGCAAAGAATATTCTTCATTTCTCCGGTACTGGCACCTTCTGTTATGGACAGGATCCTGTCCTTGGCCGAGTTAGGAAAGCATATGATTTTCGATGTCAATGGGCAGATGTTGATGTCGGAGCAGGCATCGTTGGAGGAGATGAAGAGGAAGTAGGAGGGTGAGCTGGATTCGATCTTTGGGGGAGTGTGGAGTGAGGCTCTTCACAGGGTCAACATCATCTCCTCATGTGTAAGGTGAAGCCTGATCCAGTTCAAGGTGGTGCACAAGGCAGAACTGACCAGGGCGCGTATGAATGTTTTTTTCTTGGGGATGGAGGATAGATGTACAGATTTTAAAAAGGAGCTTTTTCAATTCTGATAGAAAGGCAGAACTCCAAAAAAGCTGGTTTAGGGCAGCAGGGTAGCATGGTGGTTAGGATAAATGCTTCACAGCTCCAGGGTCCCAGGTTCGATTCCCGGCTGGGTCACTGTCTGTGTGGAGTCTGCACGTCCTCCCCCTGTGTGCGTGGGTTTCCTCCGGGTGCTCCGGTTTCCTCCCACAGTCCAAAGATGTGCGGGTTAGGTGGATTGGCCATGCTAAATTGCCCGTAGTGTCCTAATAAAAGTAAGGTTAAGTGGGGGGGGTTGTTGGGTTACGGGTATAGGGTGGATACGTGGGTTTGAGTAGGGTGATCATGGCTCGGCACAACATTGAGGGCCGAAGGGCCTGTTCTGTGCTGTACTGTTCTATGTTCTAGATGTGAGTGGTACTCTAGGGGCCCGGCAAATCATATGCACATGCTTTGGTCTTGCCCAAGTTTGTTAGTTTCTGGGTCGACTTTTTTGATACAATGTCAGGGATTTGAGGCGTTCAGGTGGATCCATGCCCGTTGGTGGCAATTTTGGGGGGGTTTTGGACTCGCCAGTACTGCAGATGGGGACGAGTGCAGATGTCCTAGTTTTCGCTTTGCTAATAGCCCGGAGGCAGGCTCACCCCTTGGGTGGAGGTCCACGGAACCACCTAAGTCAGCAATGCAATGGTAATTCTGTGGTACGGCCTCGGCATGCCTGAGCGACCTGATGGAAAATTTGCACCTTCAGAAGATCAAGTATACCAGGAAGGGGTCGGTGAAAGGTTTCTATCTGAGGTTGCAGCCTTTCATCTTCTTCAAGTCAGCTGTGGGTTGCAGCCTTTCATCTTCTTCATGTCAGCTGTGGGTGGGACGGGGGGGAGGAATGGGGCATTGTCTCCATATTTTCCTTAAGGATTGTGTTTTTTCACCTCCTTTTCATGAGAGTTGGAGGGGTGAGAGGGTTTGGGCGGTCGTTTTATTGTTGTTTATGTTTAATAAAAATTTGGTTTGAAGACAATTTTTTTTCAGAAAGACGGCACTCCCTCAGTCCTGCTCTGGGAGTGAGAACCTGGATTATGTTTTCAAGAGATCTCTGGAGAGGAACATAACCCACACACAGTAGCTGGGAGAGGATAAAAGCGTAACCAGCTTTTTTGGAGTTCTGCCTTACTATCAGAATTGAAAAAGCTCCTTTTTAAAATCTGTGCAGTTGATATTAAGGCGCTGGTGTGAAAGGAGTAAGTGTAAGATCCTGCTTATGAATGGATCAACAAACATATCGAGCACTCATTGGATTCTTCACTTGCCCAGTATTATATTTAGTTTGCATGCTGTTACTGTCAATTATCGTAAGCTTTGCCGTTTTTAGAACTGCACTAAAGATACAAACCCACTCCGTCAGCGAGCGGCAAACACCCTGTGCACAGTATTCTTAATCGTTGTGAAGCTTCCCTGCAGAATACACCACCATAATAATGATGGGCCCCCTTCAGTGTTGACCCATGACATCCACAAATGCAGCACCATTCTTTGATCAGCAACTAGTTGAACATGCAACATCGGGCGGCGACCTACATGTTCCGTTGTGCCGCACTGGGAAGGTACTGCACAGCGAACCGTCCGAAAATGCGATTTAAATCGCAAAGTTTGAACGGTTCCAATTGGATCACACCAATTGTTATCCAGAAGAAGTTAGAAGAATTAAAACCTTATGGGTCACTATTACACAGGCTCACGCCAATGTCCCCACAGGACTCACCCCACACCCTCATGCTCTTAGGGGACTCCACTCATGGGACCCCCCCCCAAACCCTCAGGGGGTTCCATCTACGCACCTCCCGCGGACTACCCCCCTGATGAGAACTCCTGAACCCATGGGATTCTCCCACCCCGTCTCCCCCTCAACCCCCCTATACCCACTCAGCCAGGCCTGACTTTCACTCCCCAAGGTCTGATCCGACACCCACCCCCAGATCAAAACTGACAGTTACCCCCCCACCATCCCAGGCCCTGCCCGACCTGAACCTCCCCACCCTCCCACCAAGGCTCAATCCGATCCAAGCCTACTCTCCCCGAGACTCACTCAACCCTCTCTCCCCGCTCCTTCACAGGGCCTAAGCTGTAAGGCCTGACAATCCTGAGGTCCAAATTGACCCAACACCAACTCCTTCCTGGGTCCTGACCCAACCGTATCCATGGCCTGACCCAATCGCCCTGCCCTCCCTCCCTCCCTCCCACGACGGAACCCGAGAAAATTTAGCTGTTGGATTGATCAGGCTTGTCTTTCAGACCCATAAGGTCATAGGAAGAGTTGGAGGCTATTCAGCCCCTCCCCTCTGTTTAGTTAGATCATGACTGCTCTGTATTTAAACTCCTGTCTTAGTTCCATCATAGTCACCGAACAGAAATTTTAATTTTTGGCATTGTTTTTAGTAACTTCCTACCTTAAGAGCTTTTTAGGAAAGCAACTCCAGATTTTCATTACCCTATTTAAGACTCTGTTGTTACCAGCTATGAATAAAAAAAAAACTATTTCCTTTTAGTGCGGCAGCTGAACTCTATAAATGTGTCAACCATTATGTTCTGTTGTTGGTAAAATTCATTCCGTGATAGATTGTAAAACATTGCGAACATAAGAGTGCTTTCTATTTTAATTAAAATTCTGCCGACACGGCTGTTAAAGTGTGCAAGTGGAAGTGGTACGTTGATGCAGAGGCATTAAATGCATATAACCTTGCGGAAATGAGAGGAGGGGCTTCATTTTAATGCTTTTAAATTGTATTGAGTTGATTGATACGAGGTGACAATTGTTTTCGGCAATTGTTTGAGATTTTAATTTTTAATCCGTTAAAAAAGATGGTTTAGGTGCTAAGGGTGGTTGGCACAATATTGGCACCATTTTCCCTCAATTTTCTCTCCTCCCCAAGGTTTTAAGATAACTTTCTTTTTGTGTGAGAGAGGAAGACTTAGCGGTTGTGTATCGACTGCCTATTATACATCTGACCTGACTTTTATCTCTTTTGACTTCAATGCTGCTGATCCACAATCGGCAGTTTTCCCGTCGGTTCTGTGCAGAGTCTGCACATTCTCCCCGTGTCTGTGTGGGTTTCCTCCGGGTGCTCCGGTTTATCCCACAGGCCAAAGGTGTGTGAGAAGGGTGGATTGACCATGCTAAATTGCCCCTTAGTGTCCAGGGATCTACAGGTTAGATCCTGGGGACAGGACGGGGGAATGGACCTCGGTAGGGTGCTCTTTGAAAAGGTTGGTGCAGCCCTGAAGGGCCTAATGACCTCCTTCTGCACTGTAGGATCACTCTGTAAGTTTTAAGGTGCTCTTGGATAAAGATAAGAGTCGTCCTCAGGTGAAGGTGCTGTTGTGATATGATTTGCATACCTGTCTGCCATTGGGGCAGAACACCGGCTTACCATTGGCCCTGGTCGGTCATGTGCCTCTTGACCGATTGGTCGAGAGGCTGAGTTAACCGCGCCTCCTTGCCGAGGTATAAATAGTCAAACGTCCGGCGGTCGTCCATTTTATTGTAGACGACCGCAGAGCTAAAGTTCTAGTTTATTAAAGCCTAACTTTTGTAAAGCAACTCGTCTCTCGTACAATTGATGGCACATCAGGTGCTAAATTGGGGAGAAGGCTAATTACAACAATATTGGGCAGGAATTCAAGATTCTAGTTTAGGGGCGGATATTTGAGGGTAAATCAACATCTGGCATGTGGGAGGCTTTCAAATGTTAGTTGATAAGAATTCAGGACCGGCATGTTTCTGTGAGGAAGAGGAATAAGTATAGCAAGTTTTGGAACCTTGGAGAAAGAGAGGTATTGTGAGCTTAGTCTTAAAGAAAAAAGAAGCATTTGTAAAGACTAGGAGGCTGGGAATAGATGAAGCCCGTGAGGAATATAAGGAAGTAGGAAGGAACTTAGGCAAGGAGTCAGGAGGGCTAAAAGGGGTCACAAAAAGTCATTGGCATTGGACAATCCAATGGCTTTTTATACATCTATAAAGAGCAAGAGGGTAGCCAGGGAAGTGATTGGCCCACTCAAGGACAGGGAGGGAAGCTCAATGTCCGAAAGCAGCAGCTTGAATCCTGGTGGAGACAATGCCTGACTCTTCTCTCATGACCCCTCCGCATATCTCAATGCCTCAAAAGTGTGATGCCCGGCGGAGGTGAAGCATGACCACAGATTTTGAATCTGCACTGGACTCTGCAATAACTGGTTTCAAAGTTTTGTATTTACAAAATTACTTTTGTAAATAAATGTTTTCCATTAATCTTTACAAGTTTCTACAAATGTCTTACTGAAGCATTAAAACACAAAATTTAATGATGAGATAATTATAAATGAATAAAATAATTGTAGTACCCTCAATAACGACGCAAGAGAGTAGAACGGTAAAGGCTTTAATAAGCTGAGAACTAGCCTGATGCCGAGATGGGTGCTTACTGGATGCTGCCTGCAGGGCGGCCCCTTATATACGACTCCCTGGTGGGCGGAGCCGGAGGTGGAGTCCCTCAGGGTTCCAAGCCCGGTCTTAAAGGGGACATCACCTTACATGATGATAAGGGTACAGTAACACAGTAACCATTCATCACATGAATTGAAGTAAAGAAGGCAGAAACATAATAACACGGTGGCACACAAGGGACCAGTGTTCATTTCAGATCTTGGGTGACTGAGAGGGGTTTTCACGTTCTCTTCATGTCGGCATGGGTTTCCTGGAACCATGGAATAGAACCAAGAATTCCTATAGTGCAGAAGGTGGACATTCAGCCCATCAAATCTGTACCGATTTTTTGACAGAGGTCCCTACCTGAGCCCCCTCACCTGCCCTATTCCCGGAACCTAACCTGTACATTCCTTGATACAAAGGCCAATTTAACATGGCCAATCCACCCAACCTGCACATCTTTGGACTATGGGAGGGAACTGGAGCACCCGGAGGAAAACCACACCGACATGGGGAGAACGTGCAAACTCCACACAGACAGTCACCCAAGGCTGGAATTGAACCCGGGTCTATGGCGCTAGCCACTAACCACTGTACCACCGTGTCACCGTCATTTCCTCTGGGTGCTTTGGTTTCCTCCCACAGTCCAAAGATGTGGTTAAGTGGATTGGCTACGCTAAATTGCCCCTCAGTATCCAAAGGTTAGGTGGGGACACAGGGATAGGACGAGAGCGTGGCCCTGGGTAGGATGCTCTTTCAGAGTATCAGTACAGACTCGATGGGCCGAATAGCTTTCTTCTGGAGTGCAGTGATTCAATAAACATTAATCAAAAAAAATCAGATGTATAGTGACAGCAAAAAGCCCTGGGGGGCTTTTATCTTATGACTATATCTAAATTAAAACATACAAACACTTTTAAGCATGCCACATGTAAAATTATACAATAATAGTGCCGATTTAAATAGTTTCACAGGTTTAAAACAAACAACAAAAGTTCACTTATAAATAATCACCTTTGATCATAAAAAAATTAAGACTGACTTTAAAAGAACCAACACTTGTATAAAAGAAAGAACAAAATAAACTGTGAAACAATTTCTACATACCTTTAAAACATTTGTTACATTTTTTGGCTGTTGTCTTCAATGTAAAGGGTGGCACGGTGGCACAGTGGTTGGCACTGCTGCCTCACAGCGTCAGAGACCCGGGTTCGATTTCGACCTCGGGTGTCTGGAGTTTCCACATAGTTCCCGTGTTAGTGTGGGTTTCCTGCAGGTGCTCCGGTTTCCTCCCACAGTCCAAAGACATGCAGATTAGGTGGATTGGCCATGCTAAATTGCCCCTGGGTGGGGTTATGGGGATAGCGCGGGGGATTGGGCCTCAGTAGGGTTCTTATTCAGCGGATTGGTGCAGACTCGAGGGGCCGAATAGCCTGTCGGGATTCTATGAAATCTTAAAGTTTAAATGGCTGCCCTCAATGGGTATTCCCAAGCTGGCCCCGTCATCAGGGGGCAAGGCTGCACTTCTCCTGCGCTGCGCTGGAGCCTGTGCAGACCATCATGCTGGAGGACCGACGCTGCATCTAGAATAGGAAAGTTCATCACCATATCCGAGCGCAGTTAAGTGCGCATCTTTCCCTTTCGGAATCGGTGGCCTATGGCTTCCCGCCGCTAGTCAGAAATTGCGGACCACTTTCTTTTATAAGTTATTCCAGCTCTGAATGGTTTTTCAAGAGAAGAAATATCCAGAGGAACTTAACTCCAGCTTTAGCATTGATTCCTATGGGAATCCATGATTCACATTAAGTTGTTTCACTTCAAGTCATGCTTTTCAGGAATGCAGCCGCGACTTGTGAGCACTTATTGACCTCAGGGTGAGGTAGATTTATTTTCAGATGCCTCGGTTTAACTTCTCACCTTCGACAGTGCAGCACTCTTTCCAATCAGCACCTTGAGTGTCATTCTTACTTATGTGCTCAAGGTCTCAGGAGAGGGAATTAAGGCCCTGACTTTCTGACATACTAACCACAGTGAAACAACACCATCTTCCTCATGCAGTAGATGCTAATGTTGAACTGTTCACCGATGGGATTTGTACACAGCTTGTGGTTTCATTCTACTGTTGTGGAAATTAAATCCCACTTCCCTCTTTGGCATTGATTTGGGGTCAATAATCAATTGCAATCCTGTGCAATTTGTGGAATTATGATCTGCATGTGTTTTTGCCCTTCCTTGGTTGATTTAATCATTTTATTGACAAAGAAGCTCGTTTTGGATTGCCTCCTGAAATTAAACAGCCTTTTTAAAACATGGCACGGTCTGGAGCCACCTTCGGAGGCAGATGTGAATAGTTTTAACTCCCAGTTGAGAATCTTAGTGCAATCAATAAACTAAAATACCTTTATCGGATTTTACAACATTGCAATCTGAAAGGTAGTAAACCTGCCTAAAATCCTTTTATATTTGCGAGCGGACTCCTGTTTCCCGTGCATTGTGTTTTCAGGCCAGGTTGTAGGGGGCAGTTTTGACAAATGGGCAGCACGGTGGCGTAGTGGTTAGCACTGCTGCCTCACAGTGACAGGGACCTGGGTTCAATTCCAGCCTCGGGTGACTGTCTGTGTGGAGTTTGCACTTTCTCCCTGTGCCTGCGTGGGTTTCCTCCGGGTGCTCCAGTTTCCTCCCACAGTCCACAGATGTGCAGGTTAGTTAGGTAGGCCATGATAAATTATCCCTTACTGTTGAAAAGGTGAGATGAGGTTATGGGGATAAGGGTGGGTTGTGCGCCTAGGTAGATTGTTCTTTGACCTTCTCAAACTGAAATGGGCCGAATGGTCTCCTTCTGCACTGTAGTGATTCTAAACCTGTGATGTGTTGCTCGGTTAAGGGGCTGCGCTCAATTTGCAGTTGACTTCAGTATCAATAAATCCATCACACTGAACTTTTATAGGGCAGTTGGCTCCACTTCAGCAAGATGAAACCCTAGCCTTGGCGAAGTGTTCAATGTCATTTGCCTTGGTTACTGCAGTGTAAATCTTTACTTGAAGGAAGTGGCACTTATTTAAATAGCTGATGCAGCATGTCTAAAATGCCAATGTTCTCGCTACAACTCAATGGACTGACTGTTCAATGACAGCAGGTAGATCTATGCTGTTATATTCAATATCGTAGAGTTGGAATAAACTTTGGAACTTTGTTTTAAGAGTTTGAACATACTCTTTAATACTCAGGATAATTGGGATTTCTAACTCTTGGTGGACATGGCTCCTCCCACTACCAGAAGTATAAAGTGTTGCAGCCGTAAGACTGCTCTCAGTTCCTCTGGTCGCAGGCAGGCTCAGTTGTAAGACTATTAAAACCACAGTTTACTTCAAATAGTGTCTCTAGTGAATTGATGGTCACATCAATTTAATAGTCTTAGAAAACCTGAAGAAAACTACTATGGAATCATCCCTCAAACCTGATCGACTAGAACTCGACCCGCAGGCTGCAGAGGCGAAGGAAATCTTCCTACACTGGCTTTGATGTTTCAAGGCCTACCTGGCTGAATCAAGCACATCCGAGACAACAGAGGAGCAGAACCTCAGCCTACTGCACGCACGGGTGAGCCATCGTATCTCTACGCAACTCAATTGTACCACCTCATATACGGAGGCACTGGCTATGCTCGACCGATTGTATGTACGGCCGATTAACGAGGTCTACATTTTCACGACTCGCTGTCAGCGCTCCGCAGAGTCACTGGAAGACTTCCTGCATGACTTAAAAGCCCTTGCTCGGGACTGCAAATTTCAGGCTGTAACGGCCTCCCAACACATGGAACTCACTGTCCATGATGTATACGTTGCAGGGCTCAGGTCTAACTATGTGCGCCAGCGACTACTTGAAAAAGGGGCCCAGAACTTGGAGGACACTATAGAATTAGCTACGACTATGGAGGTCGCGTTCCGCAGCCTGAACTCATTCCCCGCGGACTAAACGACCCCATCTTGGCCCCCGACCAGTCACTGCCCCAGGCCTGCGCCGTGTGGCCACCCACCCACTACGGAACTCCAGCGTGCCATTTTTGTGGCCAGCCCCAACATCCACGGCAGCACTGCCCGGCCTGCAACGCGACCTGCAGCAGCTGCGGTCGCAAAGGACACTATGCCCGGGTCTGCCTGGAAAAATCTAAACTTTCTAACTTCCCCGCAGTCCAGAGCACTCGCCTCCCGAACTCAGAGGCCCACAGACCCTGTAATGCTAAAGCGTGTCTGCTGACTCCGCCCGACACATGCGACTCATGGAGGCCGCCATCTTGGCAATCCTCCCCCACGCAGCCAGCCATGTGCGAGTCATGGGGGCCGCCATCTTGGATGTCATCTTCCTCACCGCCCGCCACGTGCGATCCACGGGGCGGCCATCTTGGACGCCATCTTCTTCATCACCCGCCACATGCGATCAACGGGGGCCGCCATCTTGGCCATCGACCTCACCTCACCTCGATACTACGACCTCAGCGGACAGTCATCACGGGGCCACTCCAGCACTGCTGATCGAGCCGCCGACTACCCGCAACTCAACGCGGTCACGCTGGACCAGTCGCGTCTGAAGCACCTCCAGAGCTCGATGATGTCCATTAAAATCAACGGGTCCAGGACTCCGTACCTCTTCGACTCCGGGAGCACTGAGAGCTTCGTACATCCTGACCTGGTAAGACGCTGTTCACTCCCTATCTTCCCTGCACGGCAAACTATCTCCCTCGCCTCGGGCTCGTACTCAGTCCACATACAAGGGCGCACCGTCGCGGCCCTAACGATTCAGGGCGCCAGCTACTCTAATTTCCAGCTGTACGTACTCCCCGAACTCTGCGCCCCACTCTTACTCGGGCTCGATTCCCAATGCAACCTCAAGAGCCTCACACTCAGCTTCGGCGGACCCCTACCTCAACTCACTATCTGCAGTCTAGTGACTCTGAAAATCGATCCCCCTCCACTCTTCGCTAATCTCACGGTGAACTGCAAACCCGTAGCCACTCGCAGCAGGCGGTATAGCCTGCAGGACAGGGTATTTATTAGAACCGAAGTTCAGCTGCTCCTACGAGAGGGAGTCGTAGAGGCCAGTAACAGTAACGAACAGTAATGTAGAGGCCAGTAATGTAGAGGCCTTGCCCACTACGTCAAAGCCCGAAATCTGCCTTTCTCCACCGAGGAGGTAAAAGCCATCACCAGGGATTGCCCGATCTGCGCGGAGTGCAAACCGCACTTCTATCGACCAGACAAGACCCACCTGGTAAAGGCTTCCTTGCCCTTTGAACGCCTGAGCATCGATTTCAAAGGGCCACGTCCCTCGACCAATCGAAACATGTACTTTCTTAACGTCATCGACTAATTCTCCCGCTTCCCGTTTGCTATCACGTGCCCCGATATGACCTCCCACACAGTCATCAGAGCCCTGCACAGTGTCTTCACCCTGTTTGGTTTCCCCAGCTACGTACACAGCGACATGGGTTCGTCCTTCATGAGCGACGAGCTGCGTCAGTACCTGCTCGACAAGGGCATCGCCTCGAACAGGACTACCAGCTACAACCCCAGGGGGAACGGGCAGGTGGAGAGGGAGAACGCGACGGTCTGGAAGACAGTCCAACTGACCCTCCGGTCCAGGAATCTCCCGACCGCCCACTAGCAGGTGGTCCTCCCCGACACGCTCCATGCAATTAGGTCCTCCGATGCACCGCCACCAACCAGACCCCTCACGAACGACTATTTGTTTTCTCTAGGGACACTACCACGGGGGCTTTGCTCCCATCCTGGTTGAGGACATCAGGCCCGGTTCTCCTCCGGAAGCACATCCGGTCACACAAAACAGACCCTCTAGTGGAGAGAGTGCTACTGCTCCATTCAAACCCCCAATACACCTTCATTGAATACCCCGACGGCCGTCAGGACACCGTTTCCCTCTGGGACCTGGCGCCTGCAGAATCCACCACCACCACCACCAATGCCGAGGTACCCCTCTCACTACACCCCACCCGACCCCCCACACCCTGCGCCCCCGCGCCTATAGGTTCCCTGCCCGCGCTTGGCGCCCCCGCGCCTATAGGTTTCCTGTGCCCCTGTCGCCCGTCGCTCCGGTCAGGAATGAAGCTCGGGCCGCAACACCCCCAGAGTCCACCCTCATACCCACACTGATCGTCACCACCCAGCCACCAGAAAAGGCTGCAACGCCGGTGCTCCGCCGATTCCAAAGGACGACTCGACCACGGGACCGACTCATCTTGTAGAACCGCCATCCCCACCGGACTTAATTTTTTTACAGGGGGTGAATGTGGTGAATTCATACTGTATTGTAATTCACACTGTATTGCATTGCATTGTATTATGTCCTTGTGGGCTCTGTATGTGAGCCGTTGCAAGGCTCTGCCCAAAGGGGGAAATGAGGAGTTTGTACAGGGCTCCGCCCATGGCTCTGCCCATGGCTCCTCCCACTACCGGAAGTATAAAGTGCTGCAGCCGTAAGCCTGCTCTCAGTTGCTCTGGTCGCAGGCAGGCTCAGTTGTAAGACTATTAAAATCACAGTTTACTTCCAATCGTGTCTCTAGTGAATTGATGATCACATCAACACATCTGGCCACCTTCAGAAGAAGATTGAGAGGATAATAAGATGTACATGTGAATGGTCAGTGCTAGGTGCATGTTCCAGAGGAGTAGCAAGACTCCATGATAACGTGTTCGGTATCAGATTGCCATCTTACCACTGGAGACAAAATAAAAGGATTCTGGTTTGGACACTTTGAAGTGTTTGGTGAGTTACTTCATAAAGTACAAGGGACTAAACACAACAGTTAGTACTGTTGCTTCACAGCGCCAGGGTCCTGGGTTTGATTCCTGGCTTCTGTCGCTGTCTGTGTTAGGTCTGCACAATCGCCCCCTGTCTGTGTGGGTTTCCTCCAGGCATTCCGGTTTCCTCCCACAAGTGCCAAAAGATGTGCTTCGGTGAATTGAACATTCTGAATTCTTCCTCAGTGTCCCCAAACAGGCTCCGGAATGTGGCGACTACGGGATTTTCACAGTAACTTCATTGCAGTGTTAATGTAAGCCTGCTTGTGACAATAAAGATAATTATTATTATGATTATCAGTTCTGGAGAGCAAGTATTACTCTGTGCCATTGGGATGTAGGATGGATTGAGAGCTAAGTGTTTATCCTTTCTTGCTGTTTAATTGGGAATAGAGATAGTAATTAAGGATATTATATTTACTATGTTGAGTAGTATTGTTTAAGGTGTAATTGTAAGCTGTTTTCGGAGTGCTGTTAACGACTTTAATAAAAAAGTTTTATTTTAAAATAACAAACCCCTATTTATTTGTGTAACTACTCCTGGAGCAAAGTATTCTTTCCACACAGTTTCACAAAATAAAATATTGGGGTTTCAGTTCAGGGCTCTAGCCACTGTTGGGGTCTGATCTGGGATTATAGTAAAGAGCATCATCAATGTCCTCTTCTCTGACCTTTATTCAAGTTACCAGGCTTCAGCAGGAATAGCAAATGCATTGCTGATTAATGCTATGGCTGCACAAAACTTTGCTGAGTGCAAGGTGTCAACAGACTTTAGCCTCTCATGTCCAGCAGATTACACAATATCATATATCCTACAAACGATATTTCTACTCTATCATTGTGCACATTGGGGTGGCACAATGGTTAGCACTGCTGCCTCACAGTGCCAGGGACCCGGGTTTATTTCCGGTCTTGGGTGACTGTGAAGTTTGCACTTTCTCGCAGTGTCTGCGTGGGTTTCCTCCGGGTGCTCCGCTTTCTTCCACAGTTCAAAGATGTACAGGTGTGATAGTTTGGCCATGATCAATGCCCCCGTATTGTCCAAAGATGTGAAGGTTAGGTTACAGAGATGGGGTGGAGGGGCGGAGGGAGTGGGCCTGGTTAGAGTGCTCTTTCGGAGAGTCGGTGCAAGTTGAATGGGCTGAATGGCCTCCATCTGCACCCGGAGGAAATCCACGCAGACGCAGGGAGAACGTGCAAACTCCACACAGACAGTGACCCAAGCCGGGAATCAAACCTGGGACCCTGGAGCGACAGTGCTAACCACTGTGCTACCATGCCGCCCGGATTAGTTTACAGAAGACCGCAACCGTCAATTTTAAACGGGCAAAAGCAAAGCATTTCATGTTCGTGAAGACAGCACGCAGGCATGAAGGAGACAGAAACAGCAGGTTGGTCACTTTTAATGTTGATACAAAGAGCTGGATTTTCCTTCCCGAGTCAGGAGCAGAGTCTGGAAAACTCCCAACTTTGCAAACCCAGCTTGGGTGACAGGCGGAAGTGAAGGGAAGATGTGTTTGGTGGTGGCATCGTGCTGGAGTTGGTGGAACTGGAAGAGGATGATTCTTTAAATGTGGAGGCTGGTGGGGTGAAAAGTGAGGACAAGGGGGACCTGATCCTGGTTCTGGGTGGGAGGAGAAGGGGTGAGAGCTGAGGTGCGGGAGATGGGTCGGACACGGTTGAGAGCCCTGTCAAACACAGTAGGTTAAGGAAGAATGAAGACATGTCAGCAGCACCGTTTTGGAAAGTGGCATCGTGGGAACAGATGCGACAGAGGCGAAGGAACTGGGAAAATGGGATGGAGTCTTTACCGGATGTGGGTTGTGAAGAGCTGTGGTTGAGATAACTTTGGGAGGACTTGTAATGAATATTAGTGGACAGTCTATCCCCAGAAATGGAGATAGAGAGGTCAAGGAAGGGAAGGAAGTGCCAGAGATGGGCCATGTGAATGTAATAGAGGGGTGAAAGTTGGAAGTAAAATGAATACATTTTTCCAGGTCCAGACGGGAACATGAAGTGGCACCGATATATGTGATGGGGCCAGAGTATGACTGGTACAAGGAATATTCCACATACCCCACAAAGAGACAGGCAAAACTGGGACCCATGTGAGTACCCGTAGCCACACCTTTGGTTCGGAGGAAATGATACAGGTTAAAGGGGAAATTGTTCAGTGAGAGGAGAAGTTCAGTCAGACGGAGGAGAGTGGTGGAGGACGGGCATTGTTCAGGCCTCTGTTAGAGGAAGAAGCCCACAGGCCATCCTGGTGGGGAATGGAGGTATAGAGGGATTGGACATCCATGGTGAAGAGGAGGTTAGGGCCCGGGAAATGGAAACTTTTATGCTGTAAGGCATCGGAGGAATCGCAGGTACAGGTTTGGAAGGGACTGAACAAGAGGAGAGAGTATGGAGATCGGAAGAAATGAGTTTAGTGGGTCAGGCACAGGCTGACATGATGGGCCTACCAGGACAGTCCTGTTGTGGATTTTGGGGAGGAGGTCGCAGCAGGTTTTTCGGGATTGGGAGATCATGAGGTTGGAAACTAGAGGGAAGATCTCTGGAGGTGATTAGATAAGACCATAAGACCATAAGACATAGGAGCGGAAGTAAGGCCATTCGGCCCATCGAGTCCACTCCACCATTCAATCATGGTTGATTTCAACTCCATTTACCCGCTCTCTCCCCATAGCCCTTAATTCCTCGAGAAATCAAGAATTTATCAATTTCTGTCTTAAAGACACTCAATGTCCCGGCCTCCACCGCCCTCTGTGGCAATGAATTCCACAGACCTACCACTCTCTGGCTGAAGAAATTTCTCCTCATCTCTGTTCTAAAGTGACTCCCTTTTATTCTAAGGCTGTGCCCCCGCGTCCTAGTCTCCCCTGCTAATGGAAACAACTTCCCTACGTCCATCCTATCCAAGCCATTCATTATCTTGTAAGTTTCTATTAGGTCTCCCCTCAACCTCCTAAACTCCAATGAATATAATCCCACGATCCTCAGACGTTCATCGTATGTTAGGCCTACCATTCCTGGGATCATCCGTGTGAATCTCCGCTGGACCCGCTCCAGTGCCAGTATGTCCTTCCTGAGGTGTGGGGCCCAAAATTGCTCACAGTATTCTAAATGGGGCCTAACTAGTGCTTTATAAAGCCTCAGAAGTACATCCCTGCTTTTATATTCCAAGCCTCTTGAGATAAATGACAACATTACATTTGCTTTCTTAATTACGGACTCAACCTGCCATTTTACCTTTAGAGAATCAGTGAGATCATATCATAGAATTTACAGTGCAGAAGGAGGCCCATCGAGTCCATCGAGTCTTGGAAAGAGCACCCTACCCAAGGTCAACACCTCCACCCTATCCCCATAACCCAGTAACCCCACCCAACACTAAGGGCAATTTTGGACACTAAGGGCAATTTATCATGGCCAATCCACCTAACCTGCACATCTTTGGACCGTGGGAGGTAACCGGAGCACCCGGAGGAAACCCACGCACACACGGGGAGGATGTGCAGACTCCGCACAGACAGTGACCCAAGCCAGAATCAAACCTGATGAAGATGGCGATATCTTTACACTATGATATTCTGTATTGATTCAGGTTACTCCAGTGCCTCATGGGGTGACTGATACACATCACATTTGGTAGGACCCTTTGCCTTTCCGCCTATCCTCTTTCCATCCATCCATCCCTCAGGGTATGACCATGCAACTGAGCCTTCACCTACACCCTCTCAGATGCAATGGTGAGACACTGTGACTCAGAGCGAACAGGCCAGGAAGATAGTTAGTGGCCAGGAGAACAGTATGTCATCTCGGACTGCCAGCAACAAAATCCAGGCTACCCTGCATTCATCCAGCCCCATAACCTCCCCCACAACCTCCCCACAACATCAGTCACTGAGCATGGTTCATGTACGTAAGCAGGCAAATGTGTGTGAGATCATTGGAAACTGGGTGCCTTCTGAGCTCCATCTTTGTACATTGCTCGTGCCAGAATGTTTCACCGAAGAGAGAGTGGAGAAGGAGTGAGAGGACTTGCGCCCGGCTTCAGTGCCCAGAACCTTGCCATTCTGGTGGAGGAGGTCCAGGCACAGCACGCAATATACATCCACTTGGCCACCAGGACCTTTCCAGAGCAGCCAAGAGGACTTGGCAGGAGGTATCAGTGCAGCAGATGACCATCGAGGAACATGGCTCCAATTGATTGTAGTTCTAATATCATAGATTTTAAGGACAATTATTTCAAAGGGGTATCTTTACTTTCAAACCTTGAAATTGGGTTTAAAAGCCTGCTTTAAATGGAGGTATGGGCAGAGACCTTGGCACCTTTCTGTGTTTGGCCAAACTCCTGTCAGACTCTAGGGGCAGGATTCTCCGGCCCCCCGCCGGGTTGGAGAATCGCCGGGGGCCGGTGTCAATCTCGCCCCCGCCGTGTTCCGAGTTCTCCGCCACCAGAGATTTGGAGGGAATCGCGCCGCGCCTGTTGGCGGGCCCCCCGGCAATTCTCCGGCCCGCAATGGGCCAAAGTCCCGCCGCTGTCAAGCCTCTCCCGCCGGCGGGAGCCAAAACACCTACCTGACCGGCGGGACTGGCGGCACGGGTGGGCTATGGGGTCCTGTGAGGGGCGCGGAGTGATCTGGCCCCGGGGGGTGCTAAATCAGGGTGGCCTGGCCCGCGATCGGGGCCCACCGATCGGCCGGCGGGCCTGTGCCGTGGGGGCTCTCCCCTCCCCTCCCCAGCGCATGCGCCGGTATGACGTCAGCAGCCGCTGACGCTCCGGCGCATGCGCGGACTTACGCCGGCCAGCAAAGTCCTTTTGGCCCCGGCTGGCGTGGCACCAAAGGCTGTCCACGCCAGCCGGTGGAGCGCCAACCACTGCGGCGCGGGCCTAGCCCCTCAATGTGAGGGCTTGGCCCCGAAAGGTGTGAGACTTCCCCACCTTTGGAGTGGCCCGACGCCGGAGTGGCTCACACCACTCCATCACACCGGGACCCCCCGCCCCGCCGGGTAGGGGAGAATCCTGACCCAGAACTGATCACAGAGTCATTAAAATGAAAGACTCCTCCAGGGCTGTTGACTGAATCTTCTCAAGGTGTGAAACTGTTTAGCTAGCTTCTGACAGAAAAGGAGGCAGGAAGAGATTTCAAGAGATCTCAACTTCACTCATTTTTTTGCTTGGTGGAACAATGGCTCATTTGTGATTAACATAGCCGCCATTTTGCTTTTGTTATGGTGAAGAGAAGTTGTGAGAGAGAAGTTACCCATGCTGAGCAGTCAGATCTGCAGACCTCACAGACCGGCTTCTAAAAGAACAGCAGATGTGTCAGGCTGAGAGTTTGGATATGTTTTAAGCCGGTCTATCAGTGTCAGGTCGATTTTACGGAATCACTGCTGCTTCCCGCCTCCGGGCACTTACACAATTCCGATGTTAGTTTTGAAAAGCCTGCTCGGAAACTGGGCTTCTTCTAGCAGTCGGGTGCCATTGAAGAATCGTGTCCCTTCAATAAGGAGGTTCCTCCAAGTAGGCCTCTTCTGAGCAAGGGTCTCCTGGGTGTTGGTGTCGATGTTGCATTTCTTGCCAATGTAGTGATTTCTTTGTAGCCATTCTCCTAACACCAGCTGATTTCTCTGTGATTATGAATCCTTAAAGCACTGGGCCTCCAAATTCACCACTGCTGCAGCCACTCTGCTTACTGCATGCAGGAATAATGAATCATAGAATTTACAGTGCAGCAGGAGGCCATTCGGCCCATCGAATCGGCACCTGCCCTTGGCAAGAGCACTTTACTTTAATAGTAATCTTTATTATTATCACAAGTAGGCTTACATTAACACTGCTATGACATTTCTGTGAAAATCCCCTAGTTGCCACATTACGGCACCTGTTCGGGTACACATATGGAAAATTCAGAATGTCCAATTCACCCAACAAGCACTCTTTTGGAGCTTGTGGAAGGAAACCGGAGCACCCGGAGGAAACCCACACAGACACGGGGAAAACGTGCAGACTCTGCCCAGACAGTGACCCAAGCGGGAAAAGTGGGACACTGGTGTTGTGAAGCAGCAGTGCTAACCACTGTGCTAACATGAGCCCACACTTCCACCCTACCCCCATAACCCAACCTAACCTTTAGTACACTAAGGGACAATTAAGCATGGCCAATCCACCTAATCTGCACATCTTTTTTTAAATATAAATTTGGAGTACCCAATTCATTTTTTTATACACCGGGAACATGTGCAAACTCCACACGGACAGTGACCCGGAGCCGGGATTGAACCTGGGATCTCGGCGCCGTGAGGCAGCAATGCTAACCACGTGCTGCCCTTAACCTGCACAGCTTTGGACTGTGAGAGTCCAAAGAGCACGCGGAGGAAACCCACGCACGGTTGGGCGGCACGGTAGCACAGTGGGTCGCACTGTTGCTTCACAGCTCCAGGGTCCCAGGTTCGATTCCTGTCTTGGGACACTGTTTTTGCGGAGTCTGCACATTCTCCTCATGTCGATGTGGGTTTCCTCCTGGTGCCACTGTGCCGCCCACACTGTGCCACGGTGCAGTCCTAATTAATGTCAAAACCAACATTTGTCCAGCACCTTTCACCATCGTCCAAATCATTTCACAGCCAATTAAGCACTGTCGGGTTATAGCCACCGGTACAATGTAGATATTGTTGTCAAATGGCAGCTTAGGGTCAAGGGGCAGACTGGACTACTCTGGCTCCTAATACATATGTTTGTAAGTCATGCTTTGATGGATGAAAGAACTGCGCTGGATGGTCGTTGTCATCCATAATTATCTTGCAAGAGTTTGGAGCCTTCTCGGGCTACAAACTCAACATGAGCAAAAGTGAGATCTTCCCAGTACACCCGCAAGGGGGGGCAGCACTAAAGGGGCTGCCGTTCAAACAAGCCCGACATAAATTCCGCTACCTGGGGATCCAAATAGCCCATGACTGGAAAGGGATCCACAAATGGAACCTCACCAGCCTGACGGAGGAAGTTAAAAAGGACCTGCAAAGATGGAACACACTCCCGCTCTCCCTCGCGGGGAGAGTTCAGACGATCAAAATGAACGTACTGCCCAGGTTCCTCTTCCTGTTTAGATCCATTCCGATCTACATCCCCAAGGCCTTTTTCAAAGCGCTGGACAAACTCATCATGGCGTTCGTATGGGGGGGTAAAAATGCTAGGATCCCAAAGAAGGTCTTACAAAAAACAAAAACCAGGGGAGGGCTAGCCCTCCCGAATCTACAATTCTACCACTGGGCAGCAACAGCCGAGCGAGTAAGGGGATGGATCCAGGAGCCAGAAGCCGAGTGGGTACGTGCAGAGGAGGCCTCCTGCATGGGAACCTCCCTCCGGGCCCTCGCCACGGCAGCACTCCCATCCCCACCCAAAAAACACTCCAGCAGCCCAGTGGTGACAGCCACCCTCCAATCCTGGAACCAACTGCGGCAGCAACTTGGCCTGACCAAAATGTCGAACAGGGCTCCCATCTGCAACAACCATAGGTTCGCGCCAGCACTGACTGACGCCACCTTCAAAAGGTGGAGGCAGGACGGGGGGACACTGACAGTCAGGGACCTATACACGGACGACAGGATCGCAACACTGGACGAACTGACAGAGAAATTTCAGCTAGCTGGGGGGAACGAGCTACGGTACCTGCAGCTCAAAAACTTCCTACGAAAGGAGACAAGGACGTACCCACAACCGCCACGACAGACACTACTGGAAGACCTACTGGACGCAAGTATCCTGGAGAAAGGGAACTGTAGTGACATGTATGACCGACTGGTAGATAGGGACGACACCGTACTGGACGCAACAAGAAGGAAATGGGAGGACGACCTGGGGATGGAGATAGGGTGGGGACTCTGGAGCGAAGCACTGCATAGGGTCAACTCCACCTCCACGTGCGCAAGGCTCAGCCTGACGCAACTAAAAGTGGTACATAGAGCCCACTTAACAAGAACCCGTATGAGTAGGTTCTTCCCGGAGGTGGAAGACAGATGTGAACGGTGCCAAAGAGGCCCGGCCAACCACGCCCACATGTTCTGGTCTTGCCCCAGACTCGTGGAGTACTGGACAGCCTTCTTCGAGGTTATGTCCAAAGTGGTGGGAGTGAGGGTGGAGCCATGCCCGATAGTGGCGGTCTTCGGGGTTTCAGAACAGCCAGATCTATTCCTGGGGAGGAGGGCGGACGCCCTTGCCTTTGCCTCCCTGATCGCCCGCCGTAGAATCCTGTTTGGCTGGCGGTCAGCAGCACCGCCCAGAGCTGCGGACTGGCTGTCCGACCTCTCGGAATCTCTCCAAATGGAGAAAATCAAATTTGCCATCCGAGGGTCGGACGACGGCTTCCACAGAACGTGGGAGCCATTCATGCAACTGTTCCGGGACCTATTTGTGGCCAATGTACAAGAGGAAGAATAGTCGGGGGAAGGTAGCGGGAGGGGGGGGGGGGCTACAGGTTCGGTACGGGGGTTCGATGGCTAGCTAAGGCCCAAAACCAAACTAAATAAACATGTTGAGGGGGGGGGGGCGCAGTTACTACTACGAAGATGCTTACCTGTAAATATGTATGTTAATTTTTGCGTGTTTGTTTTTTTTTCTCTCTCCTAACAATTTGTAATTTGTTCAATATAAAATATGAAAACTGAATAAAAACATTTATAAAAAAAAATAATTATCTTGCAAACAGAGGGTGGAATTCTGGGTGGAGTTTGTTCTTTTTGTTGCCAATGGAAGTTTACTGTGAGCCGAATTTATGGGGCAAAATTGCCTGGGCAGAAATGTGTAACGTGCCCATGGTGAAGGAGTAATCTGTTTTACTCTGCTCATGATTCTCACGAGTCTTTTCCGTTGACCTCAATCTTGTCCTTTTGTCTATTTCCCTATTATCCCGCTCGTCCTTTCTTGAGGTCTTGAAATATTGGAGAGAGTTGCGTTGCACAGTAGATTTTGAAAATATATTATAATAAGAAGCAGAAATCAGCAGAATCTTCAGAATTGCTGACCATTTAACAAATTCAATTGTGAATCATTCAATCGTTTTTCTATGACCTCTTAAAAGTTCTGTTGCACAGAAACACCTGAGAATCCAGCAGCAGGAGAATCACCAACATTCCTGACCCTGGCCGCCGCAGAATCCTCAGGAAAAACTCTGAGAGACATCATCAAAGAGGGTTCTCGGCCAAGGGAGATATAATAATAATCTGTATTAGTCTCAGAAGTAGGCTTACATTAACACTGCACTGAAGTTACTTTGAAAATCCTATCTAGTAATCAACTGCTGTTCTGCTGAAAAGAATGTAGGATGTCTTCAAGTGTCGTAACCACAGATCTAGTGAGGAACAAAAAACCTTCTCTCTCTCCCAAAACCTGCTGTGTCCACCTGAAAAGACAAACACTGGCAAATCGACGACAGAAGTCATTGCAGCTGCTAAACATAATTCTTCAACTTCAAAGCTTCCCTCTAAGATAACTAACATTTCAGGTGTAAGTTAAGGATTACAACAATATCTGAAAGGACTGCATTGAGTTTCATCTTCTAAAATCTCTGCCTTTATTCTACGTATGTACTCAGTTCATAACTTAAAAGTAACGTACAGCAATAGTTTTGTAAGAAACAAACCATGATCTTGTTTTAGACCAACAATTTACTGCTGGTTATGTTTCAGGTGAATCACTCACAAGTTAAAAGGGGGCTACATTTAAACACACACAAATTCTGAGCTTACCGATAGCACTCCTGATTATAGAATTTACAGTGCAGAAGGAGGCCATTCGGCCCATCGAGTCTGCACCGGCTCCTGGAAAGAGCACCCTACCCAAGGTTAACACCTCCACCCTATCCCCATAACCCAGTAACCCCACCCACACTAAGGGCAATTTTGGACACTAAGGGCAATTTATCATGTCCAATCCACCTAACTTGCACATCTTTGGACTGTGGGAGGAAACCGGAGCACCCGGAGGAAACCCACGCACACACGGGGAGGATGTGCAGACTCCGCACAGACAGTGACCCAAGCCGGAATCGAACCTGGGAGCCTGGAGCTGTGAAGCGATTGTGCTATCCAAAATGCTACCGTGCTGATCTGTCGGATAGGATACCTGGGCTCTCCAATTGGGTTCCTGAGCTCCTCTTAGGGTATCACAGGCACAGTGGTTAGCACTACAGCCTCACAGCCCCAGGGACCCGGGTTCGATTCTGGACTTGGGTGACTGTGCGGAGTTTGCACTTTCTCCCCGTGTCTACGTGGATTTCCTCCGGGTGCTGCGGTTTCCTCCCACAGTCCAAAGATGTGCAGGTTAGGTGGATTGGCCATGTTAAATTGCCCCTTAGTGTCCAAAACGTTAGATTGGGTTATAGGGACGTGGGCCTATATAAGATGTTCTTTGACAAGGTCGGTGCAAACTTGCTGGCCAGAATGGCCTCCTTCTGCACTGTAGTGTTCCTATGATTTTATGATCCTATGATCTGAGCTCTCCAACAGGTTACATGACCTATCCAATAGGGATCTAGAACATAGAACATAGAACATTACAGCGCAGTACAGGCCCTTCGGCACTCGATGTTGCGCCGACCTCTGAAACCACTCTAAAGCCCATCTACATTATTTCCTTATCATCCATATGCCTATCCAATGACCATTTGAATGCGTTTAGTGTTGGCGAGTCCACTACTGTTGCAGGCAGGGCATTCCACCCCCTTACTACTCTCTGAGTAAAGAACCTACCTCTGACATCTGTCTTATATCTATCCCCCCTCAATTTAAAGCTACGTCCCCTCATGCTACCCATCGCCATCCGAGGAAAAAGGCTCTCACTGTCCACCCTATCTAATCCTCTGATCATCTTGTATGCCTCAATTAAGTCACCTCTTAACCTTCTTCTCTCTAACGAAAACAGCCTTAAGTCCCTCAGCCTTCCCTCATAAGATCTTCCCTCCATACCAGGCAACATTCTGGTAGATCTCCACTGCACCCTTTCCAATGCTTCCATATCCTTCCTATAATGCAGCGACCAGAATTGCACGCAATACTCCAAATGCGGCTGCACCAGAGTTTTGTACAGCTGCAACATGACCTCATGGCTCCGAAACTCAATCCCTCTACCAATAAAAGCTAACACACCTGGGTACGCCTCCTTAACAACCCTCTCAACCTGGGTGGCAACTTTCAGGGATCTATGTACATGGACACCGAGATCTCTCTGCTCATCCACACTATCAAGAATCTTCCCATCTTCCCATCTGGAGCTGCAGTAGATTTCTTCCTTTTTTCACACAGTGTGAATCCCAGCCTTGTATTTCCAATAGAAATATTGCCCGATGGAAATTGCTTCTAACTGAAGGAGCTGCACTTGATTTGATTTTGATTTGATTTTGATTTATTGTCCCATGTACCGAAGTACAGTGAAAAGTATTTTTCTGCGGCCAAGGGAACGTACACAGTACGTACATAGTAGACATAAAAAGAGTAATTGATAGATTACATTGACAAATGGTACATCGACAAAGAGTGATTGGTTATAGTGTGGAACAAAGGGCCAAACAAAGCAAATACATGAGCAAGAGCAGATTAGGGCACCGTGAATAGTGTTCTAACAGGAAACAGATCAGTCTGATGGGCAGTTGTTGAGGAGTCTAGTAGCTGTGGGGAAGAAGCTGTTCCTATGTCTGGATGTGCGGGTCTTCAGACTTCTGTATCTTCTGCCTGATGGAAGGGTCTGGAAGAAGGCAATGCCTGGGTGGGCGGGGTCCCTGACAATACTGTCTGCCTTCCTGAGGCAGCGGGAGGTGTAGACAGAATCAATGTGGGGGTGGCAGCTTGTGTGATGCATTGGGCTGTGTTCACACTCTGCAGTTTCTTGCGATCTTGGGCTGAACAGTAGTCATACCAATCTGTGATGCTCTCTATGGCACATCTGTAGAGGTTTGTGAGAGTCAATGAAGACATGCCAAATTTGTTTAGCATCCATGGACAGCACGGTAGCATTGTGGATAGCATAATTGCTTCACAGCTCCAGGGTCCCAGGTTCGATTCCGGCTTGGGTCACTGTCTGTGCGGAGTCTGCACATTCTCCCCGTGTATGCGTGGGTTTCTTCCGGGTGCTCCGGTTTCCTCCCACAGTCCAAAGATGTGCAGGTTAGGTGGATTGGCCATGATAAATTGCCCTTAGTGTCCAAAATTGCCCTTAGTGTTGGGTGGGGTTACTGGGTTTTGGGGATAGGGTGGAGGTGTTGACCTTGGGTAGGGTGCTCTTTCCAGGAGCCGGTGCAGACTCGATGGGCCGAATGGCCTCCTTCTGCACTGTAAATTCTATGCGATGGCTGGTTTAGCACAGTGGGCTAAACAACTGGCTTGTAGTTCAGAACAAAGCCATCATCGCGGGTGCAATTCCTGTACCAGCCTCCCTGAACAGGCGCCGGAATGTGGCAATGAGGGGCTTTTCACAGTAACTTCATTGAAACCTACTTGTGACAATAAGTGATTATTATTAGGAAGTAGTGACGTTTTTGGGCTTTCTTGACTGTTGCATCAATGTCAGTGGACCAGGACAGACCCCCAGGAACTTGAAGCTATCGACCATCTCCACTTTGGAACCATTGATGCAGACAGGAGTGTGTGTCGTGCTACGCATCCTGAAGTCGATGATCAGTTCCTTGGTCTTTCCAACATGTTAAGAGAGGTTTTCGCTCCACCATGCAACCAAGTGATCTATCTCCCTTCTGTAGACTGATTTGTCGGTGCTTGCACTTGTGCTGTTGTCTCCATGAGCTACGCAGGTCCAAAATACGACCTGCCTGCCCCCATTTCCCCCACCCATCCCCCAACCCCGTAGCGAAATTTGTGGGTGCTGGCTTCGGAGGATTGATATCTGCAATCGATTCTCTGACACCATTTTGGCTAAACTGCATGGCCCTTCTGTCATCGTGAAAACTCAGGCCAGGAGGTAATGTTAAAGCCAGCAGAGTGTTAGCATTCATGGTTGATCCAATAGATTAACGTCTACAGAGCAAATATCGAGGTTCTAATTCACTGAACAGGCATCAATTCTTTTTTTTTTAGAAAATATTTTATTGAAGCATTTGTAATTTTCACAATTTAACATATTGACATTTCTAAAACAACTGCGTGGGTCGACGCACAAAATACCCCCTAAAATTACAACAAACAATAAACCACATACCCCACTTCGCCTGCCCTATCCCCAATTACCCGTATACTAAATTATCTGTTCTTATTTAACATTACCATGCCTCCTATTTCCTCCCCCTCCTTTTTCCCTTTCCCCCCTTACTGCTGGCATTCAGTTTTTGTTATTTTGTTAAAGAAATCGATGGACGGCCACCAACTCCGGGCGAATCCCTCTATTGATCCTCTTGGAGCAAACTTGATTTTCTCCAGACTGAGAAACTCTACGGTATCGCTGATCCACACTCCTGATTTTGGGGGTTGCCGAGTCCCTCCACCTCAGCAAGATCTGTCGCCGGGCCACCAGGGAAGAGACGGCCAGGATATCACCCTCCCTCTCCCCCCCCCCCCCCCCCCCCCCCCCCGCTTTGCCCTTGGATCTTCCGACACCCCAAATATTGCTAATTCTGGACTCGGAGATACCCTACCTTCCAGGACTTCCGACAAAACATCTGCAAATCCCTGCCAGAATTCCCTCAGTTTCGGACATGCCCAAAACATATGAACATGGTTGGCCGGGCTACCCACACTACCATTGTCCTTCACCTTCTCGAAGAACCTACTCATCCGAGCTACCGTCATGTGGGCCCTGTGGACTACATTGAACTGAATTATGCTGAGTCCAGCACAGGACGAGGATGCATTTACCCTTTTCAAGGCTTTTTCCCACAGTTCAGTTTCCAGCTCCACTCCTAGCTCCTCCTCCCACTTCCTCTACACCTCTCTGATAAGGGCCCCTTCCCACCCTAACAATTCCCTGTATATGTCCGAAACCTCCCCACCTGCAACCCTTGTTTTTGACAGCACTTTATCCTGTAGTCCCTTCAGGAGGAGGTGAGGAAAGTTTGGGACCTGTCTCTGTACAAAGTCCCACACTTATCATAGCATTTACAGTGCAGAAGGAGGCCATTCGGCCCATCGAGTCTGCACCGGCTCTTGGAAAGAGCACACTACCCAAGGTCAACACCTCCCCCTATCCCAATAACCCAGTAACCCCACCCAACACTAAGGGCAATTTTGGACACTAAGGGCAATTTATCATGGCCAATCCACCTAACCTGCCCATCTTTGGACTGTGGGAGGAAACCGGAGCACCCGGAGGAAACCCACGCACACAGGGGGAGGATGTGCAGACTCCGCACAGACAGTGACCGAAGCCGGAATCGAACCTGGGATCCTGGAGCTGTGAAGCCATTGTGCTATCCACAATGCTACCGTGCTGCCCCTAAAGGCACCGAAACCCATTCACACCCGGAACAGGCATCAATTCTAATACAGTCACTAATAATTCATCAAGGAATTCAGGAGAGAGACTTCTTTAACTGGAAGTGTGGTGGAGTCCACTGGCACCTGAACTAATTGAGACAGAAGTTTAGATATATTTAAGGGCGGGCCCTCGCCCCACAGAACGCTAACTTTCCAAAATAACAATGTGCTTACACATCTTGGAATTTGCAAATTTCTAGTTTTTATAATGTTTTGAGATGCATAGTCCACCGTTTGTCTGTATGCAAAAATTCACTGCAGGGTTGATGAACAAGTAGGGTCATACATGGGAAACATGTTACCTTGGTGTTGACGTTTTTTCAAAAAGAATATCCCTTTTGTTAAATAAAGCATCAATTTCAATGCGAGTGTTTTTGTTTCCGCATTAATCTCGCTAGCCTGGAATCTTCGAGGCAGCCTCCTCCATTTGCCATCTCCTCGTGCTGCTAAGGCCTGATTCAGTGCCTCGCTGTTGCTGGCTGGTCTGCCCTCAGCCCTGGCTGAGTCGGCCCTCACCTGCTCCCCTCGCTGCTCAACGGCTGCTGACCAGTTGGCTCACTTGGCTCGTGGCTTTCGCCTGGCGCCACGCCTCGCTGTTGCTGCCTGCCCTGCCCTCAGCCGGATTTGAGAAACCTGCTGGCTGCACCTCTTCTTGCAAAACTAAAACACAGGTGGCTGGATTCTCCGCTGTCGGGATCCTCCGTACTGCCGGCAGCCCAGGGATTTCCCGACGGCGTGGGCCTGCCCACAATGGGAAACCCCATTGACCTGCTGGTAAGCCGGAGAATTCTGCCCAGGATCTTCGGCCTCTCTAACTCCTCGCCTTGTCGCACCCTCGCACTCGCACCTCAACTTTCGGACCAGTCTGTTTTCCCGCGCTAAGGGGTCTCGAACAATCAGGGTCTGATGTTGCTCTGTATTGCACGCTGATAGGTTCATTTGCAATTGTTGAGCTTGTTGAGCCCATCAGCAAATGCAAAGATATCAGGCGCCCATAGAGAATGGACAGCGCGAGGCTCCCCCATTTGTCGGGGCCATGAGCCTAGGCACAGTGTATTTCATTGTATATCCACCTCTGGGGCTAAGTAAACACATGAGGGAGAAAGGAATAGAAGGATATGTTGATTGGGTGAGCTGAAGTTGATTGGGAGGGGTGTCATGTGGAGCATAAACATTGGCAAATGGACTGTTTCTCTGCTGTAAATACTTTAATATTACTGATCTCCAAACTTTCAATGGGATATAAATGCATTGATGCATGTAAAAAGCAAGAAAATCCAGAAAGCACATGAGATGAGCTCTAAACATTATAAAATATTAAGCCTGCAATCTCGAGATAATCGACCGGAGGTATATAAAGGAGACAGAATTTATATTCTGTGGCACCTTTCACATCTACAGGAACTTATAATTTATGAATTATTTTTGAAGTGTAATCACCATTGCCACATTGGAAACAAAGCAGCCATTTTGCATACAGCAGAATTCCACAGACAGCAATGAGGTTAATGAAGAGATAATCTGCTTCACTGACTTGCAGAGAGAATAAATATTGCCCAGAGCACTGGAGAGCTCTGGTTTTCTCTTTTATGGCATCTTTTATGTTCACCACCAAAAAGAAGCAGGGTGTCCGGTTTAATATTGTACCCGGAAAGCAACACCCCCTGGATCTTGCATAGGAGGGGTACTTTATTTTCTTATATTTCTGTCAGCCGTGCTCAGTTGGCTCCAGCCAGCTGAGGACAAAGAAAATGAATGCTGACATTGTCGGAGGTGCCATCTTTCAGATGTGGTGCCAAACTGGGACCCCATCTGTCCAAATGATCCTGTGGTGCACTATCTTGGAGAAGAGCAGGAGTGGGGGTGGGATGTGAGGGCAGGGGGGGGGGGGGGGGGGGGGGGGGAGGGGGTGAGTTCTCCCTGGATCCTGGCCAATATATATCCCTCAATCAACCTGACAAAAAGCACCTTAACGAGATCTTATCGTATTGCTGTTTGTGGGAATGTGCTGTGCTCAAAGGGAGCTGTTGCATTTCCTGAATTAAAACATGGAACGTTCTATGGCACATTAATTTATTTGAAGAATTTTAACAAAGGAAGCAGAAGTGATGTGAGGAAAAATGTTTTTCACCCAATGAGTGATTAGGGTCTGGAAAACGTAAACGTATAATTGTGACACTAATAAAGATTATTATTGTCATTATTATTATTCGAAAGTCGCCATAGTCCCAGATGACCATCGACTGTTTTCCCCTTTGAGGGGGCGAGAGCTGACTGGTGATGATTTAACCTGAGGATCACCACATCTCAGGCGAGGGACAAGGTTGAGAAGGCAACCTTGATGACACTGACTGCCTGAGAGTGTGGTTGAGGCAGATTCAATCGAGGCCTTCAAAAGGGCTGTTGTCTGAAAAGGAAGAAAAATGTGCAGGGTTACCGGGAGAAGGCGAGAGAATGGCATTAAAGGAGAACTGGTGCAGACATGTTGGGCCGAATGGGTTTCTTTTGCACTTGAACTGTTCTGTGATTCTTTGATTCAATTCAGTTCTTCCTGTCTGCTCCAACCAAGACAGAGCTATCCTATCTAATGCTGCTTTTCAGCTATACTCTGTAACCCTGTACATTATGGCATCTCAGTGCATGCCCAAGTTTTCTTTAAAGAAAGAAAGTCATGTAGCTATATAACACTTTCCATGCCCAATGTACATCTCCATGCACTTAAAGCCAATGAAGTAATGCCATGAGGGCTTCTGCCTTTATCATCCTTTCAGGAAATGACTTCAAAGTCTTTAACATACTCTGAATGATACAATTACTCCTCAGTTTGTTCCTAATCCTTCTGCCCATAACTAATTCTTCCTGGTTATTAACTTCCCACTATTGGAAATAGAGCCTATACCTATCCATTCTATTTTCTTTCCTCATTATTTTGTACACCTCAATTAAATATCCCATCGCCTCCTCTTCTCAAAAGATAACAACGCCAGCCTAACTAAAAACATTGCTCATCGCTAAAATGCTCCACTCCCGACAACATGTTGATCAATCTCCCCTGAGACATCTTGAAGTGGGATCACATCCCTCTTGTAATGGTGCCCAGAACTTAACACAGTGAGCTAATTAGTGTTCCATTCGGTCCAGCATAACCTCCCTGCATTTACATAGAACATAGAACAGTACAGCACAGAACAGGCCATTCGGCCATCAATGTTGTGCCGAGCCATGATCACCCTACTCAAACCCACGTATCCACCCTATACCCGTAACCCAACAACCCCCCCCCCCCCCCAACCTTACTTTTATTAGGACACTACGGGCAATTTAGCATGGCCAATCCACCTAACCCGCACATCTTTGGACTGTGGGAGGAAACCGGAGCACCCGGAGGAAACCCACGCACACAGGGGGAGGACGTGCAGACTCCACACAGACAGTGACCCAGCCGGGAATCGAACCTGGGACCCTGGAGCTGTGAAGCATTTATGCTAACCATCATGCTACCCTGCTGCCCCATTTATACTTGATGATTCACCCATTAAAGAAATGCATCCCGTTTGTCTTCTTGATTATCTTATCTTGCTGTCCTGCCAACTTCAGGGATCTGAGGACACACTCCCTCTAATCGTTTCTGCCTCTCAGTTTAGTTGGGATGACTTTGTATTGTTTTCCCTTCCCAAACGCATCACCACTCACTTTTCCAGATAGGACTACATTTGCCATTTTTCAGATCATCTGACTAACCGACTGGTATCTTCCCCGCAGTCTACAGCTCTTCCTATTAACCACATGGTCAATTTTTGTATCATTTGAAAATTCTTAATCATGCCCCTACCTTTAAGACTAACTCATTGATCATGAACAGCAAAGGACTGGGTTTTGCAGAATCCCATTGGAAACAGCCTTCTCACCACAGAAACATCCACCAACCAATTTCCTTGGCTTTTTGTCACTGAGCCAATTTTGAATCAAACTTGTACATTTCAATGGATGGCATGGTGGCACAATGGTTAGCACTGCTGCCTCACAGCACCAGGGATCCTTGTTCGATTCTGACCTCGGGTGTCTGTGTGGAGTTTTCATTTTATCCCCGTGCTTGACTGGGTTTCCTGCTGGTGCCCTGGTTTCTTCCCACAGCCCAAAGATATGCAGGTTAGGAGGATTGGCCATGATAAATTGCCCCTTAGTGTCCAAATGCTGGATGGGGATACAGGGCTGGAGCAGGGAGTGGGCCCAAGTAGGATGCTCGTTTGACGGGTCAGTGCAGACTCGATGGGCCGAATGACCTCCTCCTGCACTGTAGGGATTCTATGAATTACCCCATGACTACATTTCAAATGGATATTGGCTGTAAAGTGTTGAAGTTTTCCCAATGCAAGTGAAAGGCATTCAGAATAAAGGGGTGTCAATTTAAGACTGAGATGAGGAGGAATTTCCTCTCTCAGAGGGTAGTGAGTCTTTGGAACTTCTTGCCACAGAGAGCTGTGGGGGCAGAGCCCTTGTTTATATTTAAGGCTGAGATAGATCGATTCTTGATCAGTAAGAGATCAAGGGTACGGGGAAAGGGCAGGAATGTGGACTTGAGGAATGTTGGATCGCCATGATCCTATTGAATGGCTGAGCAGACTCAAGGGGCTAAACGACCTACTCCTCTGTTCCGAATTCCTATTTCTTACGGTTTTATATATCTTTATTGAACCCTGGACCTTATGACCGTTGAGCAACAACTGACAACGTGTACGAGCACGATTTGGTGAAGCCAGAATATTTATTTGCTTCGACAGGTCAGCACAAGTGAAAGAGTCTTAAATCTCAAACCACTGAAGGATAAATTTAGAACAAATCTCTCAAAGGCTGATGGATGCTCTGAATGATTTAACAGAGGAAGCTGGTGAAGCAAATGAAGAAGAGAATCTGCGAATTGTGGGACTGCTGTTGATTTTTTACGATGAGTTCCTTGACTCCTTTGCCAGGAATGTTCCCAGAAAGACCCGCTGGTTGAGGCAAATGCTGCTCTGTGCCTGGTCCTGGTGCATGGTTACTAACCACACAGTCTTTGCAAATGGTAAAACCAGCAGAGTGCAATCAGTAACTGGAGTGAAAATTCCTCATTTTAAGCAGAAGCAAGAAGTACAATTACAAGATTCAGGAACAGTGAACCAAATAAGATTTAAACAAGGAAAGATTAACGACTTGACATGCTAACATTTTTCCTCTTCACCGTTGCTGTGTGTTCAAGCATCATATTTCAGCATTCGCACTATTTTGCTTTGACATTCTGTATATTACTTCAAGTTTCCAGCAATTCTGCATTTGATTTAAAGAATGATTTGTTTGCGAGAGCAGTATCATCAATTCAAGGCAGCTCCTTGACTCAGTAAGGGGTGACTGAGAGAAACGTGAATCTGGGATGAGATGGAGAATAATTGGAATGCAAATGATAGACTTGAGATCGCGCACAGAAGAAATGCATTTAGTTGCAGAGAACATAACAGATGTACATCCTGGAAATGGCTGGAGTAATGTGGGAACATGGAAGAAGAAAAAAAGAAACAGCAGAAATCCATTCAGCCTCTCAAGACTGTTTTGCCAGAGAGTTAGGTCATTGTTGATTTGTTCCTTAACTCCAACTATCTGCTTTGGTTCCTTCGTATCTGGAGTTAAAAAAAGGTTTTGGCGTTGAAATTTTATATTGACTTTGGGGGTCAGAGTTCATTATCCTATACAGTTATCTTCCTGAGTGAGATTGATTTGATTATACACCAATTATAGAATCGGTAGAATCCCTATAGTGTAGAAGGAGGCCATTCAGCCCATCGAGTCTGCACCGACCCTTCAAAAAAGCACCCTACCTAGTCCCATTCCCAGCAACCCCATAACCTAACCTTTAACCTTTTGACACTAAGGAGCAATTTAGCATGGCCAATCCACCTAAACTGCACATCTTTGGGCTGATTTCCAAAATAATTATAAGAGCAGCGGGGATAGAGATTCGCCATCTGGTATAATTCTACAATTATATAGTTGATGCATTATAGTTATTTAGGCTGGGATTTTTAGCTGTTTTTTGTGAGACAATATTCAGATATTGTCATATTACAGAGCAAAGCTGTCCAAGATGTAAACTGAAGTGAGTAAATATATGAAGCAGGTGCTTTGACTTCAAGGAACATTTCAGACCTGTTACATTCAGTCAATTCAACAGATTCTGGACACCTGCAACTTACTTTGCCTCATCCTGTACTGTTTCCTTTTACAGGATGTGAGCATTGCTGATTAGGCCAGTATTTGTTGCCCATTCCTAGTCGCCCTCGGTGGTGGTGAGCTGTCTTCTTGAACCGCTGAAGTTCCTGAGGTACAGGTACACCCACAGTGCTGTTAGGGAGGGAGTTCCGGCATTTTGACCAGCGACAGCAAAGGGAAGATGATATATTTCTAAGTCAGGATGGTGGACTGACTTTGAGGCAAAATTCCAGGTGATGTTCCGAGGTATCTGCTGCCCTTATCCTTCCAGCCATATTTTTGATGACCAAATTTTCAAATGAACTCATCTTGCACATACCACAGAGGAAGCAGTAGGCATTTATCCAGTAGTCTTTGCCACAGCGACCATCCCCAGGGATTCACAGATGAGAATGGTCCGCTGAGAGTAATAAGAGAACGCATAGGTAAAAGGGGAAACTTGGAGAAGCCTTTTATAGGAAGGGAGAGAGGTATCAAGACAGGAATTTCAGGAAGGCCTTCTTGAATCGGGATCATGTAACTGAAGGTTCCACCGTCTATGATACAGCAGCGGAGCTGAAGTGTAAAAGGGAAAGTTGGAGAAAGAAAGATTTATTGTGCGGGAGGAAGGATGTAGAGATGGATTGGAATGGGAGGAAATCACAGCTCAGTGGGCTGGACAGTTGGTTTGTAATGCAGAGCAAAGCCAGCAGCGCGGGTTCAATTCCCAATACCCGAACAGGCGCCGGAATGTGGCAACCAGGGCTTTTCACAGTAACTTCATACTTGTGACAATAAAAGATTATTATTATTAGATATGGGTGAAGATTTTGATTTTAATGCACTGGGGGCCGGCAAAGTTCATAGGAGGTCAATCCAGATGAGAGTCCTGGGCAAATGCACTTTGGGTGGCAACAGTTTGGGATATTTGGAGTTTGTGCATGTGAATCTTATTGGCGGCTGGTAGGTTGGGCATTGGGGAATTACAGTTTAACAGTAATAAAACAACGTGTAGGCAGTTTTAGCAGGAGTAGGAGCAAGGGAAGGCAGAGTTGGCCAATGTTAGCGAGAGAAAAGTAAGCAATCTTAATGACATTCATTGAATGTGGGGGTCCAAATCTCAGCAGGAATAATTAGTGACCTTACAGTAAAGGTTCTGGGCAAGAGTAAGCATAACTCTATCATAACTTAGAATTTCCCATTCAATTTGAAGGTGAGAGATGTAAATCTAATGATAGTGTCTTAGGGGAGAATTTAATGTTCCCCTAAGGCGGGTTCTTAAGAGGGTGACGGGAGGGTAAAATTGAATGATTGAGATTCTCCCTTAGAGGTCACCTGCGACAACTCAATTACAAGGTTGGGCGGGCAGGGTCTCGGGCAAGAAACCTTCCCTTTTCACCTATTAAGTCTGTTAAGTGGCAAAGTAGAAGTTGCGAGTAAGGTGGGAAATAGAGAATACATTTTCTCCATCTCAGGTAGGAAGGGGTGGGCACCTCCAATTGAAGGATCCTTCAGATTTAGGATACTCCCCCTCCCCCCTCTGGGACTTCCGATTCCCCCCCCCCCCCAACCAAGGTACTGAGTTCCAGGCAGAGCTCTGCAGTCCCTCTTCTGGCCACTGCTGTGCCTGGCTGGGTTGGAGAGCTGTCAACCAATTAGATTGGTCGACAGCTCTCATGGACAGGACTTCCTTCCAAGGGCAAGCTCCACCCACTACAAATCAACGCTCAAGTAAGTATTAAATGAGAAAACTAGCAAGAAATATAAAGACAGAAAGTAAAAGCTTCTGCAAGTCTATGAAAAGGGAAATAATAGCGATGTCAAGGATGAAGAGATTGACAGTATTGCAGCCAAAGTTGCCGACGATACAAAGTTGAGTAAGAATGTAAGTTGAGAGGAGGATACAAAGAATCTGCAAAGGAATATGGACATCTGAAGTTCCCGAGAATCAGCAGTAACGTGTTACATGCCGACTCTCAGGACGGCAAGCATCGAGTACTCTCCATCCTTAAAATTCTACCCGTAAACTTAAATAATGGCAATTGCAAGGTTTAAAACTAAAGTGGACTGGAAAAATAGGTGACAAGATAGAGTAGCAATAGCAGACATTTAAAACATTCGTAACTTTCACCAAAAGTATAGTCAATTGAGAAATAACAACTGTCTGAGAACAAGACGCCATCTGTGGCTAACCAAGGAAAATAAGGGTGGCATCAAATGAAAGAAAAGGTATAAAATGATGCAAAGATTATGGGTACGCCAGATGATTGGAGCATTATAGAAACCAACAAAGGGTGACTTAAGAAAGAAAGGGTATGTGAGAAAACTAGCAAGGAATATAAAAACAGAAAGTAAAAGCTTCTGCAAGTCTATAAAAAGGAAAATAATAGCGATGTCAAGGATGAAGAGATTGACAGTATTGCAGCCAAAGTTGCTGATGATACAAAGATGAGTAAGAATGTAAGTTGTGAGGAGGATACAAAGAATCTGCAAGGAATATGGACATCCGAAGTGAGTGGCCAAAAACATTGGCAGATGGAGTATAATGTGGGAAAATGTGAGACTGTCCATTTGACAAGAAGAATAGAAAAGCAGATGATTCTTCAAATTGAGAGAGACTACAGAACATTGCAGTACGGAGGGATCTGGGAATCACAAAATGGTTAGCACGCAGGTACAGGAAGTGATTAGGAAGGCAAATGGAACGTTGGCCTTCAGTGCAAGGAGGATGGAGTATAAAAGTAGGGGAGTCTTGCTACAACTGTACAGGGCATTGGTGAGACCACACTTGAGTAATTTTGTGCAGTTTTGTTCTATTTAATTAAAAAGTGAAATACTTGTGTTGGAAGCAGTTCAGAGAAGGATTATTAGGCTGATTCTCGGGATGAAGGGATTGTCATATGAGGGAAGATTCAACAGGTTGGGCCTTAACTCTGGAGTTTACAGGAATATAAGATTCTGAGGGCGCTTGATAAGCTAATTGCTGAGAGGATGTTTCACCTCGAGGGGGACTCTAAAACTAGGGTGCATAGTTTAAAAATAAGCTGCGGGATTCCCCGTTGGCGGGATCCTTCCATGCCCGCGGGTTTCCCAATGGAGTGTGGTGGCCACAAGGAAAACTCCTTTGGCCGGCTGCGGAAAAGGAGAATCCCGCTGTGGGGGCGTGCGGCGTTGGAAAACGGGGCTGGCGGGACAGAGAATCCCGCGCTAGGGGATCTCCCATTTAAGATGGAGATCATAGAATTTACAGTGCAGAAGGAGGCCATTCAGCCCATCGAGTCTGCACCGGCTCTTGGAAAGAGAGCCCTACCCAAGGTCAACAACTCCACCCTATCCCCATAACCCAGTAACCCCACCCAACACTAATGGTAATTTTGGACACTAAGGGCAATTTAGCATGGCCAATCCACCTAACCTGCACATCTTTGGACTGTGGGAGGAAACCGGAGCACCCGGAGGAAACCCACGCAGACACGGGGAGGATGTGCAGACTCCGCACAGACAGTGACCCAAGCCGGAATCGAACCTGGGACCCTGGAGCTGGGAAGCGATTGTGCTATCCACAATGCTACCGTGCTGCCCTTCAGAGGCTTACCTACACATTGTTCCATTCTGCACCTGTCTCAGCACAAAGTTTTCCAGCCATTCCCATGGGAATGGGAGATGACGAGGAATTTCTTCTCCCAGAGGGTTGTTCGTTTTTGACATAATCTTCCACAGAGAACAGTGGAGGCTGGCTGATTGAATATATTCGAGGTTGAGTTTGAGTGATTTTGATCTACGAGAGAGTCAAGGGTTATCGTAGACTGGCAGATCAATCATGGTCTTATAGAATGACAGAGGAGGCTCAAGGGGCAGAATGGCCTAGCTCTGCTCCTGTTTCTTATGATCCTAGGAGTTTAGGGTTTAACGAGGCACTTAGATTCCATAACCTATGGTTGAGCCCAAGTGACCAGCTGAGAGACAGGTGAAAGGTAATCACAAGGACAGTTTTGCCAGGGGCTAAGTAAGATGGCGCTGGCAGTCTCAAAGTTCAATCGGAGGAAATTTGGATTCAGCACAAAGGGTGATTGCAGAGGCTAGGGTGGATGATGATAAGCTGGAGCCAGGGACCATCAGCAGACAATAAACAAATCCAATCCAATAATGTCACGGATGAGTGGTATATAAAGGAACAGACCCAACATAGATTATTAGCATCCTAGAGGACCAGTCAATGTTGAAGATGTAGGGTGGGGATACTTTGGGGTAGCAAAGTTGGCTAGCCATTGACCGGCTGCGGGTGCTCCCAATCCCTCTGCTGTTCACCGGTTTTCCTGTTGTATTCTTCACTGCTGGGGAACCTATGGCACAGGGTCACTGTGGGTGGGACGGAAGATCCCACCCATGGGAATGGCTGGAAAACTTTGTGCTGAGACAGGTGTAGAATGGAACAATGTGTGGGTAAGCCTCTGAAGGGGCATATTCGAGTAGTCGTAATGGGATGGAGCGTTTAACAATCTTGTATATTACAATAATGAAGAGGAATTGCAATCTTGCATTGCAATGTGAAAGGATGCCTTTGATGGCTTTAACCAGGATAGTCTCAATACTGGTGGGAGGCAGTGTCAGACTGAAGAGATTCAGACACTTGAGGGACAAACGAGCATGGAGGGATGGTATTGATCAAATAAATGGCATTGCCAGTTGTGCCTACGGCTACAGAGATCCTAAACTCTTAAGTCCCTTCTCTTACCCTTTGTTAGATTTCTCCCCTCCTTTAAGACTCTCCTTAAAGTTACCCCTTTGTCAAAACCTTCTCCTATTATATTACTGTGTGGTCCAATATTGCCAAATGTTGTTTGGTAACACTCCTTGAGGGGCCTTGGAAGCGGTTAATATGTTAAAGATGCTATGTAAATGCAAGCTGATGTTGTAGAATAGGCAAGGGAGATTGGAAAGGGTCAGTGGTGGGGTGGAGAGTGGGCATCTTGAAGATGAAATGATGACGGCAACATTGAGGAAAATAATGAGCCTATGAGCTCTGATGCAAGGAAAGATCGTGGAATAGTCAGGAATTTGTGGACATGGAATAGAATGAGTAGGTAGAAAGAAACAAGGCTGGTGATGGAAGAGAGGCTATAAAGTATTGTGGAGCCGAGGGGAGTTGCGATGAGGAAAAACAGCAGTTGCCGTGAACAGTGGCAGATTTAGGAAATAAAAAATAACATAAATATTTTGGAGGTGGAGGTGATTAGAGTAGGAAGGTTTTGTGATTATCTTTACTCTCCAGTATGATCTTGGGAGCCTCAGATTTGGAGTGCGAGGCACAGCATTGAGATGAATGGGGTGAATGTCGCAGTAGAGTGTGGAAAGTCCACTGCAAAGGTAACAAATGCATTGTTGAAGATGTTGAGGCTCACGGGATTATACTGCCTTGGTACAGAGGTGGCCACCGGTATTTCACTTCACGAGGCAGTGAGTACTGGCCATGGGCGGGATTCTCCGACCCCAAAATCGCATCTGGCAATTGGCCGGAGAATCCACGTCGGCGACGAAATTGGGGGCAGCTCTGCTTTCGTGATGTACCGCCCCGTTCAAAACGGCGTACACGCTGTATGGATGGCCTCAGGGCGTTACCCGAACGCCGCCACAGTTGGGGGAGAGCCGATCCGTGGGCGGGGGGGGGGGGGCGTGGTCTGGGGTGGCGAGTGTGGCCAAAGGGGGGCGCCATTTGGCAGGCCTGGTCCTCGCACGGCCGGCGCCATGTTGCATGGCACGGTCGCTGCAGGCTGCCGCCATGCGCTTGCGAGGCCACGGACCCAGCAATTCTCTGGCCGTATCGGCAGCTACAGGTGGGTGCTCTATGCTGCATGCCTGCTAGCCCCCCACCAGATGGGGGATTGGTGGCTGTTTTGAGCCATTTTCTTGGTCATAAAAGACCACCGTTCCCATACCGGAGTCAGCACATAGTCTCAGAATCGGAGAATGGAGCCCCATAGATCGAGAATGATTTGGTCCACATGCAATATCTGCTGTCAATCCTGGCTAATCCTTCTTATTATTTCCCAGGAGCCTTGAGACTTTGGCCAGAATTCTCTTGACTGTTGAGTTTCTCTATTCTGGCCGGCAGCGCACCCCCCCCCCCCCCCCCCCACCACAACCCCACCCCGCGAATTTCCCGGCAGCGTTGGATGGCCTCAGTGGGAAAACCCATGAAAAGCAGCAGGAGGAGAGAATCCCACCACCAGCGAATGGCCGCTGCCGAGAAACACGTGGCTGGGGGACCGGAGAATTCAGCCCTTTTGAGCACTGTTTTGACAATCTAATCTCATATTCCATATGGATCACAAAATCAAAGGGTTGTTTTTAAGGTAAAAGCTATTTAGTTTGCATAAACGCCAGGAAAAAGTCAAATCAGTAGGGGCAGCATGGTAGCATAGATAGGGCAGCATGGTAGCATAGTGGTTAGCATCAATGCTTCACAGCTCCAGGGTCCCAGGTTCGATTCCCGGCTGGGTCACTGTCTGTGTGGAGTCTGCACGTCCTCCCCGTGTGTGCGTGGGTTTCCTCCGGGTGCTCCGGTTTCCTCCCACAGTCCAAAGATGTGCGGGGTTAGGTGGATTGGCCATGCTAAATTGCCCGTAGTGTCCTAAAAAGTAAGGTTAAGGGGGGGGGGTTGTTGGGTTACGGGTATAGGGTGGATACGTGAGTTTGAGTAGGGTGATCATTGCTCGGCACAACATCGAGGGCTGAAGGGCCTGTTCTGTGCTGTACTGTTCTAAATTCTAAATTCAGTGGTCATGCTGATTTGTAGAAGTCAGTCCAATATCAAGAATTACCTTTACTTACTAAGGAAGAAAGAGCTCGGGTTTATATAGCACCTTGTAAAACCTCATCCTGCGCTCTACAGCCAATTAAATACTATTTGAAGTGCGGTCACTCTTAACGTCGGAAGTGTGGCAACCAATTTGAACAGCAAGGCTTGAGAAAACTCATGTACTGATGGAAATCTGTGGGTTTAGGGATCTTGATTCTCCCTTTTATTAGAAGCGCAATATTTTTAAAATTAGTGCGCATGATTTAGCTCCATGATTGTGAAACGACGGTGAAAGATCATTGTCGAATGCAGACTCTTAATAATCTACAAACTGTAGAAAGTAGATGAAACTAATATGTAGACAAAAATTTATTTACACCATACAACATTTTAAATATTTTGTACACGTTTGCAGCCAAGAAAGCTATTTCTGTGCTTTCGTGCGAAATCTGCAATAATAAAGATGTGAAATATATTATTCATATAAAAGTGAGAGTATTACTTTATTGCATTGAAAGCAATGAAGAACATAGCTCCACAACCATTCATTTAAATGACAGAAAATTGTTTGCTTTTATATTATAAAGTAAAAAGTGTAGTAATGGCCAAACAGACTGTTATAAATCTTAAAAACTGCATAAATATATACATTGTGCTTCATGGTGAAGTTTTCTTCTTAAAACTAAACCAAATGAAGCTATTACGACATGTATCTTTGCTTGAGGTTTATCTATAAAGATTACCTTACAATTCATTCCACATTAACGTACAACACATGATGGTAATAATTGTACATCTTGTATCTCACTAAATAAGATAGTGAGAAATGTTAAAGACATGGACATCTTTTTTCCTGGTGCATACAGTCTCTAAATTACTCTAAAAGAGTCCAGACATAAAGACCAGGCTTCTGTAAAAGGTTTTGAAGTGCAAGAGATTTTACTTGTGACCGGCTTGAGTTTAAACTTCAGTTTGAAAATCCCCTTCCTGCACATCTAAGGGCATAGAGAGACACTTCTCCCATTCTGCTTGTCTTAATTCTAATGCCTCTTTTGCTTCTGCATCCAGTACATTCATCGGTGAGTAGTGTTGGTAGTCACCGGGGTTCTTATAAACATCCCAGTCATGCTTGCTGGGTGTCGGGTTGTCCTGTGGGAACAGGTTAATCCAGTGTTAATCCACATTGCTTGGCTGGAGATTTGATAATAATAATCATCTTTATTGTCACAAGTAGGCTTACATTAACACTGCAATGAAGGTACTGTGAAAATCCCCTAGTCGCCACGACTGTTCAGGTACACAGAGGGAGAATTCAGAATGTCCAAATTATCTTTCGGACTTTGGGAAGAAACCAAAGCGCCCGGAGGAAACCCACGCAGACACGGGGGGAACGTGCAGACTTTGCACAGACAGTGACCCAAGGCGGGAATCGAACCTGGGACCCTGGTGCTGTGAAGCCATAGTGCTAACCACTATGCCACCGTGGTTATGAAGCAAAACAACAAAAGGGGTACGCAAACACTTCAAAAGTGGTCGGGTATAAAAATGAAAAAGAAAATCAAATTATTTCTGCCGTCCTCGTTTTGAAGTCCCTCCATGGATCTTGCCTTACCCTCTAACCACGCAAAGTGCTACCACTGCAGGCCTTGATTTTAATCACTCTACCCCTGATGGACACGCCTTCAGGTGTCAAGGACCTGAGCTCTAGAATTCTCTTCGTAAACATCTCCACCTCTCTATCCCATCTCCTTTAAGACTTTAACAAGCTCCTGAAAACCAACCTCTTTGATCAAGCCTGCCCCAATAGGAAGTAGATCAAACCAACATGTAGACAAAAAATATTTACACCATACATTTAAAATGTTTTACACAAGTTTTCAGCCAAGAAACCTATTTCTGTGCAAGGTCGACAATAATATGCAATTAAAAAAAAAAAATCACATAAACATGGCACCGTTATGTGGCCCAGTATCATATTGTTCCCGGTAACGACTCTGTGAAGAACCTCAGGATGCTTTATTATGGTCAAGGAGCTATAGAAGTGAAATTTGTTGCAGTATTCAGTTTGACATCACCTGGTGGAGTGCCTGCATTTGTGGCAGGTGCTTGTCCAGAGAGGGTGAGAGTCCATTTATATAAGAGGAGCTCCGCTGACTGCAGGAATAAAGCTCTCATTTCATCAACTGTGCTAAGTAGAAACAAACCCGATTTCAGATCAACAAAAACCGAAGTCTATGAAGCTGGCGTTGTAACAAGTGACATTGGTCTTGAAGGCTAGCGTTATGGATTTGAACCATCCAGCCACCTCGACAACTGGGTGTGGAACTTGGGCTTCCCGATGAGAAATTTAAATGGGAGGGACAGGGACTGCTCTCGCCAGACTGGACGAAACGTAATGCTCGTCGAGAATCCGCTCATTCAGTGGGATAGAATGGTGCAGCCTCTGAATGTTCTTTTAAGTTTGAGCACAGGACAGGCTTCACCTTGATCAACCCAAGCTAAAATAAGGTGCTGGTCACAAAGGACACTGCACGGGGTTTGGTACCCAACAACTACTATTAACAAGGTTTACTTTCCCCGAACTGTTTCTTCATAGCCCCACATGGTGTGTAGGAAATTAGGAACAAGAGGAACGCTATTCTGCCCCTCCAGCCAGCTCTGCCACGTATTTCTTAATGCATTCACAGGACGTGAGCTTTGCTGGATAGGTCAGCAATTACTGGCCATTCCCCAATTCACTTGAGAAAGTGGTGGTGAGCTGCCTTCTTGAAAATAACAAAGTGGCTTGCCAAGCCATTTCTGAGGGCAGTCAACCACATTGCTGTGGGTCTGGACTCACATGTAGGCCAGACCAGGTAAGGACGGCAGATTTCCTCCCCTAAAGGACATTTGTGAACAAGATGGGTTTTGTGACAATCCAGTAGTTTCATTATTGATTTCAGTTTGAGATCATTAACCCAGCCCTCTTAATTACTAGTCTAGTAATAACATAACCACTATGCCCTATTCAATTAGATCATAGCTGATCTACATCTTAACTCCAACTGCCTTCCTTGGTTCTGTAACTCCCTAATCACCTTGCCTAACACAAATTACAGATGACAATTCATCCTACATGAGAGGAAATCCATTCTCAGTCACTGGTAAAAGTCCCCAACTCGTAAACAAGAGCTATGAAGTGCATCAAATCTTCCTTTCAGATTCATTGGTGACCAACCAAATATAGCCGTTGAAATCGGTGAATATGCCTCTTTAATCTTTCTATCGTCTATGGAGGTCTGGTGCTCAAAGATACTCTTTTGTGTTGTATGTGCTTGCGTTCTCGCAAACTGTGAGTCCAGCACAAGAGTGAAGTGTTTCAGAGGATGCCTGATTATAAATCGCTGGGAAAGAATCTGGAGGTTTCAACTGTCTCACTTCAAGAACCAAAATGCCATAGCAACAGCTTACATTTCGACTGTAACTGCATAAGTGGCATAATCTAATATCCTGCCAAACGCATGATATTAAGTGTATTGCTAAAACCTTAAAGAATGTTACAATGTCTTAAATTAAAATCGTCATCCTTGTTCTCATCCCCACATAGCCTTGCCTCTCACAATTTGTGTAATCACCTCCAGCCCCACAACCCTCCGAGATATCTGTGCTCTGCCAATTCAGACCACTTGAGTGTCTCCAATTTTAAACACTCTACCAGTGTTGGTCATGCCTTCAGCTGCCTGTAGCTAAACTGTGGAATTCCTACTCCTCAAGCTTTCTGATTCTAAGATGCTCCTCGAAACACACCTTTTTGGGTGGGATCGTATCCCCCCCCCCCCCTCCCCCCGCCGACCCTCCCGGTGTATTTTCCAGCGACGGACTCAGCTCGCCATTGGCCGGTGGCAGGATCTTCTAGTCCTGTCGATGTCAACAGCAATTTGCCTTGTTCACCGGCCGAGTTGCTGGCGAACCCATTGTGGGGAGGGGGGTCACCAATGATGGGGCTGGAAGATCCCGCTCGCAGGAAGCGCTGGAAAATTCAGCCCCTGATGTCTCCCCGTGTGTCTTGGTGTTAAATGATATTTGGTACCTCTTCTGTGAAAAACCTTGGGAGGATATTTTACGAACTTCAAGGTACTTTAAAAGATGAAAGTTATTAGTGACGATTCCTTTCTTTATTCCCTCCCTTTCCGCAGATATCTTCACCTTGATTCACTTCACACCTCCTGCTTTTTCATCATCCACCGTGCTAGGATCCTGACATAACCCTTCATCTAGGTTTCTGCATTCAGCTTATGGAGCACAGAGTTAGGAAACAGAGCAATGGTGTGGGACAGTGAGATAAGGTAGATGCAGATGTGGTTGCGGTGAGCACTTAAATTCAAGGCAGCTGCTGTACTTACACTTGCACTACCCCTCTCATACCCTGCTCCAGAGACGGTCCATGTTTTTTCATTCTTTAGAAACAAACAGAAGAGGCTGTTAAGTACAGCTGCACATTATGGATTGTACCGCACTCTCGGCTGTGCACGCTCGTTTTACATGACCGGTCAAAGTTGAATTGGTACTTACTACACTGCCTGTATTTGGGGGCTCACGGAACCTGTCCAAAGTCTGAAATTTTTGATTTAATTCTTGAAATAGTTCCATATGTCGCTTTCTTGTGTGCATGACTTTCTGTAATACAAAAATGTGACACAATAAACCTTCTACTCCATTGTAGCACATTAACACATTCAGATCAGCTACGTATATTTGAGGAAAGAAATCAGCTTCCCATCTAAACTCAAAAAACAATCTATCTTTAGGATAATAAAATTAGAGATTCCAATAATGGTCAGCGTTAGGAATAAGTTGATGAAAAATTAATGGTCGCAAATGGACTTTCAGTAAGCAAACTACAAATGTATGAACCTTACAAGTAACAAGATATAGGGCTGGATCCTCCATTGTGAGTCTGTCCCCCTCCTGCTGCTAGTGAGGAAGTGGATTTTGGCGTGCTGTTCGCTGGTGGCGGCGTTCCAACTGAAACCAGCCCACACCGCAGGGAATCGAGCAGACGGGAGTGCGCTGCCGGCAGGAGCAGAGAACCCCGCCACCAGCGAACGGCCGGAGAATTCTGGCCATAATATTTACTTTGTGTCATGTCTTAGTTTCTCGAAACCCGTTTTGGAATGACACATGTCAGCAATTGTAGAATAAGTTCTCTCACAATCGGAAATCTTTTGACCTCTCGAATTCCAGTGGCCGCTGAGAATTTACGAGAAGCTGAAAGATGCTCTCGATCGAAGCACTGGGAGATGGACTGCAAAGCTATTTTTTTCCATCTCACATCCTCAGGCTCGTCAACGGAGATAAATCGTGCTGAGAGCCTGCCGTTGTCTGGCAATTACACAGAGGGGGAATAAATACAATGTCAAACACTGAAGGTTAATTGTATTTGTACATCCTGTAAACTTACTTCAAAATCCAGGTCTGAATAGCGGGACTTTCTTCTCTGCAAAAACATGAAAGGATTCATTAGATTTCTTGGTGTGATTTAAAAAAAAACAATTGAGGCCAAAAATGTTTTCTTCCTGTTTCATAAAAATTGTTTTGAGCTACTCTCTGTTTTCGGGCTGTCAAAAGAATGGCACCAATTCTCAAATAAGAACTAGGTTTCATGGCGAGAAGGCAGATTGGAGATTAGAGACTTGTGGCATTCGTGACTTTTCTGGCCAACACTGGATAAATTGGCCATGGCAATCTCCATTCTTCAATATAAAACCTTGAATGAAATTCTGAGCCTAGAGTAAAGATTCACAGATACACCACTTACAGCTGTACACGGTCACCCAGAGAGGAAGGCACCAGTTTTGCACTGTGATATTTTGAGTCAGTAGCTCTTATTCCTCACCACTTGAAACATCCTTGTCTCAAATGGACAATCACTTCTGTTGACCAAACTATTGCCCATTTCCATCAACGCCTATTTTAAGTTGCTGATTATAACATCTAAAATTCTCACCTGCACAGTTGTGCTTACTCATTAGATCACGTAAACGCGCTGAATGCAAAATCAAATACTTGTTGATTCACAACTCTTTGTGATAAAGTTAGTAAAGTGCAGATGTATAGTGATTTAAATTTCACCAATGGTTTATTTATCTCAAACATGTCCCACAATGCGAATTTTTAATGTCACCTTTCTGGCAGTTTTTAAAATTGTCACAGAAATGATTTTTCACTCTGCCCCGGCCGTCATGCTGTCTAGGCATTGTGTAGGGTGGGCAAATCGCGGTCAGACAAATAGGACTTCTATAAATAATTGGGATTGTAAGGGTGATACACTCCCAATACTCAGAGCAGTGAACATGAGCACTTGTACTTAGGGAAGTGAACACGCTAACACATGTACTCAGTAGGAAGTCTTACAACACAATGTTAAAGTCCAACATGTTTGTTTCAAACACTAGCTTTCAGAGAACTGCTCCTTCCTCAGGTGAATGAAGAGGTATGTTCCAGAAACATACATATCGACAAATTCAAAGATGCCAGACAATGCAGAGAATGCGAGCATTTGCAGATAATTAAGTCTTTACGGATCCAGAGATAGGGGTGACCCCAGGTTAAAGAGATGTGAATTGTCTCAAGCCAGGACAATTATTAGGATTTCGCAAGCCCAGGCCAGATGATGGGGGATGAATGTAATGCAACATGAATCCCAGGTCCCGGTTGAGGCTGCACTCATGTGTGCGGAACTTGGCTATAAGTGTCTGCTCGACGATTCTGCGTTGTCGCGCGTCCTGAAGGCCGCCTTGGAGAACGCGTACCCGGAGATCAGAGGCTGAATGCCCTTGACTGCTGAAGTATTCCCCGACTGGTAGGGAACATTCCTGGCTGGTGATTGTCGTGCGATGTCCGTTCATTCGTTGTCGCAGTGTCTGCATGGACTCGCCAATGTACCACGCTTCGGGACATCCTTTCCTGCAGCGTATGAGGTAGACAACGTTGGCCGAGTCGCTCGAGTATGTGCCGCGTACCTGGTGGGTGGTGTTACCACGTGTAATGGTGGTATCATGTTGATGATCTGGCACGTCTTGCAGAGATTGCCAAGGCAGGGTTGTGTGGTGTCGTGGTCGCTGTTCCGAAGGCTGGGTAGTTTGCTGCAAATAATGGTTTGTTTGAGGTTGCGCGGTTAGAGTGGAGGCGCACGATGCATTGCACAGAAAATGGCAGGAGAAGCTGGAGGACGTGGACAATAGGTCAAGGAGGCAGAACCTGCGGATTTTGGGTCTCCCTGAAGGCGTGGAGGGGTCGGATGCTGGAGCGCATGTGACCACGATGCTGGGTACGCTGATGGGCGCGGGGGCTTTCCCGCGGCCCCTGGAGCTGGATGGGGCACACAGAGTCCTGGCAAGGAGGCCGAGAGCGAATGAGCCACCGAGAGCTATGGTGGTAAGATTCCACCGCTTCACCGACAAGGAGTGTGTCTTGCGATGGGCGAAGAAGGAGCGGAGCAGCAGGTGGGAGAACAGAGAGATCCGTATTTATCAGGACTGGAGTGCAGAGCTGGCCAAGAAACGTGCGGGATTCAACCGGGCCAAGGCGGTCCTCCACGGAAAGAGGGTGAAGTTCGGGCTGGTACAACCGGCGAGGCGGTGGGTTACATATCAGGACCGGCACCACTATTTCGACAGGCCGGATGAGGCGTGGACTTTCATCAAGAATGACAAGCTGGACTCGAGTTAATGGACTGCAGTTTGTTGTGGGGGTTGTTGGCGGGGGGGAGGGGGCGGTGTAATGTTGGGGTTTCCCCCGTGTTTTTGTCGCCCCTTTGCCCTAGGCCCTCGAGGCTGTGGGTGAGGTCGCAGTTGGGAGGAGCTGAGCCACAGGAGGTAGAGTCGGCCCAGGCAGGGAGCGCGGTTTCCCACAAACTGGTGGGGGTGGCACCTGAAGCTGGGGGTTTCAGTGTATGGTACTTTGTTTTGTTTTTCTTTCTCTGTTCCCACGGGGTGTAGCGGGGGACTCTCTCTACCCCACTTAGGTGGGGGGGGGGGGTTGGAGATTTGTAAGGGGAACCCACAGGGGGATTGAAGGTGGAGATGGGAGCGGCCGGGGTCAGCATGAGTCAGCTGACTTACGGGAGCGCAACGAGGGGGTGGGGGGCTAAGCAGTTGCTTGGCCGAGGGAGAGGGGGAGTTGGGAGGAGGGGGGGGGGGGGGGAACTGAGTTGCTGCTGTGCTGATTGAGGGGGAGTTGATGGTAAGAGGGAAAGTCGGGGCGGGGAGCCTCCGTCTGGGGGGCTGGAGGGTGCGGGAGGCGCGGGCACGGGGCTGGCCTAAAAAAGGAGATGTCTAGTCGGCGGGTGGGGGGGGGGGGGGGGGGGGGGGGGAGAGGGAGGGGGGCTGGTAGACCCCCGACCAGGCTGATCACGTGGAACGTGAGAGGCCTGAATGGGCCGGTCAGAGGGCCTGTGTGTTTTTGCACTTAAATGGGCTAAAGGCAGACGTAACCATGTTACAGGAAACACACCTGAAGGTCGCGGATCAAACCAGGCTGAGGAAAGGATGGGCGGGGCAGGTTTTCCACAGGGCTGGATGCGAAGAACAGGGGGGGTTGCAATGTTGGTGAGCAAGCGGGTGGCATTTGAGGCGGCAGGTATTGTGGCGGATAAGAGGGGTCGATATGTTATGGTGAGTGGCAGATTGCAGGGGGCCCGGGTGGTGCTAGTGAATGTGTATGCTCCAAACTGGGACAATGCAGGGTTCATGAAGCGGATGTTGAGTAGAATCCTGGATGTGGAGTCATGCAGTTTGGCAATGGGAGGGGGGCTTTAATACGGTCCTGGTCCCAGCACTGGATCGGTCTAGATCTAGATTGGGTAAGAGGCTGGCAGCGGCCAAGGTCCTGAGGGGGTTCATGGACCAGATGGGGGGAGTGGATCCGTGGAGATTTGCCAGGCCAAGGGCGAAGGAGTTTTCCTTCTCCCATGTGCACAAGGCGTACTCGCGGATTGATTTTTTCGCGCTAATCCCGAGAGTGGAGGGAGTGGAGTATTCGGTCATTGCGATCTCGGACTATGCCCCGCACTGGGTGGATTTGAGGCTGGGGGCGGAGAGAGGCCAATGCCCTCTGTGGAGAATGGACGTGGAACTACTGGCGGATGAGGAGGACTGTGGACGGGTTCGGAGGTGTACCCTACGCTATGTGGAGACCAATGATAATGGGGAGGTTTCGGTGAGTGTGGTCTTGGAGGCGCTGAAGGCAGTTGTCAGAGGGGAGCTAATTTCAGTCAGGGCCCACAGAGAAATGAGGGATAGGATGGAGAGGGAGAGATTGGTGGGGGAGATACTTAGGGTGGACAGGAGGTATGCGGAATCCGCCGAGGAGGCGTTGTTGAAGGAGCGCCGGAGCCTGCAGGCGGTGTTTGACTTGCTTACCACGGGGAAGGGTGAGGCTCAGCTGAGGAAGTTACAGGGAGCAGTGTACGAGTATGGGGAGAAGGCAAGTAGGATGCTGGCGCATCAGCTGTGGAAGAGAGAGGCGGCCAGGGAAATTGGGGGAATTAGAGATAGCGGGTGTAACACGGTGCTGAGCTTGGCAAGGATTAACGAGGTCATCAAGGACTTTTATGGCAAACTGTACGAGTCAGAACCCCGGCGGGGAGTGTGGGGGGGGGGGGGGGGTGGGGGGGATGAGGCAGTTCCTGGACCAACTGAGGTTTCCACAGGTGGAGGAGGGGCGAGTAGAGGGATTGGGGGCCCCGATTAAGATGGAGGAACTGGTTAAGGGGTTGGGGGTATGCAGGTGGGCAAGGCCCCGAGACCGGATGGGTATCCGGTAGAGTTTGATGGGAAATTCTTGTAGCTGCTGGGTCCGCTGTTGTTGAGGACGTTCAACGAGGCTAAGGAAAAGGGAACCCTTCCCCCGACAATGTCGCAGGCTCTGATCTCGCTTATCCTCAAGCGAGATAAGGACCCGTTGCAATGTGGCTCCTATGGGCCGATTTCACTCCTTAATGTGGATGCCAAGCTGTTGGCCAAGGTTTTGGCCACTAGGATTGAGGACTGTGTCCCGGGAGTGATCAATGGGGACCAGACGGGGTTTGTGAAGAGCAGGCTGCTGAACACGAATGTGCGGAGGCTCCTGAATGTGATCATGATGCCCTCGGAAGGAGGGGATGCAGAAGTGGTAGCGGCACTGGACGCGGAAAAAGCCTTTGATCGGGTGGAGTGGGAGTACCTGTGGGAAGTGTTAGGCAGGTTTGGGTTTGGAGAGGAATTTATAGGGTGGGTCAAATTGTCGTATCGGCCCCGGTAGCGAGTGTGTCCACGAACCGGCTACGGTCGGGGTACTTTAGATTACATCGAGGGACGAGGCAGGAGTGCCCCCTGTCACCCTGCTGTTTGCCCTGGCGATCGAGCCGCTGGCCATGGCGTTTAGGGAGTCCAGAAACTGGAGGGGGTTGTTGAGGAGCATCGTGTTTCGCTGTTTGCGGATGACCTGCTCCTGTACGTTGTGGATCCGGTGGAGGGGATGGTGGAGGTCGTGCAGATTCTTAGGGATTTTGGAGACTTTTCGGGGTAAAAGCTGAATGTTGTAAAAAGCGAGCTATTTGTGATACATGCGAGGGGCCAGGAAAAGAGACTGGGAGAGCTACCGCTTAAGATGGTGGAGAGGAACTTTCGCTACTTGGGCATTCAGGTGGCTAAGAGCTGGGGTGTCCTTCACAAGCTCAATTTAGCACGGCTGGTGGATCAGATGGAGGAGGACTTTAAGAGGTGGGACATGCTGCCGCTTTCCCTGGCATAAAGATGACGGTCGTCCGTCTTTTTTTTCTCTTGTTCGTCTTCCAGTGCCTTCCCATTCTCATCCTTAAGTACTTTTTCAAGTGGGTAAATAGGATTATTACGGGATTTGTGTGGGCAAACAGGACCCCGCGTGTTAAGAGACTGTTCTTGGAGCGCAGTTGGGGGGGGGGGGGTTGGCACTGCCGAACTTTTGCAGCGATTACTGGGCAGCGAATATATCCATGATTCAGAAATGGGTCATGGAGGGAGAGGGGGCGGCGTGGCAACGGGTTGGAAGTGGCGTCTTGTCAAGATACTAGCTTGGAGGCACTGATAACGGCACCGTTGCCGCTTCCGCCAACGCGGTATACCGCAAGCCCGGTGGTGGCGGCGACATTGAGGATTTGGGGGCAGTGGAGATGGCACGGGGGGGAGGTAGGGGCCTCAGTCTGGACCCCGATACAGAACAATAGACGGGGGGTTCCTAAGTTGGCACAGGGCGGGTATCAAAAGGATGGGGGACTTGTTCATTGATGGGGCTTTGCTTGCCTGAGGGCGCTGGAGGAGAAATTTGGGCTACCCCCAGGGAATACCTTTAGGTACCTGCAGGTTCGGGCGTTCATGAAAAAGCAGGTGGGGGAATTCCCGCTGCTGCCTGCCCGGAGGATACAGGACAGGGTGGTCTCGGGCATGTGGGTAGGGGATGGCAAGTTATCGGAAATATACCAGGAGCTGCAGGAGGCGGAGGAGGCTTCGGTGGAGGAGCTGAAGGGCAAATGGGAGGAGGAGCTAGGTGAGGAGCTGGATGAGGGCCTGTGGGCTGACGCCCTGGGCAGGGTCAATTCCTCCTCATCTTGCGCCAGGCTTAGCCTGATTCAGTTTAAGGTGGGGCACCGGGCGCATATGACAGGGGCGAGAATGAGTAAGTTCTTTGGGGTGGAGGACAGGTGTGTGAGGTGTTCAGGGAGCCCAGCAAATCATATCCAAATGTTCTGGGCATGCCCGGCTCTTACAGGATTTTGGAAAGGCTTCGCGGTGGATGGATTTGGGCGGTGGATGGATTTCATTTGTAAAGGGCAGATACCCCACCTTGTTTTGTTAAATTGTGAAATGGTTAAGTTGTTTTCTGTTTTATTGCAAAGTTTTCTTTTCGTTGTTTTTCTTTTTGTAGTGGTTTGTAAAAATTATTGAAAAATTTTGAATAAAAACAAATAAAAAAAAACACATGCAGACATGACAGCGAAAGCACAAACACTTGTGATAATGGGAAGTGACAAATTAACACGTGTACTCAGGGCAGTGAACATGCTAATGTCTGCACTCAGGGCAGTAAACATAATGGCACATGTACACATGACACAAAAACACACACACATGGTTGTGAACACTAACATATGCGGTCAGTGAAGTAAGCACATTAACACAGGGCAACCAACAGATATACGCTTACAACCCCTGAGGAGGAGTAACAATTACTCTATTGTCCTACAACTTGAAGTTTGACCTTAACATGGTGTTTTTTTTTAACCACGCTTGATGTAAAGAAACTAGCCTGGCAGACCTTTCTGAGTTTAAAACACAATGGGATTAGTTTTTATTGAGTTAAAAACCCACCCAGACAAAAGATATAAAAAAATCGAAAAGGTAAACCTCGACATTCACAACCCACATTCACACACAAGCATGCAAAATTTATAAGTTATGCCATAGGTAGTTATTTTGTCTCCAAAATTTAAGTTCAATGCTGAAAGGTAAAAAATTAAGAGTTCACTGTTTATGAGTCCTTTGCTGGTATTTGACGCGGTGGCAAGAATCTTTCACGGTGATCTTGGAGTTTCAGTAGTGGAGTTGAAGCCTATGTAAAATTGCAACTGCTGGAGACAATTTATTTTAAAAATGTAATCCCTTTGTTAAATATTGTTACATTATCTGTACATAGCTAAGAACTACTAACCTGGGAATAAATGTGTTACGTTTAAGTGTTCCAGGGGTCCACATTTCACAGTTGCACTAAAGACTGAAGTGATAATCTCAATCTATTTTTTTTTTCTTTTGAACAATACAGCATAGCTAAACTAAACATCAAAGGTTATCTTTACAAACCTAAAGTGGGATTACACACAACATCTGGGAACCAGAAGATACCAAGAACTGATAGCATGTTGATGCAAGCGCCAGGAAGAAAATCAAAGTCATTTAAATTAATTTAGCGCGGATTTGGAAAATGGACCCACATTTGTGCCAGAAGAAAAACAGAGCCGAAAGGTTGAGAAACAAAATGTCGTCCAACACAACAATAAGTGCATAGCTACAGCCTGCACTGAATTGCAAAGTGGATGGCGTTGTAGAAGCTTCTGCAAAGTTGAAACAAAGATGCAGATTCACATTCAGCAGCTTCCTAAAAGGCTCCAGCAATGAAGAGAGGGTCAGCTATATCCTTTGTGAGTAATTAATATAGGATTACATTCAGTTAATTACTAAGGGAATCAAGGTGGGAATAAGGCAGGAAAGTGGAGTTGAGGATGATGACATCAGGGCCGGGATTCTCCCCTACCCGGCGGGGAGAGGGGTCCCGGCGTGTTGGAGTGGCATGGACCACTCCGGTGTCGGGCTGTCCCAAAGGGGCGGAGACTTCCTCACCTTTAGGGGCCAAGCCCTCACATTGAGGGGCTAGTTCTGCGGCGGAGTGGTTCCCGCTCCGCCGGCTGGCGTGAACGGCCATTGGCGCCGTTCGCGCATGCACCGGAGCGTCAGCGGCTGCTGACGTCATCATGGCGCATGCGCAGGGGAGGGGATCTCTTCCGCCTCAGCCATGGTGAAGACCATGCTAAGGCGGAAGAAAAAGAGTGCCCCCACGGCTCAGGCCCGCCCGCCGATCGGTGGGCCTTGATCGCGGGCCAGGGCACCGTGGGGACACTCCTGGGGTCAGATCGCCCCGCGCCCCCCACCCCCCCCCCCCCAGGACCCCGGCGCCCGCCCGCGCCGCCTGCTCCCGCCGGTAATGTAGGTGGTTTAATCCACGCCGGCGGGAGAGGGTTGACAGCGGCGGGACTTCGGCCCATTGCGGGCCGGAGAATCGCCGCGGGGGGCCCGCCGACTGGCGCGATTCCCGCCCCCGCCGAATCTCTGGTGGCGGAGAATTCGGGACACGGCGGGGGGATTGACGTCGGCCCCGGGCGATTCTCCAACCCGGCGGGGGGGGGGGGTCGGAGAATCCCGCCCCAGTTCAGTCATAATCTCATTGAATGGCAGAGCGAACACGATGGGCCGAATGGCCTACTTCTGCCCGCACCTATTATGGTCTAACAGCTGAAAGCTCAACTTGAAGTGGACAGCAAAGACCCGAAAACAAGCCTGTGAAAAATTCAGGCCCTATTTCTCGCCAACATCCAATCACTGGATCTGCCGCTATGAATTTCAAGGTCTCAGACAGGAATTACGTGAGCCTTTTGATATTTTTCAAACAAGGTAAAAACATAAACCTAGAAAATATAAGTTTAAGGACAAGATGAAAGGCTGGTGAACAACTAATGTGTCATTCTGCACACCCTGAAATGCAAAATGTGCTGGTCAGGAAGGATGAGCTCACAATATCACAGCCTCTAGACACTGCCAGAGCAGACACTGCCAGAGCAGACACTGCCAGAGCAGGCAGATCAAAACACTGACTACCCAAACAGCTAATCTTCAGTTCAGCCATGACAAATGCAGCAGCGTCGATTCAGTGTCGCAGCAACAAAAGAACATATACCTAATATAGATGAGAAACTGACCTGGACCAGCCATATAAATACTGCGGCTAGAAAAGCAGGTCAGAGGATGGCAATCCAGTGACGAGTAATTAACCTCCTGACTTCCCAAAGCCTGTCCACCATCTACAAGACACAACTCAAGGGTGTGATGGAATACTCTCCGCTTTTCTAGAGGAGTGCAGCTCCTTTTTACTTTTCGCCATGGTGATAGAATATTTTTATTCAAGGCTTTCCAACAAAATATAAATATACAGAATGTCAGAAGAATGTCACATCAACCCAATAAACAACCACAACCCTCCAGACCCCTCTGACACTGACCCTCAGCCACGCCCCACCTTCCCCATTTTAACCCTCACCCCCCACACCCCCTTGCCTATCCCTTAATCCTCCTGGAATAAATCAATAAAAGGTGTCCACCTCCGGATGAACCCTTCTACCGATCCTCGCAGAGCGAACTTGATCTTCTCCAACCTCAGGAATTCTGCCAGATCGCTCCCCACACCCCTACCTTCGGCAGCTCTGAGTGTCGCCAACACAACAAAGTCTGTCTCCAGGCTATCAGGAAGGCAAAGGCCACTACATCGAACAGAAACCTAGGCAGCTCCGTGACATTTACTGTCTGCACCCGCCCCGCCAGTGACAACGGCAAAACGTCCCACCTCTTAAAATCTACCTTCATCCCCTCCACCAATCGGGCCAAGTTCAGTCTACGAAGCTGGGCCCATCTCCGCACCACCCAGGTACCGAGGTATCGAAAGCTCATCCCCACCACTGTGAACGGTAACTCCCCGAACCTCCTTTCCTGCCCTCTGACATTGATCGGGAACATCTCACTCATTCCCATGTTTAATTTAGATCCCGAAAACCGGCCGAATTCCCCATAAATCTCCATAATCCCTCCCGATACAGCTCAATGGGTCAGAAATATATAATAACAGCTGCTCAGCATGCGCCCCAATCCCTAACACCCTAAGCGCCATTGCCAATTGTTCTATCACCAAGGCGAAAAGCAATGGGGAGAGTGGGCACCCCTGCCTCGTCCCACGATGGAGCCCAAAGTAGCCAAACTCACTCGGTTTATCCGCACACTCGTCAGCAGCTGGGCCCTAGCTACAAACCCCTGTCCAAACCCGAACTGACCCAGCAGACAAATAGGCCCATTCCAACAGAATAAAAGCCTTCCCCCCAGTCCATCGCCACCACTACTACTACCTCCTGCCCTCTGAGGGCATTATAACCACATTAAGTAACCTTCGCACATTCGCCGACTACTGTCTTCCTTTCACAAACCCGCTTGATCCTTCCCGATCAACCCTGGCATACAGTCCTCAATCCGCGAAGCAAGCACCTTTGCCAACAGCTTGGCGTTGACATTCAATAATGATATGGGGCTGTACAACCCACACTGCTGCGGGTCCTTATCCTTTTTTAGAATTAGGGAGATGGAAGCCTGTGATAACACAGGGGGAGATCCTCCCTCTCCTCGTTATACGCCCTCACCAGCAGTGGCCCCAGCTCTGCCCCAAACAGTTTATAAAACTCGTCTGGGAGTCCATCCGGGCCCAGGGCCTTTCCTGCCTGCATCGCGCCCATGTCATCCATCACCTCCTGCAGTCCAATCGGGGCCTTCAGACCCTGAAGCTGCCTCTCCTCCACCCTAGGAAACCAACCCATCCAGGAACCGCCTCATATGCCCCTCCCCCGTCAAGGGCTTTGACTCAAAGTCTCGTATAAAAAGTCACAGAAGTCCCATTCACCCCCTCCAGAATAACCATGACCGTACCCCCCTCGTTCCTCACCCTATCAATCTCACTTGCCGCTGCCTGCTTCCTCAGCTGACGGGCCAGCACCCTCGTCATCTTCTCCCTGTACTCGTACACTGCCCCACTAGCCCTCCGCAACTGCCCCACCGCCTTCCCCATAGACACTAACCCAAACTCCATCTGGAGCCTGTTCCTCCCCTCCAAAGGCCCCTGCCCGGCGTCACCGAGTACCTCCTAGCCACCTTCAAGATCTCATCGACCAGCCTCGCCCTCTCCACCCGCTCCACACTCTCCCGAATCAAAATAAACTCTCCTCTAACTACAGCCTATCAAAACGTGACGGGTGTAACCGCCCGGTATTGTTCACCTCCACATAACCTCGAATGGCAGCCCTCACCCACTCCCCCCACCCCCTCCCTCTCATCCAACAACAGCCCCATTGAGCCTCCCCTGAACCACCCGCAAATCCACCCAATGCGGTGCATGGTCAGAGACCACGATCACCCAATACCCCGAGTCGGCCAGCCCCGCCAGCAGTGCCTTGTCCATCACCAAAAAATACACCTGGGAATACAGCCGGTGCACACAGGAGAAGTATGAAAACTTCGCCCTTGGCCTCCCAAACTTCTATGGGTCTGCCCCTCCCCATGCGCTCCATGAACCACCCCCTCAGCTCCCCAGCCACTGCCGACACCCTCGTCGACTTCAGGCTCAACTGGTCCAGGACCATATTGAAGTCACCCCCCCCCCCCATAATCTGCCAGCCTCCCCGGACAGGCGCCGGAATGTGGCGACTAGGGGCTTTTCACAGTAACTTCATTGAAGCCTACTCGTGACAATAAGCGATTTTCATTTCATTTCATTCCCTCCAGCTTCCCACTGACCACCAAATACCACCCCCCCCATCCCCCAACCACCCCCCCGGATCGGCCACAATGTTCCCCACCTCAAATGACACCCTCTTATTGACCAACACCGCCACTCCCCTCGTCTTCATATCCAGCCCCAAGCGGAACACCTGCCCCACCCATCCATTCCTCAGCCTCGACTGATCCCCCAGCTTCAGGTTTGTCTCCTGAAAAGACTCCTCAGGTGTGACCATTCTACTTTCCATTTCAACCCTCGCATGTTCCAAGTGACCAGCCTGGTCAGGGGTCTCCCTGTCCCCCCCCCCCCATCCCCTGCCGATTAGCTACACCCCTTCTTCGGCCAGCCCCGGCCCATGTCACCCCAGGCCAGCCCTTGGATGTCCACCGCCATCTCTCCCTTCCCAATTGCGCCACACCAACCACACCCATGTCAGTAACCCAGCTTCCTCCATCCCCAAACAAAGAACCACCCCCATTTCCACCCCCCCTTCCACCTGCCAACCCCACTTCACTTCCGTTAACTAGCCCATCCAGCGAGCATGATGGTCCCTGCCCAAGGCGTCTAACTTCCCCTTCCCTCTCTAATCTCCCCTCCCATCCACCAGCCAATGAAGAACAAAAGGCACACTCCCCATCACTGCTCCCGCATCAAAACCCACCCAAAACATTCTACTAGATACATAAAGCCCCTCTCCAAAGTTCAGTGTCCTCACACCCCTCCCAGTCCATGGTCCCTCATAAAGTCCATCGCGTCCTCTAGCGAGTGAAAATAAAACTTCTGCTTTTGGTGGTCACCCACAAGCGGGCAGGGTACAAAACCCCAAACTTCACTCCCCTCTTGAAGAGGGGGGCCTTTACCTGGTTAAACTGGCTCTCCTCTGCGCCAACTCCCCATCAAGGTCTTGGTAGACCCGCAGCTCGTTCCCCTCCCAGGTGCACCTCCTGGTCTGCCTTGCCCATTTGAAAATGTTTCCCTTGTCCAAGAAATGGTGCAGCCACGCCACCATTGTCCTCGGGGGGATACCCACCTGCGGTCTCCTCCTCAGCACCCGGTGTGCCAGATCCACCTCAAGGATCCGATCAAAGGCCCCTTCATCCAATATCCTCGTCACATACTTGCCAG